>NC_086359.1:9281476-9592726 GCF_036324505.1 Eleginops maclovinus
GAGAGGAACCTTACGAGGACGTCTGAAGGAGATCGGCGACATAAATATAGGAAGTGAAATCATGAGGAAGATCCTAAAAAACACATTTCACTTTCTCACTCGCCTCTAACTCAAAAGACTTTCCGTCTCCTACTTCAGTTTTGATTTTGAAAACACTAAGAGCTCAGATATCCTAAAGCAAAAGTTTGACATTTCCAGGAAGATGTGCTAACTGATGAATGCAGATTTAATCCCGGCATTGAAAAGGTTGAAGATTGAGTTTGCTTTAAGTGTTAAAGAGGGGGTTCTCAAAAGCTTCTTGTCAGAAGTGGGATTCGAACCCACGCCTCCAGAGGAGACTGCGACCTGAACGCAGCGCCTTAGACCGCTCGGCCATCCTGACATTAAAAGTGATGTCATCAACTCAAAACACAATCATAAAATAGGGATCATTTATCGTTTAATTTCAGTCTACTTATCATAGTCAAAAAGTTAAGTAATTAAAAAAAAGTAGAAGCAGAAAGTGAAGCACAACCTCCATGATTTATGCCTAACACTGTTTTAGTGTGGGTTAAAACACATGAAAACAAGACAGTATGTTTATAACGAATGAAAAATCTTTTCTTTTCACTGAATCTCAAACATTAAAGGAGTAAAACACTTTGATGATCTTACTCAACAAGTCCTCACTAAAAAAACATGAATTATTCACATACAGAAACTGCAAAGGTCATCAAGTAAACAAACTAAAGTATCTGGGCAGCAGTTATCAAGTCTTACCTGACTCTGCAATGTCTTCACCTTGAATCCACATCCTGACGATGCAGAGTTTTAAGCTCCTTCACAAACTAAATGAAGGGGCACATTTCAGCATAACAAAACCAGCTCTCTTTGAGCCGCAGTAAGCTCATTTAAGGAACCAAGTGGGAATTGCTTAAACCCTCCCCCACTGACTCAATTTCTTAAAAAGAGGAACTTTTCCTTTGACACTGGTCAAAAGTCCATCTTAATCATCAGTCTAGTGTGGATTTAAAGCCTAGTAATATACTTTTGGACACTTTTTTGGACACAAGTTTTGTTTTTCACAATTTTGATGCAGGTTACTCAGGAGCAACATGTTATCTGTGTGTCTTAGGCAGGTGAACATGTGTTTACTTTAGGTGATTAATGAGGGGGTTCTCAAAAAGGTTGTTGTCAGAAGTGGGATTCGAACCCACGCCTCCAGAGGAGACTGCGACCTGAACGCAGCGCCTTAGACCGCTCGGCCATCCTGACATAAAAAGTGATGTCATCAACTCAAAAGATGATCAAAATTATGAAATAAGGATAATTTATAGTTTAATTTCAGTCCATTTATCACTAATAAAAGTCCATCTTAATCATCACAGTGTAGCGTTGATTTAAAGTGTAATTTAATATTTTTAAGGTGTATTTCTAAGTCAATATCGATTATATTAGCTTTTGATGTTACAGGCAAGTTAGAGGACGAGGCGTTTGAACTCTTCCCCTCTTTTCATGCAGTGGAAATAGAAAGATGTGGCCTCTGTACTTGAACGTGGTCTCGGAGGGACGACACTGTCTCTCTACGGCAAGATCAATGTCACTCAAGCAGCCGATGGCAAAGGCGAGGTTGTCTTTTTCCCCTGTATTAGCATCTGTGCTCAGAGTTCATGACCTCTGAAACATCACAACTGCCAAGGGGACCAAATTCTGGGTGATAATTCAGGATATGAAGGTGGCAGTGATGACACACATCTCTCTGTCATGAATAATTTCACTACTTCCTGTTTTATTAATTCAGCCGCCTTCCAAGAGCTTACTGTTACGAGTATGCAGAGAGTTTGGCTCAGGGGTAAAGTACTACTTACATTCGACTGGTACTGGTCGATTTTGCTCCAGGTGGGTTGGGCTCAGTCCACAATGATAAACAGGATGTCAGTTGGAGAACAGCATGTAACATAGTTTAAAAAAAGATGGAAGTTATTCAAACTATTTTTGAGGTTTTATACGTGTCAAATAAACATTGTCGATCTGCTCCAAACTTGACATGCTTGATTAAAGTCCAGCCGGGCATTGATGGGGTGCTTGAGTCAGAGCCAACCTTTAGATTAGCAGGGCGACTGGTGAAGCGAAGGCCCTTTCACCGTTGCATGCAGCTTTCATTAATTTATATATAGGCAACAATAACATGGAACAATAAATATGTTTTTATCATTCCTGGTGAAAGTAGGTGTAATCTAAAATTATCAAAAAACCTCTCTCAAATTATTGCTTTTGAATCAACTTCAACGTGCACATGGAAGCCAAGCTGAAGGATAAAAAGCTGCTGCGATTCATGCCCGTGACGTCCTTGTGATTTAATGAGTCTTTTCTCTGTGTGTTGCTCTCTTTTCAGCCACCACCTGAGCACCAAAACCTCCTCCAGCCTGTCAACCCGACCTTTACTGATGATTCTTCACCATGTAATAAAGGTGAAATTGTCACTTAACATTAACCGTTGTCCGGTGTTCCTTAGTTATTGTCGGAAAACTCCTCATTAAAACTGGCTCTTTAGATTCTGCTTTAATAGAGACGGATAAGAGAGCAGGATTTATTTATGAAAACACAAACATTACACAAGGCTCCATTTGGGTTTCGGTGTGGCTTTGGCCTCTCACTTTGTTCTGATTCATTTAACATTTTATTTAGTCATTTTATAGTACCATTTTTTGTTTGTTTGTCATAAATGGTTAAAAACGATATATTTGTAAGATTCATTATTGACTTTTCAACAATATTTGATTGAGCTTGCCCACCTTCTCTGTCAAGCTGCAGCTTTCACATTAGGGTCAAAGGTTAAACCTTTATTTTCAAAAGAAAGTCTCGGAAAATCAAAAATGAATTTTGATGCAGGTTACTCAGGAGCAACATGTTATCTGTGTGTCTTATGCAGGTGTGTGTTTTTGTCTTTTCGCACTATTTTATTTATCTTATTTGCACCATGTATGTTGAGTTGTTTGAGGAGCATGGGATATAAGATTTTCATTGCCAACATATACGTCGTATATGCTGTGAATATGACCAATAAAACCTTGAAACCTTTACTTTGGGTATTTAATGAGGGGGTTTTCTCAAAAAGGTTGTTGTCAGAAGTGGGATTCGAACCCACGCCTCCAGAGGAGACTGCGACCTGAACGCAGCGCCTTAGACCGCTCGGCCATCCTGACATATAAAATGATGTCATCAAATCAAAATCCATTCAAAATTATTGTTTTATTAATTAGCATCATACACTGTGTCTAGTCTAGACAAAAGTAAATCTGTGCATTCGATTGTAACATTTAGAATATTTAGACAATGTTTAGCTGCAAGTGAAACTACAGACGGAGTTCTTTCATCTATTTCATTTCCAGCTTGTGGACAACAACGATTATTTTGAAATCGGCCGATTAAATCGGTTAAAGCTTCAATTCCGATGCCGGCCCCTAGCTTCAGCCGAATCAAGATGACTATCATGGGAGATCCGGCGAAGGCCTTAGCCCTGAACCAGGAGATATCTGTCCTCCTTGTAAAAGGTGCAATCGAGCCTGTGGACCCCCTTGCACAACCCGGGGGGTTCTACTCGACTTATTTTCTACATCCGCACGAAAGTTACAGATGTAACTAAGGTTCTATGAATCCTGGATGACCGCCGGAGTTCTTGGTCGCTCAGATTCCCGTGATGCCGCGATAAGATTCTGTAGGACTGATCTCGTAGATGACACCGGAACTTATACCAGAACCGGGTCATACGAGGTCACACGTGAATTTGTTGTTATAAATACTCGACCTGCGCAGGCGCGAGACAGAATGCATCCAGTGCTAAATCACTGCCTCTGGCGGTCATCCAGGATTCATAGAACCGTAGTTACATCCGTAACTTTCGTTCGTTCTGACATAAACCGGGTCAGCTTGGAATAGGGGCAAAAAGTTAACTTGTTAAAAAAAAGGTTTTAAAATTCTGTTATTTAAGACTATGACGTTGCTCATAGCAGCCTATTTATTTATTATATCCTGTGTAGGTTAAATTCCTGTATTGACATTTTATTTTGTAATTTTCTGGTACAGATCATTTTACAGCAATTATTTAATAGACGTTTTATTCCTTTATTTTACTTTATCTTTGTTTATCACATATGCAAGTATGTGATTAGTTTAAGTGTACTTTAGGTGATAAATGAGGGGGTTCTCAAAATGTTGTTGTCAGAAGTGGGATTCGAACCCACGCCTCCAGGGGAGACTGCGACCTGAACGCAGCGCCTTAGACCGCTCGGCCATCCTGACATAGGAAATGATGTCATCAAATCAAAATCGATTCGAAATTATAACAACTGTGGACAAGATATAATTACATTTCAGTCCATTTATCATAGGTGAATAGGTAACTTATTAAACAAACAAAAAAGGTATACAATTCTGTTATTTAAGACTCTGACGTTGGCAGTAGTAGGCTATTTATTTATTATAACTTGTGCAGGTATTATTCCTCTATGGACATTTAAAAATGGATTTTTTGTTTGTAGTTATTTTTAGGTACAGATTATTTGACAGTATTACATAAATGGTTAAATATAGAACATACAAAATCAGTTTTCTATACAGTTTTTCAGATCATTATTGACTTGAGTACTTTGTTTCTTTATTCAACTTCACTTGATTCCAACACTGTAGCTCAGGCATGTACAGTATGCATTTACTTAAGACCACCACACAACCTTTTCTGTCAAGCTGCAGCTTTCACATAATGGTTAAATGTTTATCTTCAGTGTTAATTTAAAAGGTTGTTGTCAGAAGTGGGATTCGAACCCACGCCTCCAGAGGAGACTGCGACCTGAACGCAGCGCCTTAGACCGCTCGGCCATCCTGACACATAATGACATTAAATTCATACACAAAATAAAACTAGAACATGCCCAGTTATTATTGGTTTGAAGAAAAGCACTACGGGAAATAAGTTGACTATCTACATATGGTTTTGCTAAATATACATCCATGCATGAGACTGTATAATCCATTTAAACCAGAGAATACAGGGTTTCCCGCAGAAAATCAGTCAGTTAAGGTGGTGGGCTGTCGGGGAGAGGGGGCGTCGCATAAATGCGTTCTGCAGAGAAGGGAGGCTGGCGTTGATCACGGTTTGGAATGAGAGAACACAGGACAGAGTAACGTGGCGAATATCGCTCATACTTGTTTTATTTTTCTTTGGAAGACCTTAGTTAAGGCTGCAGGCGTGCGTTGCTTAGGCGGCGTGCGTTGCTTAGGCGGCCTGCTAAACTGTAAAGTGCTGCGGGAAACCCTGCAATAGTAATAGCCGGTCTACCTGCCTCTTAGGACGAATCAATGAAAGCGTGGGCGGTTCCGTTTTAGGGTCTCACATCTGCATCTCCTACCACCACATGGAGACCTAGGAGTTCAAGGATAAAATGTAAAAATATGAACATAAAACTACCTTTTTTGTCTTTCATACACACATCCGAGCCATTACATTTTGTCTCAACAAACCCCAAAATGAAGGATATTACAACATGTAAAATTAGATAAATGTTACGCATACTCCTTTTAACCTAAGGTTGACAATCATAAGGAACTATCAGCACCGTAGTCTTTGAAATGATTAGACCGTGAATGCCAGGCACAGATTAGCTAACCCCTTTTCAATAAGGCTAGCTGATATCACTAGCTTTATTAGCCGCAAATGCTATCGAAGCATGTCGCTAGCTTTAGCGGCTAATGAAGCTAGCTGGCAACACTAGCGTAGTTAGCTGTTAAGCTAGCGAACATGTTGCCTTGTGGTAACACTGGCACCGTCTATTTAAGTTTTCCTTCCGAGCCTTTCCTCCAAAACTACCATAATAATGTAAAATACCATAATTAACATAAACAACGTACAAGTCAGATAGTACTAACCGGTTTTAAGCTGTTTCTTAAAAACTCTGTAGAGTTACAATCAGGTGGGCAAACTCGTCCTGCAAACGACGAAGCCAACTTTTTTTTGTCGAAGCATTAAATATATTAATTGTTATATACAAGTAACACCCCCAAAACTATCATTATGCACGAAACTGCCAACAATAGTGACCTACCCACAGGTGTTAGGTTAGCAGCTTTTAAAAAACTCCGTTAATGCGTAGCCTGTTAGGTGCACGTGAAGATCATGTGCAGACAGACAGACAGGCAGGTCAACTGTCCAATCAGATCATTCGGTCTGTTGATATGATTGGACAGTTCTTATAGTGTGACGCCCATAACTGACTACGTTTTTTTTCCAGCATTTAATTAACATATTTAGTATTTCTTTGAATTTTGGGGTCTCAAATATAATCTCAGGTCAATTTTGGTCCCAACTTAATCAGGGTAAATTAAAATAACACATGCTGTAGCGTCCCCGACTGAATGATGGTTTAACTCTTGAACTGATGGTAACTGTTTATGTATACCCTTGCTTGCACACAAATTGTTTCCAAATTAAGAGCTTGTGCCTTTATCAGCCAGGTGCTAAAAATCCAATTTAACGACTTATTAAATGTTCATTGTAGCATTGTCCATCGTCATTACACGTGTCACTTTTAATGCGTCGTTGTCCGTTGGCTTCCGGTAGAAGTTCTGTCAAAATAAAAGTCTTGATCTTATAATTACCTAGAATAAAAGTGCAAAAATAAACTCCAAAGGTCATTTACACATGCTACTGCACTGAGTATTGGTTTCAGGTGTACCAGATGGATGGTCAAATTTTTATTTTTCAATTTTCTAAACGGGTTGCCTCCATAGAGCAGGTGTCAGTGGCACTTCTTACACTATTTACAGTAGGAGTCATATTTACCATGTTTGCACTTTGGGAGTTGGATAGAGTTGAGAAACAAATACAATTAAAAGACACATGTAGAATCTGGGGAGGATATGCCAAACAACTGTACATATAGGCATGAATCATTTAATAAAAGTGATACAACGTCATATGCAGGTCATACTGTACCATGGGGCTATAAAAACATGTTTTCCATTTGAACATACAGAAGACATCATAAAATCCAGATTGTGAAAAATTGTAAAAATGAGTCAGGAGAGGTTAAGAAGCCACAGGCCATTACAAGAAAATAGATAATTAAATAAAATAAGGAACATAAAAACAGAAAGGAAAACTAAGATTACCTAAATAAAAACATCAAAACATTTAGTAATTATTTGTTGCTCATCAGGCAAGTTAAGATTTAAAGGGAGATTTCGCCATGGTTACAGGCAGACATGACAGCATGTAATAATAATAAAGACCAAATAAAAATGCTAGTCAACGTTTTATTGTTCTTCTTTTAATTTTAATTTGATCGTTAAAGTCATCAAGAGTCCATTTTTCTCATCATGGAGGCAGAGATGATGATGGTTCTCCTCCCAGACTCTTCTGCAGCTCTGGAGGACCTTAAAAAAACATAATTTTAGTCCCTGCAGCTGAAACCCCTGCAGCATGTCTTCTTTACATCTCCTCGGACGCGACACATGCCATTCATGCTGAAAATGTCAATCCTGGCAACGGATCCCTCATCTGCATTCGACCTCAACAGAGGTTTATTGAAATTGTAGCGTCTGTTTTACAACATGACATGAGCATCTGGTTGTAGAATCAGTTCAATGTGGCAGATTGTTGGGTTTCCACTGATCTGATGTGTTCCTGATCATGTGACAGCTCGAGATTATCTGCTACATGTGTTAAAAGAGCAATACAAAAATCTAGTAAAAGATTACTAGAGCGACACAAACACACACTCACCTGCTCCGGCTCTGGCCTACTCAGCACTAATGACTGTGTGATTGGATTATCCAGGCTTTTAGCAGCCCCACAGCTGCAGCTGACAGAGAAACTAACCTGCAAAGGCCAAGCTCGGGTCAACAAGAGGTTGCGACCTTTGCATAAGACGAGGCCTTGAGGCGGGAAAGCAGAAGAGAAACCGGCAAGTAAAGATGAATAATGGTGATAGACAGGATCGATGTTCCTGGGAATTCAAAGTGGAAGATGCTGGAAAGAGAGGATGGAGACGGAGAGTTGGGAGGAAGTAGATGGTATGCATTGTGACAGAAGAGCCTTGCAGACACTGCTGGCCTCCCGGTGACTCCACTGTACAGCTGGAAACACTAAACAAACAGCCACCGCCGGCTCCATACTCTCCCCTTTTTCTCTTTCACACTTTCTCCCCTCTCTATCAGCAAAAAAACCCAAGTCGGAGCCATCACTTTTTGTCCAAACAAACCCCAAAATAAAGGATATCATTTCCCATGACCCCAAAATACCCTTTTACCATCTGCTACAGCCAGCAGGGAGATTTTAATAAGTCCTTAATGGGATGATTAATATTTGGGCCATGTTCTCTTTAGTTTAAACATCATTATGTAGTCGCACATTTAAAGTTGTACCTGCTCTATTCCTCATAACACATAAAAATGTCAAGGTTTTCTTCCAATTATCTTTCATGAACTTAAGTCAATGCAAAAGTACAGATGCAACCAAGACCGCATCTTCTATAATAGTCTAATCAGTTTTAAAAGGCACTAAATGGTTTGCTTGGGATTAATAAGGGTGTACTTTAAAGTGTATTACCAGAGTTACTACTACACTGATGTAGGAGCAACTATTTAAAGCTGCAGGTGTAAAAGATTATTAAGAATAGCAGCCTCTGAGGAAATTCCCTGCAGGGGATTTGTCTCTGCATTAGTTTAGACCAGAGGATGATGACGAGTCCATTATGATGGAGTATGTGCTGAGAATATGCTCTCAGCGCATATTACACAAAAACAACCAATAATAGACAGAAATGGGGAGGAATAATCACAAATCATGTGGATTTCCATAGAATTTTCTGTAGTTTATCAAACGTGGAAATGTATATTCATTCTAAAGTCATCGTCACTTTATTTGAGATCATTGAACTATGGTCTTCTTGGTCGGCACTGTCACTTCTATAACTTTTTGAATTACACGTACCGATATTTTTTCGTTCATTGCATGTACTCTTTAAAGAGCTTAACTTCACAATGAATGCAAATGAACTATAAACGCCATGATTCATATATTATCTATCTGTCCCTGCAGAATGGTCATAGTGGAAACGTATTAAGGCCATAGTTGCTGTTTTAAAAAAAAATTGGAAACAGGCTTACATTTGTTAATTATGAGACAGATATTCACGCTCTCAGGCTGAGTGTGTTTAGTATCTGCAGCTGGTGGTTTTTGCACCCTGAGCTCTGTAGGTGTCACTCTAACTCTGTGATCGGCCACCTGTTGCTCTGCCTCACTTCTCATACAACTCCTGCCTTCAGAGCTCTACATCATAGTGACTGCAGGGGAAATGTACTTTGAATTAAAAAACAAATAATACCAGATGAGAAGGGGGGGAATAAATAATTGTATCTTTAAAGAATAGGCTCGAAAAGGCTATTTAATTAACAAAAAACAATTAAGACACCAGCAATTGGAAGTGCTTTACAGGATATTATGAAAACATTAAAATAGCATTTAAATCGTGATTTAAAACATTATGCTTTTCAATAAATAAGAATCATAACTCTTTTTTAGTCTTTACTTGCCAATTTAGTTTTTGGTTTATCGCTTTTTAAAATAAAATGTATTTAAAAAACATGTTTAAACAATTTATTAGCTTAATTCTTGCTTTTTAAAAATTATTATTGTGTTTTAAATTAGCAGACTTTAGGTATTCAGGCACCAATATTCACAGGTCTCGAACATTGAAGCTACATAAAATGAAAAACTATCCGCTCACTGTTTCTCTGTAGAATAAGGATTTATTAACTTTTATAAAGCAAAGATGTGTGTGTGGATTCTAGGAATTTTAAGGAGCATTTTGACAAAAAATATCTCTGTTTCAGAAATTAAAATTGACCAGTGTTTGTTTACTATTATTTATGAGATGTGACACTGAAAAAACGTAGTAGGTTAGTAGAAAGCAATAATATTAAGTTGAACCTAATATTTAGTATTTCAACTAAATATTCTTGCTTTCTACTAACCTAATACAGTTATGTGAAATTTGTTGACTTAATACATTTAATTAATTCAGTGTAGACCAGGGTAAAAGTAGAAATCTAAATAAATGTGTATTTAATTTTTTGTAGAATGAGTTTGTCATTAATTATTGAGGAGTTTGATTGTTCATTTCATATTAACCTAATGAAGGTTGAAAGGATAATCATTGTTGTTTCACTTCCACACTTAATTGTTAATTAAATGTTGTTTTGTTGATGTTGTTGTTGTTAGTGTGTAAAAGTGTGTGGACTCCCCGGGAAAAATAGCCAATGCTTATTATACATTTAAGAACATTTTTAGATATCTGTTGTTTTTTTTTCAGCACTGAAGCTTTTTTACAAGCATAAAACCATCTTTATTTTCTCTGCTCCTGCCAGACTAAACTCTAATCTCTCAGTGTTCAATGAAAGACCCCATCACTGTAGCCACTGTACGCCCGAACAAAATCCCAGACAGCCTGTCAGCGTCGTTGGCATTTGCCCATCTCGGAGTGATGATGTCAGAGGGGAAGCCGTCTGCTGCACCGGGCACAAAGTGGCACAGACTGATCAGCGTCTGCAGGTCCTGATGACAGGAGAGGAAGCAGGGAGTCTGGTCATAACGGGCACACAGTGGCACTGTCTGCAGCTCAACACACATACATGCATTCACACACTCAGAGGAGGAGAGGAACCGAGCACATTTACTAAAGTATTGTACAGAAGGGGCAAATTTGAGGTACTTTACTTGGTTATTTTGTTGTCAGAATTCCTTTATAAGTCACACAGAAGGGAAATGTACAGTGTTAATGGCATAGCAGGAAAACAATTCAAGCAATAATACAAAAGAAGAAAAGCACACATTAAAAATATAATTAAAATAAAGACAAATAAGTACAAAACCATGGCAAAACTACATTTATTTGACATCTTTAGTTACCAATTACTTTACAAATTAAGATTTTGGCATATAAAAGGTTAGGGATAGGGTTGGACTTTATAAAAAGTTTTATGTATTTTTAAATTAAACTAGCCAGAAGTTTGTACAAGAACAGCATGGCCGATAAATCAGACGTCCAATTTAGAGATTAATAATTGGAGTCTAAAAATATTTAAACATTTTCCAAATGTTTTTAGAATTATTTTTATTTGGTTCTTTTACATTTAATATTTAACTACATTTTTTTGATTACACTTGCTTACTTTGACTTAAGTATCCGTCAGAATGAAGGAGTTAACTTGCAACATAATATTTTTAGTGGTATTGGTAGTTTTTCTACAGCAAGGGTCTGAATGCGTCCATCACTGTAGCTGATAGAGCCGTCTGCGAGTTAACAGCGTAAATCATGATCATTTTCTTTGTTACAGAAAATTATTTCATCACCTCTCGCTCTTACAAACCATAACTTGCTGGACGTTTTGTCGCCTCACCTTGATTGCTGCTTATTTTGTCTTCAATAAGCATCAGAGCCAATTTGTCCTTATCAGTGTGGAACATCATTTGACAACAATTACCTGATTGCTCGAAACACACTCTTATATCTCCTGAATGTTGGTTTTAAATGCAATCATTTCTGATTTAAATGATAATGATCTTAAATTCACATTTGTACGAGCTACGATATTGTCAATAAATTAGGATGTTTCTCAGAGAGAGTAGGCATCTGATTAATAATATACACACATAGGCTTTATGTTCAACCAGTGAGCAGATTATAAGTATTGCTCTCTGTGGATCCGAAAGGATGAAGGACAAGTATACATGGGCAGGATGGAATAATACCCTTATTTGGTGGCTGGTAAACATACATATGATAAAACATAAATGCTTTTGTTTTTAAGGTAAAATAAACCCCAGTGACATCTTCTTTCCACATTATTTTCTGTCTTCTTTCCACATTTCTCTCTGTGTAGCTTAAATCTCAGTCTCTCTTCCCACAAGGTTATGTGCTTTTAGAAAAATCAGAAGAACTGAACAAAAGGCGGCAAAAGCCCCAAACAAGTTTAAAGATGGGATGATACCATACAAGAAGAACATCTGCATTTTTCACCAAGGCCACCTCCTTTCTATTCTTCACCCCGTCATCATACCATCACTCCTTCCTATAAACTCTGTGTCTACATTTTTCGGATGAACTTGCATTTCCTGAGGCTCATCCTTCTCTTTTTTTGTTTCCTCTTTTCAAAAATGTTCCTCTGGTAATGTTTTTATCACCTGTTCTTCCTTGAATCTATTTTTTTCCTCAACATTTTCATCCTCTTTCTCCCTCTGACTGATCATAAATGTTCCTATCCATTCCTATTTTCCCCCTACCTCAGCTTTAATTCACTCTTCATCTTTTTTCCCTCCTCCTCCTCCTCCTCTCTGTGCAGCTGGTGAGGCCCTTCCATTAGTCCTGACATGCAGAGGCACTGATTCTGTAAAGGTCGTGACCTGTCGCAGCGGGCTTCGCCAGGGCTTAGTCCTACACACTCACACATCTGCGTGCCCCGGGATGCCCACTCCATGCATAACTCACCCTTTACACAACACACACACATACACACACACACACACACACACACACACACACACACACACACACACACATTGAGCGGCACATACACACACTCACATCTGCAGAATCAGAATCCCTTTATTAGTCCCGCAGCGGGGAAATGTACAGCATTACAGCAAAAGTGACACAGCAGATAAAAGGCAAGCAATAATAACATAGCTAACGTGTTAAATATAGAGACAAAAAGCACAAATTAGAAATAAAATAAATACAAATAAAGACAGATAAGTACTCATACAAAAATGAGTAGCAGCATTTAAATAGTTAATTAAACATATTAAGGTTTGAGATACTTTAAGAGTATACTGACACGGAAATGCACAAAAGTGGATATACACACACATGCACGCTCAGATTCACACACACACACACACACACACACACACACACACACACAACCGTGGCCTGGTTTCATCCTGCTGACAAGACTTAACCCCTCCCTTAAAAGCACCAACTGACTGCACAGCTGCTGGGGTTGTAAGTGTGAGTGTGTGTGTGTGTGTGTGTGTGTGTGTGTGTGTGTGTGTGTGTGTGTGTGTGTGTGTGTGTGTGTGTGTGTGTGTGTGTGTGTGTGTGTGTGTGTGTGTGTGTGTGTGTGTGTGTGTGTGTTTGATCAGATGTGGGAGAAATCCTGCTTAATTGGACTGCTGCAGGCTTGGGAAAGACCCACACAGTCACTCTTTTCTCACCCCTCTCTCTCTCTCTCCCTGTCTCTCTCTTTGTCTTCCACCTGTACTCTTTCTGCTGCTGCGTCTCTGTGATCAACAGTAGCCGTTGTACAGTATGTTGCACAGCTGTGCTTCAAGGAAGCAATCAAATGCAACAAGAAGAGGGGAAATAATGCTCAAAGGCAAATAACTGATCATCCTCCATCATTTACAACAAACACGCGTTTATGTTTAGCTACAGTCATCAGGTGTGCCGGAGGGTCATGTGAAAGAAAATCAAGCAAGCACTGCAGGACAGCTTCAGACTCACTATTACACATCAAATCATAATTGGAAACTGTATTCAACAACAAGAAACCTTTTTACAGTTTGATGTAAAATCCAATCAACACGGCAACTAAACTTACATTATTATTTTATTCCCTGTATATATTTTGGCCGGTACTCACTGACGTTACTGCCTTCTTTGTGTTGATTCGTAATTGCTTTGTCTCGAAAAAGAACAAAAAGTATTTCAGAGACATTCAACACTATTTTGCTTAAATGTTGCTCATAATTTGCATTCAAATGGCTCAATCTTCACTTAAACTGTTGCCTGACCTGGTTCAAGAGAAGGGACAGACTGATTTTCAATACCAATAAGAAAGCGTATTAGTCATTGTCACCTGTCACAATCTTTTCCTATTGTGACTGAACCATAAATCTAACCTGTTGCCACAACATGAACCCCACAACATGAACCTTTAGGATAATATAGTGTAACTAAAATGTACATCTTTTTTATATCACAACAATAATACTTAAGGCCGGTCCGTCTAGCAATGATGGTCTCCGGGTGTTTGACATACTTGCACCCAGCCGTCCATGAGTAAAAGAGCATGAAGCTCCTGCTATTTGTGAATGAACCTTGCATTTGCAGATTTTCACCCTGAAAACCAATTTCCCATCCCCTCCCACTTTTTCCCTCTGAGTGTACGTCTTCATCTCGTTTTACCACTGTCTTCTCCCAATGAACATCTCCCCTTCCTCCCTCGTCTCTTTCATCTCAGTCATCTGTCCCCTCATCATTTCCTCCCCCACGACTCCCTCCTCCCGCTCTGAACCGGTCGCTGCTCACTGTAACTGGCAACTTTGCTTCTCTTCCCTTTTGTGGTTTGGACAAAAGGGGCCAGTGCCCTCTCGCAGGCTATGTTACAGGCTGTCACATGAGGCGGACACTCTGGGACGGCCCAGCGTTATCTGCTGTGACAACTCAGATTACTTCCACAGACTCCCATCTGATCAGCACATCCAATTCAATTAGTGGCAATTAGTCCTGGTCCCCACCGCCCCCCCCCCCCCCCCCCGGGTCTCTACAAAAAAGCAAAGCTGCCGAGCTTTGAGCAACTCGCTCAACCTGGCAGGCTGGCTGGTGAACAACTTTGGAGCGACTTGCAGCTCCCCCCTTCATCCCCCAATTACCCTCACACACACAATGAGTCATTCACACATTCATACTCATATTCACCGCCAGAGCACATATTCAAAGTGACACATCACATAGAGAGCAGAGTTTTCGGGACATAAACTCCCACACATCCAACTCAGCAGCAACACAGAGGGACGTGCATCAATGCAGTGCACAATCTGTGGCTAAAGAACTACACAAAGAAAATTAGAGCGGCTATAATCAACATTTTTCTAATAACAAAGGATCAAATGACTACGCATAATGTGTAGGTATAATCAACAAATACACAGATTTTATTAACTTTGCAGTGCTTCCTTGATGGAGCGTTTTATCGCCTTTGAGCTTGTTGTTCTGGTTTTCTTGCCTGCAACTTTACTGATGTTTGTTCAGTCTTACTGCTGTCTTAAAGAATCAACGGCAGCTATTTTTTAGCAATAAAGTTTTGACAAAAGCACCAAAGAGTGGTAAATATGTAAACGAATAGCGGAGGAGTTTTAAGCAACTGAATAGAGAGATATGTGGAGGAGACCAAAACAGAGCAATATTGGACATACATTGGTGTGAATTTAAGTTTACACGTATAGTTTCAATTGGTGTTTCTCTACATTTTTGGATGATTATTAAAACCATTAAAACAGTCACGTGTAACCCAGCAGGTTGTCCTGTTTCTTTGTCTTGTATTTAAATCGTTTTAAGTTGCATCCATACATCAAATTATCCACTTCAACAGATTTGTGAATCAGAAATGTTTTGCTTTCCCGCTTTTATCTCCAATATTTATGTTTTGACCCCTCAAGTTCATCTTGGGACCCCTTGAGGGTTTTGAGCCACAGGTGGTTATTGTTAGTATTTCAAACAAACACATTTAAACAAC
The DNA here is from genome assembly GCF_036324505.1 of Eleginops maclovinus. Classification (NCBI taxonomy): domain Eukaryota; kingdom Metazoa; phylum Chordata; class Actinopteri; order Perciformes; family Eleginopidae; genus Eleginops; species Eleginops maclovinus. Next base: position 9,297,032 of record NC_086359.1, read on the forward strand.
AGGGAGAAAAACTGCTAGGAAAAACTCTGCACTGATGCCCTCTGGTTTGTGAACCACATTTCTGTGCCACCCCCCCTTCTTCCCTGAAGCTCAACCCTTGCCTCATTCGCCCTCACCCCCCTTCACTGTGGGCCGCGCACACCTGGCCTTCGCAAATTAGGGCCCTGGAAGACCAGCGAGCGGAGAGAAAAGCGGGATGCATGGTGGAACAAGGGGAGGGAAAAGGGGGGAGTTTTGGTCGACGGGGTCTTTCAGCATTCCGATGGAGCAAAAAGTTAATGACGGCTCTATTGTGTTGTGAGAAAGCTGGCCAGAGGAGAAGTGTTACAGGGAATCATGGCCTGTGCCAGTGAGCAGTGACAAAAGGGGGCCGTCCAAAAGCATGCATTGAGTTTTTACCATATTTATATCGCTTACATGGATGCTTTATGTCCCGCTGAAAAAGTGCACTCAATCATCCCCACTGCTGAAACAATGCAATTCTGTTTGAAGCGGAAAGGCGGCAAATAATGAGAGGATTTGTTTTCCTGAGACATGAAGAAAGGGGCCAAGTGGGTTTTTTTTTCCCATCAGAATAAGAAATGCCTTAATGTTCAGACGATTTCAAAAATCCTATTCAAAAAGTTTCTTGCTCCTTAACTCCCTCCCTGTTCATAAAAAGCCGCCCTAACACGCCCGCCTTCCGCGCAGGCCTTAATGCATGCTGACAGCTTCCCTCCGTAATTGGTGATCACACCCAGATGGATGGTTCCTTAATTTGCTGTTCCCAATAAAGCCAGGCAGCCCAAGGGAAAAGGGGCAGCAGGGGGAGTCGAGCTGTGGAGGTGGGTGGTGGTGGTGGTGAGGGGGGATCTTTGATTTGTTGGTTATAGATACAAGAGCAGTAAACACCCTAGGCTTCGGGCCCGACAGTTTGACCAGGCTTTTGTTCACACGTCCGTTGAAAAGCAGAGTCGCCCCCTCCCTTCGCCTCAGCCCCCTCCTTCTCTGTCCTTCCTCTTCCCAAATAATCCCGTGGTGATCCCCTGCTCTTTCACCAGCTCCCTCTGTTTCCCGGCCCGGAAATGCTCTGCAGGAGCATGAAGGAGTGTGTGGGCGTCCTGTGTTTTGAGGGGAGGGCAGGACAAGGAAATTATCTCTTCTGTGCATGTGTGTCTTTCCCTTTTCATTGACTAAACGGATTGCTGCAGATCGACTGAATGAATGGAGGCAAAGAAACAAAGTGAAGTTCCCGAGGTTATAGGTTACGGTCCAAGGGAAGAAACCTTGGTTCATGTGTGGTCGTTTCGGCTCTTTTAGGGAGGACACAAATAAGGCGATGGACCGGGACGAGTCTGAGACCCCCTGTTACTAATGAGGGCAACTTGCAGTGACCCAGGGGTGCAGAGGGTCAAGCCAAGGTTGATGGGATGATCCAAGTGTAACACCAAGATTTAAAAGTAAAAAATGTAAATGTGTGATACCAGCTGCTTTATAGATCTACAATATAAGTGATATGAATGTGGATGAAGCATAATTTAATTATGTTAAATGCCCAAAAATACATCAGTTTTTGAATAAATTGCACCTTAGCATACATGATTGTAGGCTATATTGTCTGAATGTAAATCTTAAATACTGTATCTTTAAAGACAATTTGACTTTGGATCAACAAATGTACCCTTAAATGAAAATACTCAGCAAAAATCTGATTTTAAGCTAAGCTAAGCTTTTACACTCTGTCAACCTCAGTAAACATTTTCCAAGATAATGCCACAGTTTGTCACCATACTGAATACTTTTTGTCTTGCAGTTCATGTCACTTTAACACTTAAAAAATATATAATACAACAGTCTACAGCTCAACACTCAAATATAAGAACAATGTATGTTAGCTAGCATGTTTGACCTGGAACCTGTTAGCTTTAGCCTTCGTGTTAGAGCACATTAGCTGTATCATGTTTGCAGCCATCAACTTCATATTTAAGACTCTTTAACATGATACAAGTTATGAAACAAGTAGATGAAAGCACTTAAAAGTTATCTGCATACTGAAGTATTAGCTAAATGAATGGACATTAGCGATATAAAACAAGCTAGCTAGAGCTGATAAAATCTGCTAGAGACTTTGTTATCTTCTGACTATTTTCCTGGAGGCAAGGATAAATAAAGCTGTTGGCAAAAGCACAAAAAGACATGCCAATGACACAGAAAATATAGCTAAAGCACATATAACACAAACAATGAAAGGAGCTGAAGAAATTCCCGACCACAATGAAAAAAGACAAGGACTCAAAAGCTATAGAAATTAATCTGCCTGCAGCGAAAGGACACAAATATCCTCAGAAAACTTAATTCATCTGATACAAGTGCTCTTAAAGCTTTTTCAATGAGACACTCAAGACTCCAGCGCAGAAACTAAAAAGTGACTGACATCTACGCATACAAGGACATAGACACTCTCTTTTAAAGATTGCCTTATACAAAACATTAAGTACCTCCTTTTTCTCTCCTCTTGCTTTTATAAGGAATGCCATATTTTTCATCACAGACTGCACTCTGCTCATCATCACCTCACCTGTTATTTCCTAAAAGGACGTTTCTTGTGCCGTTTTAAATAACATACTACTTCTCAGAGCTGCCACATATGTAATTAGCTATTGTCGGTTTGCCTTGCCAGTTCAGAGAGTCTTGAAGTATGTGATGATGATAGAATATAAGATGTTTTCTGCACAAAACCTTGCATTCATTAGTGGAGCAAGCACTTTGCTGTGCATTAGCCCTGTGCATTAGCCTACTCTTGGACTGAGAGGAACAAAGTGAAAGACATTACAGTGGATTTAAAAGCAGAAATCATCAAGTTTCCTCTAACTAAACGGGAATCCAAGGTTTCAAAAGAGTTTGTGGTGGTAAATGGTGAAAGATCATTGCTTCAGAGATCAGGTGCATTGTGCCCCTGGAGACAAACGAAGGTGCCATGCAGTGTCCTTGAGGTTTGATCACTTTCTGAAAACCGACTGACCTAACTGAGGAAGATAAACCAAGGAATGGCCGTCCTTACAAAAGCAGCTTTATAGCCAAGGCCAGAGTCAATCTGCACTTCTGTCCAGAGATTCACAAACACAACACAAAACAGCGCTGGAATGTTCTTGATGCAGCCGCTGCTTGTTTCCTATCATATGAATGAACGTATAACTGTCATGAATGCAGAGGTGAAAAGGTGATGCAAACGTGTTGCCTTTGGGTGCAGACAAAACAGAACATGAGGGGGAAAGTGTCCTTGAATACAACAGAAAAGTGTAAATTGTAAAGGCCATTTATGTAGTACAGCCGTAGTCATGAGGGAAAATAGGAGACCTCACCTGCTGTTACACCATTGCTCTATTTTATTGTGCAGAAGGTTAAAATACAATTTGTAATTCCAACTCTATTTATGCAGAGGGATTCAACTCTGTGAAAGGTGGAGAAATTGAAAACGGAACATTGTATTGCTGTGTGTGGGTTAGGCACAATGTCACAAAACACAACAATGATAGGTCACAGACAATTCTTCTGTTCAAAGGCCTGTTTGTCTACATGTTTGACCCATGTTAGGCCTTGAGTGTGAAGATGGGACTGAACATAGGCTTTAAAGAAATGCACAAACAACAAATGTTAAGTGCAAAGATTACTTCGCAATATGAAAAGCATCATTTTGTAATTAAATGATTAACTAAATTAAAAGCTGAGTCACTTGATTAATTGAATCTTCATCAGCAGAGTGTTATAGCTATATAAAGCTATTCAAAGCGTGCACAACACCAAAAGCCTGAAACTGATGCAGCCAAATGCCATTCAGTTGTCATACAGTTTGTGCTTGAAAGTCAACATTTTTAATATTACACATGGACTTACATCTTTTCCTTTATCTCTTTATGACTTTGAACTCAAATTATATTTACTTAACCTAATTTTTGGGGTTTAATAATGAAAATTGATTAGATTTTAATGCACACATTCACCCGCCTTTCTTTATACATTATATCTTCCTCTTCCCTTCTTCCATCGTCTCGCATCATTACTTTGCATCCTTAAAAACCCTTTTTCTTCTCCATCCAGTCGTTTCCCCCTCTCTCTTTCTTTGCAGGTTTCTCGTGTCGGTTTGGTTCTCACAGGAATGCAGCTGTGAATCTTTTTCGCAGAGCTTAAGCCCGACTCTTGTGTGAATCGTGTCAAAACATGCAGACATCACTTAGTCCACGAAAGCTGAGAGAGGCAGGCGGGCCGGGGGCCTCCGCTGAGCTGTCCGGCCCTTAAGGTCACCTGGCAATTAACCTCTGACCGGGCAGCATGTCCCGCCTCAATTTCTTTACGTGTTGTCTCACACTCTCCTTGCATATAGACTCCTTCGTTTTGGACTCTTATTAAAAAAGTTAGGGGACAATACACTTTCATTTTGCAGTTTTTTAGATTTTTTTTCACGTTTTCTAAAGACTTTTTGAAGTTTTTACTATAGCAAAAAAAAAAACACTGTAAAATTCATGTTCACTGAGGATGCTGTTTACAAAAATCCAGCTTTTATTCCATAATTTCAGTTTTTCATTTTCCTCCTGTTGACCACTCTCCTCTCCCTCAACCTAATCCAAACCACCCTCTCCTCTCCCCCCCGACTACACGACCCTTGACCCAACGCACCTCTTTGAATGTCACATGACCGTGCAGGTGTGGAGGGGTCTCTGCCCTGGCCAACCCCCAATTAGTGACCCTAATTAGTGAAGGGGCCCCCCTGATGGGCCGCTGAGCTGCTTTATAGGAGGAGGAGGAGGAGGAGGAGGAGGAGGAGGAGGAGGAGGAGGAGGAAGAAGAAGGGAGAGCAGGGGTGAGGAGAAGGGGGGAGGACGGGAGGAAAGTGATGCATTCCTAAAGGTCTGTGGACCCTCCAGAATCACACACAAACACATACGGTGGTTGTTAAAAGAAAAACACAAAGCTGAGAGTTCATTTGTCGAAGCACAACAAACAGCGCCTGAGTGCTGATGTGAAAGTGATCCGGAGTTTTAACATGAGAGGAAGCAGCATGACATTCTGTAGCATCCTATTTGCTTTTTTATACCTACTTTTGGTCATTTTTAGTTCACAATGGAGTAAATTACAATTGTTTATTTTTGTATTTATTTTGGAAATAATAAGTGCTAAATTATTATCCTGCGTCCCTGTGTCATTTATTTTTTTTAACCTTTAAACTGAATATAAACACTAAACAAACACCAATTTACAATGTCGATGTACGCAGCTGAGGACCTTTTTTAAGTGTCTATTAATGTACAGTATTTGTCAGCAAATATATATAATTTCGTTTAAAACAGACCTTTTTTTACCATACTGTCATTCTCAAAATAGAATTAATAAACCCAAGATAAAAGTGTTATTTTCGTTTAAATATACTGTTCTGATGAATGCTAAATGAGCTCAAAATAAAGTGTTTCTGCCATCCCTTATTAAATGCTAACTGCCAAAAAAAACTAAAATTTTCAGGTTTTTTTCACGTTTTCACGTCAAAATGCATCGTTAAAAAACACAGATTTATTAAAACTATCCATCATGTTAACTGCACTTGATTTGGAGTAAGATAAGGCATTATTTTTATTTATTTTGCATGATTGGTTGTAGGTTGCTTTTTTCTACCAAACTGATGCAGCTAATATGAAATGCATGTTATTATTGAAGTTTACATGACATAGTTTTGGTCATTAGGCCGACTGAAAAGGGATTATTTTTTAAGATGAAACTTAATTGTTTGGGTTTGTTTTATCAATTAAATTTGATTAAAACAACTCTAACAAATAAGGAAATAGGCAAAAAAGTATCAACAAGCAAAGAGTTATTAGTTATTATTCAAAATAAAATGACTCTTAACAACTCTGTTATTGTTCTTTGATGATTCGATTTGTTATTTATTTATTATTAAAGAGATTATAATTCAAAATAATTATTGGAAATGCAGAAATAATGCATATATTTTTTATATAATTACCAAATTAAATGCCCCTTTTTCAAAAGCCTTCACATAGAATAATAATTACATATCAAATACTTATATAGAACATTTTTAGGATAGAAAACGTAACACATTTTGCTTCATATATTTAAAAAGAACATATTACTTTTGACATTATACATTTTTTACTGCGACAACTAAGCTATATTTTTCTCCCTGGTTAGCTGCACACACCAAATAAAAAGCAGGTTCCTAATTGTATTGATTATTATGGCAGCTATGACTGATTAAAAGCTCTAATAAAAACTCTATTACTTGTGTTGCAGCACTGGAGGCTGTTTACCGCCACAGCTCCTTCCTCTCCTCCCCTCCTCTGCAACAGGCCACCCATCTGGTCTCCTTTCTGCCGGCCCTCTCGCCTTTTCCTCGCTCAAATAAAGGTGCCAATCACTATAATTGGCACCCTGCAGATCAATTGTCCCGGCCTGGAGAAATGCCCCTCGCTGAAGTCTGGGGGATACACTGAAAGTAATGTGTTACCTTTACAGCTTAGTCCTTCTGTCTTTTGGTTTATCCTACATTTGACACGTCATTCGTAGTTTTTGTAGGGAATTATTGAAGAGGGAATTAGCTGACACATTTAGGGTTTTTAAATCAGTGTTGTTTTTCTGTCTTTTCAACAAAGACTTAGAGTGTACCATGGTCCAACTTTTAGCTATGGAGACTCAAAGTGTTCAGTATTTTAAAGAGATGGAAGAAATACTCAGGTATTTGACGTAGCAATACCTGTATGTAAATAAAGTAAAAGCTCTGAAATCAAAACGTCGCTTTAGTACACAAGTAAAAAGGTCAAAATATACTAAAAAGGTAAAGTAATCATTATGCAGAAAGGCCTATTTTGGCCTACAGAATTAAACCTTTGATGCATCAATGTAAATCACTAGATAAATAAAGATTGATCTTAACGGATAAGAATACATCATATTCATTTGTTGGTTTTATATATTGTTTTATTCTGAAACTGCAGAGGGTTAGAGTTAGGTGTAAAAGTAATAGGACATGGTTATATTCAAGTACCTCAAGATTGGTAATTAATATAAAGAATTTATTTATGTTTGAATAACAGATTAATACTGTATTTTTTTGCTCTTAACTTAAAAACTGTCAAAGATACAAAATAAATTACATATTTAAACAAGATAAAATAATCAAACTGCAGGATTTTGCTTTCAGTTAGCAAGATCGAATAGTCTAAAGGGACAATTACGCTGCAAATTACCACCTAACTTTTAATTTGGTAAATATTTGGAAAGATTGCATATTACTTGAATCTGGCGAGTTTCAATGCTGTTGAAATAGTATAATAAAGGTGGTCAAAAGACAGAAAAACATGTGGTGTGGGAGCACAAAAGGGCTTTTCATGGGCCGGCAGATTCTCCGATTACTTTATGTGGACTCAATTAAACGTGTTATTTGAGAAGCGGTCCAAGAAGTTCTTACAATTATTTTTCATTGTACAAAAACGGGTGTTATTGTCATGAAAGTATGAGATTTATTTATCACTAACATTAAGCAGAATCGCCTACATCATTCCACTTTCTGTATTTCTCATATTTTCATCCAATTACTGACCCAAGGGCGCATCAATTCACGTCTTTGTGCGCCACCATCTAAACCAGAGGAGAATTCAAAGTGCAAAGTATTCAAAAGGCCTCCACAAAGAGACCTGAAGAGGTGAAATGTCCACTACCTTGATGGTTTCGCCTCGCTAATGGAAAGGACAAATAAGCCAAGGTTTTTTAATGAATATGCGAGTGAGCAAAGGCACTCCCAATATCCTCAGTGAATAGAAGGAGCGCAAAAATGCAAAAAAGTCAGTCGTGTTTGTAGATGTGTTGACTGATTGCAAACAGAAACTCATATTTTCACTGAATAGCTCTTTAAAAAGAAGTATGATTGATATATTTGCACAGAAAATGTTGAGTAAAGCTGCAACACACATTTTAGATGCTAGTTTCCGTGGCTTTGAAGCAGGAAGTGAAGAAAACAGAACACAGGAGGCAAATTACATAGACATATATTTATATGCATATGAATAAAAATACATATACATATTGTACAATATCCTGGCCGAGCGTGAAAACAGCTCTGTCAGCCCAGAAACAGAAGTAAGCCTCTTTAAATAAGTGCAAAATGTTAATGAGACAAAGAATTGTAAAGCATATATAAAGTCTTTTTTTGTTTTATGAATCTTCAGTCGCATTTTGTTTTTTCCTGTTAAAATCACATGGAGCGGACATGGAGATAACTTGTGCAAAGACCCATTTATATATATTCATATATAAATTTATATCTATGTACATAGAGTTTGTTCATCATAAGTAGTAGCTGGTGCCATTAGCTTGACATTAAGTAACTTGTACTGCTTAAAAGAAAGGAAGTTAAGGCCTATGCAGGACCTCGGCTGTGCATAAAGAAAAAAATAAAAGGAACATTTTCACACAATCTCAAAAGGACTTTACCCAACAGAAAAACCCATGATGCAGTAGTGAGAAGGCCCGTAATGCTTCTGAGATGGTGGTAAACAAGTGTAACATGTCAAAAGCAACACTTATACTGAGCTGGATTGAGTAGAAACGGCCTGATAAAGAAGCTAAAGAGGACAAATAAAAACAAAAAAGGCTTTGTTTAACCGGCAGGGCTCTCACATCCCTCTGCCTCGACCTTCTCCTATAGCTGCTCATCGCTGTGAATGAGCGCACAATACAGTAACTGCAGATTTACATTACAAAACACCACAGTACAGTGACAGAACATGGAGTCAGTGCTCATTCTGAATGGTTGGGAATGTGGGGTTTCTTCTGTAACCACACATCTGAATTCCTCTACTGTCACAAATGGGATCATTAAGAAGACTTTGATGTCGATTTCCTTTTTTTTCTAGTACGGCTCTAAATCATGCAACACGAAAATAAATATTCCAGTAAAGAAACGTGACTGTGTTTTGCTCACAGGAAAGCATGAAGCAAAACGCCCCTCTGGTGAGTGAAAGGGAGAAAAGGAAGGTTTGTGAAAGGGTACACCGGCCTTACATGAGAAAGCAGCCTCCTGACCTCTCAGCTCCATCGCTCTGCTGAATATTTCATGCCACAGCGTGTGAATTATGGATAGTGCTTATAGAAAATAATACAGTACAAGTGCACCGCCGCAAAGAGCCCGGGAGTGGATAACAGGGGTTTTCACAGTACTGCTGGGGTCTGAACACAACAACAACAAATCACCTGCTATACCAGGCGGCACTACACGGGTGCAAAAAGGCCCCGGTGAGCCGCCAGACGGAGGGTTTTTTTCATAAGCCGAGGTCAAAACCTTCCCATGTATTTATCTTCAGCTGGAAACACACTTTAGACGTAGCCTGGCCTTCACTCGTGAGCAGCTTTTTAAATTGATGTCACAAGAGTGGTCGCTATTTCTTTAAAATAGGTGTCAAGACACCTTCAGCGAGCACATATTAAACCTCAGAACAAGAAGAAGTGAATGGACACGTGGGGTAGTAAGAGGTGAAAATGAGAAGCAGCTGACAGAAGTTTTGACTAGGGGCGAGAACTCAGCTGACACAAACAAACTGAGGGCAAACTGAGGGGAATTGCAGGTGAGCTTTGATTTTCTTTGGACAACAAGGAAACATGGCATCACATGGGGAAAAATACAGCCGATTTAAATGGGTTTTCTAGATAAATATGCGTCTCCCGCGTGGGCTGTATTCTGATCCTGAAGTCAATTTAGGTTCAGAAGTGAAGCTGGAAGAACAGAGGGGCTTTAATTCAGAAAATACGCTAAACCCTGAGTCTTACTAAAGCGGGGATTTTTTTTGTTGGTTTTCAATAAGGAGAAAATGGGGGGCACGTACATGAGGATGTATAAAAAACCTACAAACATAAAGTGCTTTCGATGGGGGGGCAAGCAGAGGAAGTCTTTTTGTTGAAGACGGGCTAACAAGAGGGCGAACCAAAACATCGAAGAGGGGAAACATGGCGCAAACACAAATAAAGAAAATAAATATATTATTGAAAAGGTTTGTTTTCAGGTGAGGCTGCACTGTACGCAGACAGATAAAGTCCCCTGAAGTAAAAATACATTTCTTGTGTTTATGGATATGACCTGATGAGAGAGTACTTCTGATAGTTGTGACGTTGCAAACCATAAAATGGGCAACTTAAAAACAGTTTTGTAAAAATGTGGGGTTCACATTTTTTTTCTCAGAGACTGTGCTGGTTTATTGTCATATATGAGACAAAAATGAAAGAAAATTGTACTTTTTTTGAAGCTGGAACTCGAAAATGTGGGGATTTTGCTAGAAAAATGGATGATTCAAATTGAAGAAGACTTTTTTGATTTCTTATTGATTCATTTACCAATTATAGCTACTATAGTTCCAACTACATTAGAAAAGACTGCTTGAAAAGCGGCCTTCGTTTCCAACCTACACAGGTTTGGTAAAAGTGGGCCAAACTACATTTGGGTCTGATTTAACCGTCAAAAATCTGTCAGAAACTTAAATTTGGGCTCAGAGTTTAACCTCGTGATTGGAGGACACACACGCCTCCAAAGATTCATCCATAAATGCTTTGGCAGAGTCTCACCAGCTTCCTCACACACTTATTCTTCTTCATGTTCTTTTATATTAAAACTATCGGATCTAGATATGTGAGTTTTGCACCATTTGTCCAGATCCTACCACATATTATTTCATACACAAACACAATCAAATAAAGAATTTACATAAAACTACTGCTGGACACCAAACAGACTGATATTCAAATGCTACGATTCTTTTTTTTTTTCAGTGTTTCTTCCATATTGTGATAGCACATAAACTAAAACCAAACATGGCCACTTGTACGGGAATATGTACTGAACTGCTCTCTTTGAATTACCGCTCTTCTTATTCAGACACTGATTCAGTCTGAAGTATCCATGTCAAGTATTTTTTTTTTTTCCTGAACAGTAAAATGAAGGCCTGTATAGAGAGAGAGAAAACCACACACACAAACTCACTGGACTAAAAGTGAAGAGTCACTGAAACCACTGCGAAGAGAGCGGTGATAAAAACATCTGTCTGTCAGGGTTCACGCAACATACACACACGGCAGTTTTGCAAAAATTCACAAGTTTTTTTTTTATGTGGGAGAGTCTCCGTCACATCATGTCCTTCCCGCCATCTTTTTCACCATTTCGTGTCAACAGCGGCACAAAATGGTACCGCAGAGGTCACATGATCCAGGTTGTATTCTTTTCCCCAAATCTGCTGAAAGTCAAAAGTTAAAACAGATTTTTTGGGGGGGGGGGGGGTCTGAGGAGGAACGCCCTTACAGAGACGAGTCCCCAGGTGTCGCATGACTTAAGAAACTGTCTTCTTCCCTCCATGATCCGCCTCCTTCCTGTCCAGCCGCATGTACGGCTCAAAAGCTGAAGAACCGCACCCGTAGGCGGATGTGAGTTCGTGGTGAGCGCCCCCCAGCAGCGGCATGGAGAAGCACAGGGAGTGATGGGTTGGGACGCCCAGGCGGGGTGAAGGTGGGGTGCCGCCCAGCGAGGGAAGCGACAGCCCGAAAGTACCCCCTGCTAGGGAGGTGGGAGGAGTGCTGATCCCCGGAGATGTGGAGGAGCCTCCGCCCGGGCTGCTCAGCAGGGAGCCGTTGGACGGATGTGGCGGCCCCAGGAGGGAGTTATGTGGCGGGACGGGGCCCGAAAGCAGGCGACCCTGCTCCAGGAGGCGCAGGATGTTGCAGGTGGCCAAGGACTCGTTTGAGGAGGAGGAGCGTTTGTCCGAGTCCTTGGTGGTGTCCTTCTTCTGTTTGGTCCGGCGGTTTTGGAACCACACCTTGACCTGCAACAAGCAGGAGAGATTCACGTCAGTATTTTGGTCGCAAACGCACACTTGGAGAGTCGGTTCATTAGACAGAATACCAAAAAAAGGGCTGGAAAACAAAACAAATCACTGGGTTTCCATGTGGCGTGCAAAGAGGAGGGTGATACTTTGTTGGGCTATTATCATCTTGCTGTCAAATGGGAAGAATTTATTGTTTATAGAGATGAATAGTTCAAATTAGATGATACAAACGCATGAAAAACACCCAGAAAAATCAATAAATTGAGAGAAAACTTCTCCAATTCATTATTAAGAATAATATTTACAAAGCAATACGATGGTTTGTGTAATTGAGTCCTTTAAATGAGTTCAATATGAATATTTACAAAGTAAGTTCTGCTCAAAGTTACAGCTTCCACTTGCTCAAAGCGTTTCATAACTCGTGAACTTTTCCCCCTGCTTGTGATTTTTAACATTAAAACACGCACAGATCACTGATGTCTTACCCTAACGCACCCTGACATTACCCTCTTTACATGCCCAAAAGTCTGGAAACACGACTTCTCTGTGACCCCTGCCTGCGTCATGCACATCTATGCTGTAGCATGCTAGCGTTAAAAGCACGCACCACCTTAACCAGTCAAACACGCATATACTGAACAAGCAGAGAGGCTGTAATCCCCTGGCACAGGCCATTGGATCAAATCGGTTGTTTTTCTCCGCACATTTGATCATGGTAGCACTCTACCTGCTCTCTCACTTCAAGGCCCTAATGTACATATGGGGGGGGGGGGGTTGGGCAGTGATACCGAAGCTATGCAGCAAAGAGGGAATATGATCAGTCACGAAATGGAGACGGAAAGTAGAATGGAAGTCTAAATATAGCTGAGAAAACTGCAGCGTTGACTTTAATTGAATGCGTTATGACAACAGATTTCACAGAACTGTATTTAGGTTAGTTGAAAGTGCTATTATTAAGTTTAAGTTAATAAAAGGGAATATTTTAAACCAAAAAAACAGTCATGATCTGCCGCACCCTTTCCTCTCACGGCAGGTAACTTCACCACATCACGCCACATGGCAGCAGATTGAGGAAAGCTCGGTGAACTCTGCCTGTCCTTGTTCGCCGTGTTTAATTGATGGAGTGCAGCGTGGCTTTAATGTATGGCGTGTGGAAACGTTCGAAGCTTGGTGGGATGTTGATCAGAGGGGCAACCTGGGGTCACACCAGATCGCTGCACGGAGAGCCACCACCGAGAGGAATCACACACATGAAAAATGTATGCCATCCTGACCGAGTTTCAGTGTGTTTCAGCGTGGCATGCAGAGAGGTGGGTAGTACTGTTATCATCGTGGTGTCATATGGGAAGAATTGAATATTTGTAGTCGCTTGTTAAGATACACAGTTCAAATTAGATGATCAAAAGGGGGGGAAACTGCGGTAAAAACACCCAGAAAATCGGTAAATTGAGAGAAATTTAAGGGATTTTTTTATTTTACTATTTTCAATGCAGCAAATATTCATATTTTATTCTTTCAAATGTTTAAAGAATTGTATTTTGAAAGTGATTTTTTTAAAGGTCGGTCTGTGTAAAGGAGTCCTTTATATTGAGTTAAACACTTACTTTTACACAAAGTTCTGACAATAGATTTTCATAGTTTTCTATACAAAAAAAAAATTGTGAAAAAGGCCAATCATAATTTCGTACTTGATTTGGTCCTCCAACACTCAACAGAAAAAAGCAACAAAAGGTCAAACTGAGAAATGGTAATCGGATAAAAAAAAAAAAAGACCTTTATATTAAGGATTCTGATTGGCTAGTTCACACCTTCTGATAAAAAGGCTAAGAAATGTCATAAAGCACAAAACTGATGCTCGTTTTAATACCAATCTGTGTTACCCCACACAAAAACATGTGTATTCCTCCTCTATTTGGCAACTGTCCTCACCTGCCCTCTACGTACATTTACCCAACACACCTTGGAAAGTATTTAGTCACACAACCGACTTTCCATCGGCCTTTTTGCAGAATTCCAGTGATCTAATCCCCGATACCTGGTTAACGCAGCACCTACGCGCAGTTGGAACCACCTCTAAAAACAGGAATGTTACGAAGAGTTTCCTGATTGGTCGACACAAGATTTAGTAGTGGTTGATAGTGTGGAGGTAATCAGGCCGGCTGGTTGAAACTATAGTATCACTGCACTCTAAAAGCTCAGCAGGCAGTTATAGGGGGAGCGAGATCCTCGTTACTGCCACTGACCATGATACAAATAATGGGATCGGAGGGCTCAGGGAAGAATACTGACGCCAGCAGGTTTTACTGTAAAGACCCAAATGAGGCTCAGAGGGAGGGAGGGATAGTTGAGATGGAGGAAGGGGACGGATTATCGGCACAAATGATCTCCGTGAAGCTGCTTCTACATTTCTTCCTTGTTAGCTCACACACTGTCCCTCTGAAATCTCTCTGGGCATTTCACTCATGTGCCACCGCCTGCCAAGCACCCACATCCTTTTAAAAGCTTCCATTTCAGATGAAACTCCCAACCTCTCCTTTATCCCCCATGTTGTGGGCGGGGCGTAATCTTCACGTGACACTCCTCCCATCCATTGGTGGGAGGAAAAAAAAGGAAGCTCGCCAGTGTTTTACCGGGGATTTTATTAGAGGGAGAAAAGGATGAGAAAGGGAAGAAAGCAAAGCTGCCTTCGGTACATCTACACTATTGGATGTAAATCCTTTTTAATGGGATCCAGGGTTCAGAGCCGGGGCAGAGATTACAGAGGGAGATCTGGATATGGCGTGACCTGCATTTGCCCCGGCCTCGCCCTCTTCACCCCGCCCTGATGCACTCTGGCCAACAAGGGCGAGGACGGGTCACTGGGAGAGCCCGGGTGAGATTAGGGGCCGAGGCTAGCGGGGCAAAACCAAGACTGGTGGAGGGTTGGATTCAACATCGTATTGTGATTGTGTTTTTAGGTCTAGCTCTTTTTTCTGCAGCTTCCATTTAATGAAAAGTCTGTCGTTAATGTCAACCAATCCCATGACAACACCAACCATGCTACCGTGTCCTGTCTGAGGACAGTCACTCATTATATTAGACATTTGTCGACAAATGCCTCACAAACATATGGTTACTTATTCCAACGGGTACTGATTGAGCTTACATCATTCCAACATACTATTTAACAAACTTCTTTCATATAATCTGATCGGTTTAAACTGGAAATACGTTGAACTACGGAAGCAACAAGAGGACAAAATCAGAGAGAGCATGGACGTCATCGGCCCGGATCATGGATGAGGCCCTAAACACAAGGTAGGGGATAAAAATGAGCGGATGGGGTTAAATGTACACAGGGTGGGGTAAATTCAAGGTCAGGAGAGATGATCTGGCCGACATGCATGAAAACCCCGGCCAGTCGGGCAGAGGTCAGCCAATCACAGGCCTGCGTTGTGAATCCAGACAGCTGCAAAGTGAGCGGCAGCAAAACTGGGCTAGAGGTAGAAAGGTTAAGCCAGATCAAGACCCAGTGTACAGATCAACCGGGCATCCATATGCGTCTATAAAATAAATCAGCTAAGCCCCGACCCACCATGATCCAAATCACAGTGGGAATAGTTTCTGTAAATTCTCTCCGTTGTATATTTATCTCTCTTTTTAATCACTGTACTGCAACGCAACTAAGCGGAACAGATCTAAGCTACGGCCATGGAGCGCATTAACCCAAACATCTAACGTCATATAACGCTCGCCGCTATAATACCGATAATGCTGCACAGAGAGAAACGTGGGATTTTGATGGTTAAAGTCTTAAGAAGGACACTTGGTGACACCCTTTCACACTTTCCATGACCCCTCCAGCAGTTCGCTGCTCCCGTGGTGACCCTGCTCAGACCCCCTGATCCCAGGCATGTGATGAGCCGCAGCACACAATGAAAACTCTTTTTCCAGAGAGTTTGTACCAGGCGGACCAGTGGCCATTCAGCTGTGTGTACCAGACCAGTGGATACTACTACTATATGTAATGTACCAACGGCGCTGTATGGGACGGACCATTGGACGCCAATATGAAGAAACCTGAACGTAGTGCGCTGACACAACTTCCTCAAGTGTATGCACTAGACATCATTTTTTGCAACACTTTTACATATTATACAAGCAATTCGTTATTTTAAATGATTGCCTTTTACAATAAACTGCCCACTGTTTAGGTTAATGTAACGCTTCATTCATCAGACTAGAAGAGCCTTTTATTCATGAGAAAAAGACATGTTAACATCACAAAAGAATTAAGCAAAAACATGTACAATTTATTTACATTTTATTTGATTAAATGTTGCATTTCTGTTGTACCAGGGATAAGACAACCTGAATAAACTAAACAGTGTAAAATATAAGGAAACAAATCCTTTTCAGCTTGTTCAAAATTTAAAAAATATATCTAAGACTCTAGGTAACAGTTCAAATCGAAATGCAAACTTCAAGATGTGAAAAAAAAAAAAGTGTTTGGCCATAAGTGTATGCACTAAATCATCGGTCTAAACCGGACGGGCCAAAATGGACATGGGTTGTTCACCTAAATGACCTCTTTAAGTCTTTCAAGTCAGCTAATCACTGTCAAAAATGACGAGAGACATATATGCATTTACTGTCTGGGCCATTAAACTGTGGTATAGTTTAACAATTCCTCAGAGGACAGGATCCCAGTATTATCTGGGGGCAAGTTTAAGGAATGAAAACTATTCGCGTGAGGTAAATCTCTGGCATTGTGGAGTTGGCTTTAAAATCGACATCTGGACAACTGTGTGCTTTGCAAACTGAGTTCAAGTTTTTCTTCAAATCCATCACCCTTAAAGCACTAATGTTCACTTCATATGAGAAATAAAAACCTGGTTCTGCTCTTCAAGTCATTTTCCGTGACCACAACCAGCATCAATACAATCCTCACCTCCGTCCAGCTCTTCCTCTCCTCATCAACCCAACATCATTCAACTTCCCTCAACAACCCTCAACAACCCTCACATTTTACCTGACCCCGAAACCTTATCACCTAACTTCGATCGAATAAAAGCGCTGTGGTCCTCCATCGCTGCAGCACATGTCCAGCCAGGTTCAGCCAGGGGTTAACCCCGTCTTATAGAATCGCTGGTAGATATGGCTGCCTAATCCTCCTTAGCGCAAAAGCACTTGGGACTGTTTATGAGGCCCACCTCTTTTTCTCTCCTCTCTCTCATTCCACCCCCTCCCTCCAGCCTATTTACCACCATTCACCGTCCTCGCTGCATCCGCCCGACTGAACCCCACCAGGTTTAGATAACAGCCTCCACCTCCTCCCTTCTCCTGCTGCAATGTCATGGATGTGCGGCACTCATTCACCAAAGGAAGTCAGCAGGGGTTTGAATGTGGTCCATGACTTTTCCTTCATGTCACCCCGCAGGCACTGGAATCAACTTTGGCAACAAAAAAAAGCAATGTGTTGTGTCTTTTAGGAGGGATGCTTGTTTTGTTGTCAGTGGTGGATAGCAACACACACAAGGTCTTTAGTACTGATGATGGTTGCACAATTTAGCTGCAATTTTGACACTCTTTTACCCCCATATTTTATGTCTGTTAACACATTGCATGTCCATCTGTTGCTGATGTGTCATGCACTTATTTTGGGCTTGAAACTATAATAAATATATATTATAGTTTCATTTATTTGAAGTTTTCCACTGAATTTGTTTGTATTATTAGTGAAAATGTATGTGACTACAACTAGAACACCTATATAATAACAATTTGAGTGATTATGTCCAAAAATGTGTAAATTAAAAGACATTTTAAAGACATTCCTGGACGTGTTTTACGATCAGAATTGAAAGTCAGACTTCCTAAATTAAACATCAGCATTTTACATTCCCCTATAAAGTTTTTTCAGATTAAACAGATCAGGATTTTACTGAATTTTGTTTTATGAACCCATTGTAAGGATTCCAATCTCCAAAAGATGCCACACAGGTAATTTGTAAGTTCAACTGCATTATAGATGTACTGCAAGGACAACCTTTGACCACCATGGACTCTCAAGCTCTAAAAGTAAAAACCTCTTGTATCAAATTTTGGATTACATGGTCCTCCATATGTTTGGAAAATCACACCATTGTTGCTTTCACACTCACACACACACTTTACTCTGCCAGGAGCTGATGAAACAAGTCAATTCAATCTGACAGAGTGATTAAGGACACCCGCAAATACGACTTAATTGCTATTATGTCCTTCTGATTATCTAATCAACTGATTAGATAATCAGAGCCTCTCAGGTTTCTTGACCGTCAGTGTGTGCAACAAAAGGACGATGCTCTCGCTTTAGCTCAGAGAAATGAGGAAGGACTTTGTTTCTTGACATCACCAAACATTTTCTCTGAATGCATAAAGCAGCGAGTGTTTCCCCGTCTGTCTGCGTCTCTTCCTATCTCTTTCTCTATTCTGAGTGTTTGGACAATCCCCGTACTGTGCTGCCTCCTCGCTGCTACATCTGCACAGCTATACGTCATGGCTGGGTCCTCGACGCTCCAGACAAGTGGCCAGACAACGGCTGTCTAGACTGCCATTGAGAACAATACACACAACGAGCACATTCACTGTACGGAGACACAGAAACACAACTTGCAATCTAAAGAAAACACTGATTTCCTACAGTACGTGGTATCAAGCGGACACTTTTTTGTGTGAGGTAAAAAAGCAGAAATGTTCTCAGTTTCCAGCCTCAGAGTGTACTCCTGTGCCCATTAACAACAATGCTTGGACAATTATACAATCCTTAATTCATAACAATACTTCTAGAATATATGTTGTCCCGTTTGCAAAAGCAGGTGTTAATCTGTAACAGGGCATTTAGATTTATCAGGTCATACAAGGGTCACATTAATAGAGGCTTACTCTCTCTGGGATCTTACTCCTGCCGAAGTTCTTATTATAAAAATACTGATATGGTTATAAATATACTGCTTTACATGGTCATAAAGATCCATAGCAGGACAATACCAGCTCACACACCTGACCTCCAGCCTACCTCTGTTGCAATACAATATACAAGAAGCATCATTCAAAAAGTTTTTCACACAAGTTTTACACTTTCTAAGACACAATAAGAACAATATTTAATGCAAATCCATCATTAGAAGACTTTTAAGGGAATCATATTCAAACGTAGCTCACATCTGTGCGCCGTTCACTCATCTTTACATTAAAGATTAAACATGATTCCATCACTGAGCTCCGTCCCATTTCCTGCAGGATTAAACCCCAACCCAGACACCATTAAACCCATTGCTTCTCCATGGAAGAGCTGCAAACAACAATAGACCGATACAATGGCAGAGTATACATCAGCTGCACTCAAACTCAGCACACCGAGGAAGAGCTTAAAATGACCACACAGCATGGTGTCCTAAAATCTCCTGAAGTCACACAAATCATCCAAGAGTACATCAAAAACACGGGAGGAATCACCTCCAAATGTAATATCTAAAAACATATTGGGGTAAAAGCTCGTTTTTACGCATAAATAAGCAGAAAAAAACAACAAGTAAAGCTTCCTCTGAGCTCATTTACAGTAGAGACTGTTTTCAAATCTTAATTAATCCCATATAACATTGATTCTCCTCCACATGCAGGGAACATACCTCCACAATAAAAGCTGCAGAATCCCTGAACATCGATCTGTGCAATCTGTGCACATCGCCCAGTGAACTGACCATAAACGTAACACAAATGAAGAGGCTTTCATTTTTTGAGGTAAGGGTTTGTGTGTGTTCCTCCCCCTCCTGCTGTGTTTCGCTGTAGCGGGGAGCCACCTGCCGGGATGAAGGGAGAGCTCCGACTGTAACGGATACTCGGTAACGCGTTACTTCAGCAGTGTGAACGAGATGTACGTTTCATTCCGCGATGCTGCCGATACTAACACCGCAAAATAAGTTTCTTTGCGCGTGTCATGGATGCATTTAAGTGTCAGATAAAGTAGCCTTTCTGTTTCATTCACAGACAGATTTTTATCAGAGGAGGAAGTAGTACTTGAGTAAAGTACAAGTAGTACCATGGTCTTTAAATATTGAAACTGAAATGAAACAAATGTACTTCGTGTATCAAAACTGAAACCAGTAGCTATGCAGAACAGCTCCTTTTTCTACCGTGTTGCAGAATAATAATATTTAGGTTTTAAAAAGCAAAAACGAGTCAAATCATTTTAATGTGGAGCCGATTTTAGACACTTAAAATACTGTGTATATTAAAAATGACTGTCATCACATCATGTGTTTTCGTTTGCACAAAGAAGCTAGTAACTTTGAGTGTTTAAAAAATATAGCGGAGTAAAACATACAATAATTGTCTCCAAAATTAAATGGAGTAAAAGTATGTGTAGCAGGAAATGGAAATACTCAAGTAAAGTACAGCTATGTAAAAATACTAGTACAATACCTGAAGAAATGCACTTGGTTACTGTCCACCACTGATTTGAATCGGATTCGAAGGGTACATTGGAGTTTTCTTCTTCTGTCGTTTGAAAAATGTAGGTTTAAGGAATGAAGTTCAGGGTTAAAAATGCTCTGCGCTGTAGACGCGTACAACTTACAGACTCCAACCAATAGGCCTTCACGCTTTTTGTAGGCTTTTATTTACCTTTTTTATTTAGTGTGTGTGTGTGTGTGTGTCTATTGTATGCTGCCTCATTGCGTGATCAGTTTGAATACCTGACCAAACTAATTGGAGTTACACCATGGGTCAATGACTAAACCCCCAAACATTGTTAAAAAAAACACTTAACGATCCAACATCCATATGACTGTAATTAGTATTTGTGTTTTAGTCACAGATAAAAATAAAAAGGCCTGTCACGTTCATGAAAACAGTGTATGGTAACGTCTTAACCGTGTTTTGATTCTCGTGTTTCTGAAACAAAACTGAAAGTTAATTTGTTTGATTTGAAAACAAGAACAATTATTAATATGTCGATTTTTTGGGTTAACATTTGAGTACAAAACATCTGTGATTAATGGGAGTTTGGAACAATGATAAACAACAGAATTCAAGAGAAAATGGACGGGTTTTTTCAGATGGTATTGTGAAGATCGGTTCAATAACTACATATTCATGGCAGACAACACAACAATATGATTCAGTGTTTAACAGAAATCAAATCCTTATAATTTCCTCACGTTTATATAATATTTCGATCGCTATTCCTGAATATATGATCGAATGAAATGCGAGAAACTGAAGGAAACATCCCCAAAACTCGACTTATTCAAAGCTATTTCATATTCCAATGCCGTTTGTTTTGTTTTGAAATAACCCTACAGTGGGTTTTGCAGTGATAACTATGGATGATGGATTCAATTGAAGGAAAGTAAGAGAAAACGGGCTCAAACGCTCTTATACTGGAGACAAAAACACTGTAATTCACCTGAAAACAACAGTTCGCTTAATAAGGACCTCAAACTTTGAGAGCTCCCTAATGTCTTTCTGCATGATTTCCCTTGAATGCTGCTTAAACATATTCACATAACGCCACACATATGAGAGAAAATAGAAAGAAAGAAAAGCCACTAATGCCAACTAAAAGCCTTTCGATCACCCGTAAAAGCTGCTTTAATATCATTAAGAAAATCCAGTGCGATGGGTTCAATATTTCACGCCATTACAGAGACTTTTATTATTTACATTTTGTTCTCACTTGAAGGTCAGGCCGTTTTGCATTCAGCCAATCAGAGTCTCCTCACAGCAGCAGGAAGCAGAGGCCCTCCCATTAACACCCCTAGTGTCAGCACTAATGAGGGACACAGTGGCTGCTCTGTGCTCCCCAAACGTGTACGCGAGCACACACACAAACTCAGACCCTTTATGTCCGAGTGTGTTTTTGTGCTTAGATATTAATGTTGGGTGTGCTCCAGAGGGAGGATGCGTAAAGCTCCTGCAACAAGTGTTTTTCATACACAAGAGGGGATTTAAATGCTTTCAAAAAAACGACACAAAACAACCCCATGGTGCGTAATTCCAGATAGTGTTTAACCAAAATATACTTTAAATGTATTTAGAGGATTACAGTTGTTGGGTTTCGAAACCAAACAGAAGCCTAACCCCATAGTTTAATAATAAATGTTGTACGTAGGCCTATGGGTTATTTATACCTGGCGAGGCAGTGCTAATTATCCACAGTACACCGTTTTTGTAACTTCGATCTGTATTTGGAGACCATACTGCATCAATATTAGCCGATGTGCTATGTTGATAACTTACAGGTTTAAAATTGGACATAAAACAGCTCGAGAGTTAAGTGAACCATAGGCCCACTTTAAAATGTTACCCTGTACACTTTGGGTAAAATAAGCAAGATACGTGACTGACTGGACTCTCAAGAAGGAATCTGAAATGTTCAGGATACATACAACACCAATACACAGAGTTGATATCCATTTGTGATTTGTAAACAAACACAGAAAAAACACTCAAACCCAGAATAGAAATCACAGTGAGTTTAATACAAACACGTTCTTACTGCAGCGCTATTTAAGTCAGTGTATAAGTGATGACGCACATAATAAACACGGAAGGGTTTGGCTCGTGGCGCAGCAGATTTGAATGAAGCGCGCGGGGTCTTTACGGCTGCTATGAAATGTCAGGAGTATTCAGAAGAACCCGGATGTGCCGACAGGCCGATCCGCTGCGTCTTTCAACACGGGACATTACGGTTTCTTGTTAAGCTACAAAACCACGCGCAGCTTCACATACACGGTTTATACTGAGTGTGGGTGCTGCACTGGAAGTAATGAGGTATTCACTTTTAATTTAAGCTATATGTCAAAAGAGGTGGCTTTTTTTTGCTTCTCTTCTAGCTTCTGTTGTTTATTTATATCTGATGGGTTCGCCCTACTGCTCAGGATAGAAACCAAGTCAAAGGCAGCCATTACGCCTCGAGTCACTTTTCTGCTTTTATACACCTCCAGATTGTACCTATTATTTTTATGTAAATGTTGACAACATTTTACATTTATTTTAAATGTATCTGGGACAATCAATGGCTTATTTATAAACGTGAGGTGATATACTCCCATAGGATAGATATCTGTGTTGTTTTGTGGGAGTGAAATATTTAGCATTTAAAAATCTGATTGTAAACATTACCCCGGATGAAATTTAAAATGCCACGTGAGTGTTTGGGCGTGTGAGATTTTCTAATCCTCCTCTCTGATTGGCTGATAAACCAATTAAAGCCCCCAACAACACCTGTGTGACTTCGTTTTTCCTAAAGATAAGTTACTTTTAATCGAAATGACTAACAAAATGTACTTTGCACCATTGATAAAATGCTTAAACTTTGTTACTTAAATGTAAAGATATCCTTTAAGGCTTTAGCAACCAGAGGCTAGGCTAGTTAGCATATTTTACAGTTGAGTCTGCTAAGTCATTATTATCAAAGTTCGATAAAGATGTCATTTAGGTTTCCCATACTTAAGACCAGCCGAAAAAGTATTCAGATGCTACTCAAGTAAAAATACCAATACGTTGTGACAAAATAGCATTTTAATGTTATAGACAAACACAGTCCTGATTTAGTCTTTAGAAAAATGACAAAAATAATTAGACTCTCTGTGACTTAAAGAGTTAGTACAGTAGCGTTATTCTCAGAGATGCATTTAAAGCAGTTAAATAAATGTAGTGGAGTAGAAGTATAAAGTAGATGGAAATACTCAATACCTCAAAATTGTACTAAAGTAAATTCTTCCTCTTACCTGTGTTTCGGAGAGATTGAGTTGCCTCGCCAGCTCAGTGCGCTCGCGGCCCACCACGTACTGGCAGCGCTGGAACTCGAGCTCCAGCCGGTACAGCTGCTCCGCGGTGAAGGAGGTCCGAGTCCGTTTGGGACGGTCGAGGTCGAGGCCCTTCGGCAGGACGATCTCCCGGATGGTGCCTTTGGCGTCTGCAAAGAAGAACATAACGAATAGTTCAACATTCATTTTCGAATCTTTTTTGCTGTTTTTGTTTATAGTGTTGCCTAAATGTAGCCAAACTGATATATTAATAAGCAGTAAGGCTAATGGCTTAACGTGATAAGAGTGAGTGTTTAATGACACACCTGTTCCCTCTGAAAAATACCATTTTGTCACATACATAGGCCTATTTACTCTCGCGTTTTAAAAATAATAATTATTAATAAATAATTGCCATAACATAATTGTATATCATCTATCTTCAGTAAATGTAATGTTTGTTTGTAAGATCTTCCTCGTGTTTAGATTCAACGCCTAAATCCCTCTGCGTAATGTTGTTCCACGTGACTGTAGGCGCAGGCTACGTCAGTCGTGCGTATACAGAAATATCCTGCACTTTCATTGACCCAACACTCCTATTTAAATCCTTGAATCAAAAGCGTTTGCAGCTAGAACGCCTTATTAGAGAAACAGACAGCATTAGAGGGCGATACAAATAAACGGAGAACTGTGTTGGGGGACTGAAAGCAAGGATTATCTGTCCAGGACCATTCAGTGTTTTACAGCGAGTGGTCGTGCTCTTAAAGGTGTAATACTTTTATTTCCCTGCATGTGAAATAATTGAGAGCCCATCAACAGTTTCACTTTCAATTGTTTCCAAACGTCTGTGCGTCAGTATCCATCAACAACAACAACATCAACAACACTGTTTGTTTATAAAGGGGTAGGCTTCTTTTAGTGGGGTCAGGTGACTCGTGCTTTCTTCTTTTTTTGTTATAGAACCTTAATTTCTGTATTTATTTATATTTAGTGGGGTCGTTTGCCCCACATTGTCTGTTGATTGTTCCAATTTGCCCAAAATACCTTCTGTAGAATCAAAGAAAAATATAATTAGTTTTTTTTTTTTTTTTTTTTTAAAAGCTGAATGAAATATATTTTTTAAAATGTAGATTTTGGTCAATTCAAATAATAATATAGTCTATATCCTGGATGTGTCGGGGTCAATACCACCCGCCGTGGGTCCAGACGCCCTCAGGTTATTGTGTACACTGATGGACAAAATAAATATAAACATTTTTCCTTTCATTTTGATGTAAACGACTTTTAAATACCCATTTCAAACAGTGAAACCACTGTAACTGAGAATATTTGTTCGTATTTATCACATTGAATGGAAACGCAGGTCAAACAAGACCTCCTCTTTGTCCAGGATTTTGAGGTCATAAAATATGCAATCCAATAAAATATGAAAAGCACTGAATTAAATATGAAACAAAACTGATTGAACCGTATAGGAAAAGTACCGCCTGGAGTTACCAAAACTATATGTAACAGATCAAATCATTTATATTATTTTTAGCTATAAAAGAGGGAATTTAAAATTGGTACTGAAGGCATATCTCAGCTTACATTAACGTACATTTTAAGCGTGGAAATATAAAAGTAAAAAATAATATGACGTTTTTACATACAGCAGATGTAAAGAAGGAAAAAACTGTGCGTAAAAAAACTATGTGGGCTGCTTCTGCTAGAGCGTAGAAAATACAAAAGTGAATGAAACAGTAATTTAATCAGTCAGTCCCCCCTGAGTTCAATAAAAGTTTATTTCAAATCACAGATGCAGTCTTCTTTAGTGTTTGGTTAGCTTACAGGTCTAAGATACATAATGAAACATGCCTGAGAGGTCTCCATCTTTACCGTAATGTGTCGCCAGGCAAGTTAGAGATGTTTCAAACTGTCCAAATATTCCGATTTTACATGTACAAAATGTTTTCCCTGGCTTCACTAGAGGAAGAAATACATAAAGAACAGCTCACAGTGTGGTGGAAACATTTGCAGGCAGAGGAGGACCCCAGCGGCATTACGGAGACCTGCTGACCTCTTGGTGACCCTGGCCTCTGCGGAAAACCCGAGCATCCAGACTCGGCTTCAAAAACAAATCCTGACACTGCGGGCCTCATCTCTGGGTGTAATGTACATTATGTTCACAAAAAAACAGGTCCTTCTACGGGCCCAATGTCTCCCCTATAACCGGCGTTTGATACGATGATAATTCACTATATTTAAGAGACAGTTTATGGAAACATGCCTGGCACGATCTCGTGTGAAGAAATGCGTATCTGGTGTACATAAAAAAACGGATGAAAGCAACTCAATAATCTTATAACTGATATATTATACATCCTTAAATGCTTTTTAAATCGTTTCTAGAACTGACGACGAACGCTGTGAAGAAGCAGTCAGTTTTGGATGCAACAAATAAATATCTGAATTCACGTCCGTTTCGTTCTTTCTGCTTTTTTTTTTCCCTCTCTTCTCCTCCCATATTCTGTGGCCTTTATAATTGTATTTATTTGGAGTTTTATATTACTAGTCTCTAGCGAAACGAGTCTCCTCTCTTTGGCACAGGACGATGCACGACTTCAACGTTCAATAAAGGATGCATCTGACCAGCCAGCAACAATAATATCCACAACATGCAGCCTATAAATGAGGATTGATAGGCCGACACATTGATTCTGCCCACAGCAAACAGCCACAGCAAAAATACTGCGCAAAAAACACATTTTCAAAAAGGTATCCTTTTTATACGGATACGACGTCTGAGTGGAGGGGAATCCTGCACTGTGCTGACTCTGTGCTATTGGTGAGCATTACATGAAAAAAATACCGTTCATGTAGCAAGTGGCTTACATTTTAAAATATGTCTCACGTAGCTTAATAATTGTATTATTTAATTTAGATTTTTCCATTCACTGGGTCTTCCGTTTATGTGCTTAAAATTAACAATGGTTGCTTATTACAGATAAGCTGCGAGCGCAACATTTAACACACATTTACTGTCGAGTTTAATTCAACATAAATTATTTTAGGCTATTCAGAATTAAGATTAATCATGTATTATAACAATACAACTCTTTCATTTTATATCATTATAATTATTTATTTTTAACAAATGACAACATTTTATCCCTATATTTTATTCTCTGAGTGCAGTAATTTTTATATTCATTTGGAGGTTTTAAAACAAGTCTGCAGGCCTCTTGCAGGAGGGCGTTAGCACTCATATTAAATTAAATATTATTCGGATGTTCATTAACATAACGTTGGCACACAAAGACATTCAGCTACAGACAAGTAAACCCCACACACACACACACACACACACACACACACACACACACACACACACACACACACACACACACACACACACACACACACACACACACACACACACACACACACACACACACACACGCACACACACACACACACACACACACACACACACCTTCATCGATGGAGAGCTTATAATATTTTATTTATTATCATCAGCTCCTTTGTTAATAAATCGACACTAACAGACTACAGGGGTGAATTTCCTCTGATTATAGTCAATAAATGTTCCTCTGTTTGTTCATCAAGTATGTTTTGCAACACATGTGTTAAAGAGTATTATTTATTACATGCTTGTACCATAATATAAGCTAATGTTTTGATTGGTAAATCTGACCGGTTCATTTTATCAGACACAGACTGTACCAAAGAAGGGTTTTATACTTTTGACTGATTTAATAATACACTGCAATTACTGATTTTATTTTGGGGTTGATGTACGGGTGTGGTGTTACAGTCATTTGGATATCACGGAAGTGAAAGTCGCCCATTGTTACCATAGCAGCTTTAGGGGTGTATTCAAGCATCAGTCCTGACAGTTTGACATTTAAAAAGCATAATATCAGCCTAATTTCCATTCATGAAATGTAATAGCATTTTGACATGTTTTGATGATCAAACAATTCCACATTGTTTAATAACACGTCTTTTAATTATAGTATTGTTCAGCTTATAATTAAGAAAGGCCTGCATATTGTTGGGACAACTGAGGACATCCTGAAAACTCTCCCAGTTTGTGAATTAATTTTAAATGTTTCTTTCTCTTACCTCTTACTAATATCCTCCGACAGTAGTCAGGGTCCACTCCCAAAAGTTTGTCGTGCCCATCTTCGCTGGAGGACGTCGGGGTGGACGCTGATGTCCCAGGGGTGTCGGTGGAGCTTTGAACCGGAGACCGGCTCCCTATCTCGGCGCGGCACTTCGTCTCCATCCGGTCCAGCGGGTTGGGTCCACAGCGGTGGTTCCCATCGCCCATAGTTGTGGTCTGATCGAACATCTACAAGTTATAGTGTTACTCTCTAAAAAATAATCTCTCCTCTCCTTCTGTCGCAGCTCACCTCGTCTTTCTACTTTCTTCTCCTCTTTGCAAGTGTTCTCCAGAGCATGCCCTCTTCACCTTCCCAAAAAAATATAGTAGATCCAGTTACAAAGAAACCTTTCGCTCCTCTTTGGGAGCCGGTGTGCGCTTCAGGTGTCGCGGCATGACGCACAGAGCAGTCCAAACCGTGGGGACTGTGGGGAAAAAAGACCTTGCTCTTACTATAGTAGCCAGGAGAAATGCATGGCGCAACCAGATCTATGGAGGAGGTGCCACAAAAAACACACACTGCTCACCCACGTAGAAATAAAGCGAGAGGAGGCGGTGCACCAAGAAGAGCGGTCACAGTTCACCGGGCACAAGAAAACTTTCTCCCGGTGTTTCCCGAGCAGTGGCAGCCTGTTACTTCAGCCCCCGGTAACATCCACTGCCTCTGCGGATCCGTGAGTGCATGTTGTTGGTGGTTCAATGGCCACATAAAATGGGGGTCTTCTGCCTACAAGAAAATATGTCTAGTGTTGAAAACCCTTCAGTACGGGGGACTCTCAGGACACTTTAAGGCTCAAATACAGTGAGTTTTTATCATTGGTTTTACGAACGCTAACACCCTGCTTACAGTACAGCAGAGATGTTAGTGTGTGGAGATTGTTTGTAGCGACACTGAATACACTTTACAGAGGCAGGAACCTCCCCCGTCACTTCCTGCCCACGCAGTTCTCGTCGCTGATTGGCCCGCCGGCTGGGCACGTTTTGACAAGACGTTGAGCGGCGCTGCAGACCGGGATCAGGCGCGAGGACATGAGACGATAGTGGTGCGCTTTCCGATCCGGAGACACACAAATGCAGGCTCTGTAACATTCAGACATTGTTTACACTTTCAGATGTTGTTTATTTATTTGTTTTAACGTTTTCTTTATTGAAGGAAATGTGCAATCATACAGGGTCGCACTTGAGTCAATGATTTTCCTTAAAACTAACCATCCATGTTGAAAAAAAAAGAAAATTAAAAAAATATACAATAAAAAGTCAATAAACGTAAGTAAACTCAAAGTGAAATAAGTGTGTGAATACTAACAAGGAAAGAAAATACTAAAAAGGTGTTAATAAATAACATTAAGTCATTTTCAGATATTGTTTTGGTTTTTTGCCCAACCTTTAAGCGCTGTAAAATAGTGGGAAAGCAAAAAGACACAAGTAATTCAACAACAAACAGTATGTTTGAATTCTATTTAAATTATCACACTTTAAGATCAACAATGGGAAACACATTTCACAATTGTAAATACAAATATTAAACTGAATTCATAAAATTCATATATTTGCATAGACCGTAGGGCATAGGCCAATTTAATAAATATTGGATGTAATTTCTAATCTGATTTCTGAAGGAAAAGTCCCTTTTACAGTCGTATTCAAATGATGAGGTACTTTTCTAAATGTGTTCTTTGTTAAAAAGTAATAAAGGACTGCATTTTCCGTCTCTAAATGCTGTTTCATAACCCTTTTTTTTACACAAAAATTAAAAAATAAGTTGTTATTGTTTAGTCAAAATTGTCTAACAGAAAATATTCAATTGTTCAAAATATCACCTGTAATCTCAAAAAGATTTCGGGCCTCCAACTCATATTTGTCACAACCTGTTAATATTTAGGGGATGGATTATAATTCATTACCATTACATTACATCCTGAAAATGAGAGTTGAAAAACGTGAGGAGACTCAACAGGTGTTTCTGTTATTTAGTCCAACCCCTCTCCATACACCTCTAGTCTTGAAATGTGGAGAGCACCCTGCACACTCTCCCTAATAAAAAAGAGCATTTAAGAAGAGCTTACTATTTGTTTTCCGTCTCATTTACTATCATTCACTGTATATATGCACACCTTCCTCTAACAGCAGCCTATTTCCTGCTGTTGATGGAGCAGCCTGTAGTTTGTTGTGATTGTGAAATCATTTCTGCTGCAGGAATGACTGAAAACACCGGGCGGAGATTCCTCCTGCAGGTGAAGCGTCTCTGAAAACACTGCAGAGGAGGAGGAGAAGAAGAAGAAGAAGAGGAAGAAGAAGAAGAAGAGGAAGAAGAAGAAGAAGAAGAAGAAGAAGAAGAAGAAGAAGAAGAAGAAGAAGAAGAAGAAGAAGAAGAAGAAGAAGAAGAAGAAGAAGAAGAAGAAGAAGAAGAAGAAGGGGGGGGGGAAAGGGATTTTGAGCGGGATTATATAATTATAGTTTTGCCGTGTGTGTTTTTTCTTATTTTTCTTATCCACGGCCGTAATTACTGCACACAGCCATGGGTCGTTACTCCTTTCAGCTGGCCTAATCTCACACAGGATGAATAGAGACTGTCAATCACAAGCAGCACTCAGCAGCAAGACAAGAGGGGACTGATTGCTACTGCTACTGCTGCGACACACACACACACACACACACACACACACACACACACACACACACACACACACACACACACACACACACACACACACACACACACACACACACACACACACACACACACACACACACACACACACACACACACACACACACACACACACGTTGTCCTCCTCCTTTGCAGTGTTTTTTTCATCCTCTGATGCACAACTAAAAACCCTCCAAAAAAGCTGATTTTTTACTTTTCCTAAAGACTGCTCATATTTGAATTTAATTCGGTGTCACTAACATTCATTTATTTTTAGACTGCTGCTTTTGCTATGTAATACACTGTAAATGCTGCACTGAAAATTGAATATTGGCTTAAATAATTAAAGATAAAAGATGGATAGATACTGTTTTAATGTTTACTTTTGAATGTGAAGTTGCTTTTCTACTTCTAGAGGATCCCCTTTATTACCTCAGAGTCTACTGTTCAATTCATGGAGTTCAATAAAGTGAAAAAAATGTACTGTTTATTTTACTGAGGCATAGATTAGATCTTTCGGCATATATTCAAGCTTTAAGATTTATACATTTTAATAAACTCCATCGCAGCTGCAATATTACAATGTATTCTTTCAATAATACATGATGTTGATACTTTACAGTATACTTAATAATTGGATTTGTACCAGATGATAATGTGTTAGTTGTACTTGATTAAAGGAACTGTCTGCTTCTTATTGCCCATTGCCCATGTCTTGTTTTTTTAATTACTTCATCCATGGATTAATAACCAAGTTGTCCTACTTTACTAACGTTATGGAAGATCCATCCGCCTCAGGGCTATGATTACTGTTAAATAAAGTAGTATTGTGCAGTTTTATTACACTATAATGATCTGAATGCACTTTCAGCTTGAATCCACCTCAATCAGGGGGAACAAACTCGGCTCTCTACCCCCCCCCCCCCCCCCCACGATGTTGATCGAATCTAAACTCAGTTTTATTTGAATCACATTTCTACTGCACTCAAAATCCCAATTACGCTGCAGAAACATGAAACTGATGCCTATAAGAGTAACAACCCAGATCTGGATTTAGCATGTGCCTGCAGGCCATGAGGATAAAAAAATGTGTTTGCACCATTCCCCGACTGCCTCATCCACCCCCCCCCCCCCCCCCCACCCCGAATCTGATCAATCAGATCAATCAACAGAGATTACTGTAAACCCAGAGGTCAGGGGGAGGGCAGCGGGCCACTCAGAGTTCACACACACACACACACACACACACACACACACACACACACACACACACACACACACACACACACACACACACACACACACACACACACACACACACACACACACACACACACACACACACACACACACACACACAGGTACGCGCAGGCAACCGCACAAGCTCTACACAAATCTGTGCAGGAATGGCAAACATGTACTAGTCCACGGAAGCGTAATTTTATTGAAAGACTGATTTCAGATTATTTATACAACCCTGCTGCGATGTGCCTTCTCGATTTCACAGAAATAAAATGAAAGTGTGATTTCACAAGCCTTTAAAATCTGTTTTTAAATGTGGTTTTCTGATGGTAAAAATAAATGCGTAAAAAGGAGTTTGATCCGGTGTGAAAGCCCTATAACTTTCTGAAAAAGACAGAGATGTTTCTTGGATCATAGGGAGAGAAAAAGGATTTAGGTGCGATGATAAAAAGACTTGGAAGGAGGAGGTATAAAGTAAATTACGCACGAGTTTTACGCATCACTTTCTGGAGCTCATCATCGACTTCTGGATAAACTCTGTCCGGAGTCAAGTTAAGGTTTGGCGTCCTTTCTAAAAAAAAAAGTTCTCTTGTTTCTTACTGTGTGTGTTTGTTCCTCTCACTCTCAGGAGGTCGAACACTTTACTCAACTTTTGTTTCCAACCTGTTATCGGTCAAAGTACACTTGTATACTTTACTTATTTCCACTTTCTGCTACTTTATACTTCTACTCCACTACATTTTGGCAGCCAATATCGTACTTTTAACTCACTGAATATATTTAACTCAATTAGTTAGCTTCTTCACATGTTCAGATTATAAGCTAATACAACATATGAATAAACTAAAACATCCAGCAGCAGTACAAGGTAATAAAAATACGCTCCACCTGCAGCAGTGATGAACACATTAATCCAGTAATTTAATATATGATTCTAAAATGGGACATTACGCACAATAAGTACTTTTACTTTCTGTACCTAAAGTTTATTTTGAAACACATACTTTTTTTTTACTAGAGATTCTGTATTTACTTTTCTATTTTTACTTTAGTAAAACATCTGAATATTTCTTCCACCTCTGATTGATCTGCTTCATAAAGTAGATGACACCAATAAGATAACATATAAGAAAACTAAAAACGGTTGAATATGATTTCGTTAAACAAATAGCCCCCCCAAAAAACATCTTGTAGAACTGCAGCTTCTTTTAACGAAATGTAGTCCGTTTTTATAAATATATAAATGGTTATTAATAGAACATTTATATGAACTACGTGCTAATAAAAAAGCGGGATTTTCTTTAGTGTGCAAGCTGTCAGTATCATTACAAACCTATTTAGGTAAAGTTGTATGTACCGACGTTAGTGAGATCTTTCGTTAAATAACTACCCGATATTAAAAAACTGGTAAAATCATCTAATTTAATTCATTCAAAACGGAAAATAGATCCATGCACTTACAAACTAATACAAATAAATGCACTAACAAGTTATATATAAATGCAACGCAAAATATTTAACTTGTGCATGTGTTGCATTAAAGGGCCATACCATAGATTATTTCAATAAAGTTTCAGGGTTGAAATTGTAAAACAAAGTGTTAAAGTTTCTCTTTTTTGAGTGTGACAATATTTGCTACAAATACACGTCAACCTCTTAAGGATTTATAAGCTGATATTTAATGTATTTTTCTCATAAATGCTATCCCACCACTACGACAAAATAAGTGTTTTGCAGCCCAACGAAAAATCTGCAACGATGTTTCCTGCAAAACTTAAAATACCATTTCAAAATACATACAGATGGAGAAATAGATTTTACATGCAGTGCAAAAATGAAAAAATAGCCAATAACGCTGAAGTAAAAACAGGTCTTCTTCTTTTCTCACAATACGGATCCCTCTGCAGAAGTGCGTCATTACCTCTTGTAAAGAGAGCCCGGTCCCTGCGGATGTCTCTGCGGACACTCAGTCCGTGTGTCCCGGTTTGACTCGGGACTCGAACTGAGAGCCGAAGATCTGAGCTGACCTCTGTCTGTAAACTCCTGCTTTGTTTCTAAACACAAACATGCATAATTCAGACTGCACATCATTGTTAATCTATTGTAGGCTACTCTGCTTCTTCTTGCACTATTTTATTTTAAAGCCTGGGACTCAATCTTTTCCTTGTCATTTTCTACACTGTAGCTACTGTGCATATGTCAATAAAGCCTTTGAATCTTGAATATAAATATGGTTAAATACCAAATAGACTTTAATATTGACAAGAATTATAAAGGGTCTAAGTTTGAAGTTACTTATGGTGTAAAGGACTTGTTTCTAAACCCAAACACATGCATTATTCCTACAGCATTATTCTTAAGTATTTTTCTGGCTTACTTTAGCATCCTTAGTTACCCATCTGTAGTCCCTGGATGCTACAGCAATACCTCCAAAAATAAATCAAAGCAAAAACAGGAGTTTAAAAGTTTTAAAAAGCAGTGTAAAGAATAACTCTGCAGAGTAAAGCAAGAAGATGGTTTAATACCTGACATTGTTTTAAATTGGTTACTGTAAGATCTATAAGTGTTAGTTGTCTGATTTGAATTGGAATAATATCCCCCTCTCTTGGACCTCAGATGGATCGGGTAAATGGCTAAAGGCACTTTTCCACAACGCAATAACAACAATGGTTATTTAAGAATGGCAAATTTGTTACACAACGACTGGAAATGAGCCAGAGGGAAAAGTCCACACCTTGTTTTATAGGATATACTAATGTCAGAAGGGCTAATCTGAGAAAAAGACAAACTAAACCGTGTCCTGCTCAACTGTTACATGATTTCTAGAGAAAAGTTTGCTTGTGTCATTTATTGGTCAGGAGGCTGTAGGCAGTCCATAGTTCGAGCCAGTTTAACCCTAAACTCTACAGATTTCTGTGGTTCCTTTCTCTGATTTCTATTTTGCAACAGGAAGCTCTTAAGCTTTATACTTTTATATATTCCTTCATAAATCTTGAATGCACTTATTCACAAAATGTGTTTTCCATGCAGATCAGTTTTCTAAATGTGTAAATCAACAAAGAAGTTAGATATTGGAAGATAACATGTACAAGGAAAATGCATTTCATCACATCACACTTTAAATAAATCTAACAAAATGATTTGGTGTGATATTTCAGATTTATACATACTAAAATAGAAAACACTAGTAAATAAATGACTAACTTCTTACCTCACTCCGGTACAAGAATTTAACACACAGTAGGTTTAATAAAATGGCAAATGTTTTAAAATTCCTGAATTTAAAAACAGGTAGTCCTTTTTTATATCCCCTAAAGCTCTTTATGCAATCCTGGTGCACAATTGTTTCAAAAAATGTAAAAATTATTCATGTTTAAACAGCTGTTACACTAGTTAATCTTGTAATAAACCAAAATAAAAGACCTCCACATTAATAAGAAATGTATTTAAATATAACATCAATCTCTTCTGGAGTCACAGAGTCAGGGTGAGTGAAGGGTGAGCGGTGCAGACTGCCACCACGTGTTCCGGCGATGAACTGACACAGCCGCAATAAAGGACACAACTCAAACTCATACACACTTTTTAAATTTATTTTCAACATTAAAAAATACAAATCACACCCACAGAAGATAGACGGCTACATTGTTGAACCAGTAACCTAATTTCAGTTTTACACTAAAGCAGACCCTTTCAAGCAAACATCAAATACATGTATTTAAACCGACAGCTTGTGGTCGGATATGTAGAGAAGTTACACGCAGAATAATTTCCTTTAAGGCCGATGTATTCAATAACAAAAACAAAATGGTGATTCTCACAGAGGAAATGTCAGGATTTTGGTAGGACATTGGAGACGGCGGTGCAGCCAGATCACGGCACAAATGTAAATCAGGCAGAGCTGACAGGCCATTTAATTCATCCTCAATGCCTGTCATCTCTGTGCGATCTGTGCTGTGATCAGACTGAGAGGCAGAAGCACCTGTTGGAGGCAAGCCGGCGGAGGATGGATTCAACACTGAAAAGACAACAAACAGGCAGCTGCTGCGAGTGTGTGTCCCGTGAGAGCATGTGATGGTCAAAACAACATCTGGGGTTTTAAGTGAAATGAGAAACGGGACGGTACGATGAAAGGCACTTTGAGTGGCATGAGTGTTCTGAAGGCTTCGTGGATGAATTGGAACAAAAGACAAAAGAAGTTGTTCACAAATTCTGCTGGACAAATCCACCCAAAAGCCTTGAATGCAATATTAATGTTGATTAATCATACTATTATTCTGTGAATTAGTAGATGATTAGTTTGGCCTGTCCAGCATGAGAGAATAAAGGAAGATATGCTGTCGTTAAATGTCTTGTTTTCTTTGTTGGGACAATTACCCCAAAACCTGGAGATAACATTTGCAAACTGGGGAAAAAAGATGATATTCTGATACTTCAGGTTGATTGACACCTAATAACTGTTAATGTTGCTTTAGTTGAACATTTCTTTAATTCTGGAGAAGATGGGGTAAAAAATAACGAGTCAGAATATTTTTAGCAAAACAGCAAAGGAGTTTGATAGCAGGGTTTCTTAAACATGGACGCTAAACATCAGACTTTGGTGTCAGTTTCTCCAAATAAAAGTCAAAACACTTCTTTCGTCTTTAACAATTTCACACATACGTTTCATAATCATGAAGGTAGATCCAGAAATGGAGTGCTCAATAGATGCCATATAGCTAACGCACATTTTGAAGCCTTATTCTCTTCTGGTTTTCTTGGAAGAAAGCCTCTCTTTCTTGCTTTTGAAATAAGTACACACATGTTGTTTGGAATATGCAAAACAATCAGTAAGTTAAGTTGTCTCGGGGGTAACGCTTTATATTTATATGGAGAAATGGGAACACACTGCAGGAGTTTGACCGAAAAAAAGCCTTTAAATTGAAGTAGCTTTACATACGATGGTCTGCAGTGCCCCCTCATGGTGAAACAGAGACATTACAGGCTCAGCTTTGCCAAACTCTTTCCCCCTGATGTATATTCCTTGCTACCGGTCAATTTAAAGCTACTTTATGAATGAAAGAGCCCTTGTTTGCTCCCTCTCCTATAAACAAAGGTGGGATTCAGTTTCAGGAGAAGAGGTGCAGAGGGATCTGATATCTGATTCAAAGAGCGCTGCTGCCCTCTAGAGGTTCAGTAAGGAAAATACAACTGAATACATCACAGTGACAGAAAGAGGATTGGGAGGACACTGTGTTCAGATGCTGTTGATCTTGAGGAATGTTTTTGTGTGTAGGGACGCACCTTTCCTCTGAATCCAACACTGAACCCATGCTGTTTTCACATTGCGTGGCACTGGATCGTTTGTGTGTTTTCCTTTTTGCTGTATTTGTGTACACTTCTCTGACGGCAGGTATGTGTGTGTGTGTGTGTGTGTGTGTGTGTGTGTGTGTCTGTGTGTGTGTGTGTGTGTGTGTGTGTGTGTGTGTGCATATGTGTGTGTACTTTGGGAGGAAGGGGAGCCAGATCTTCAGTCGAATCCTTGCCAGTCGCTCTGTTCAGAGTCATACTCCAACTCCACCCCGATGCAACGCACCCCCTCCAGCAGCATGGGTGTACCGTGGTGACGATCTGTATCAGTGGCAGACAAAATTCATTCATAAATTCACAGTCAGAAAGGGATTTTAAAACACTTTTAAACCCTTAATAGCAATGGGTGAAATATGGTGTATCAATAAGCGTTAGACATGGTTGGTGCTGTCTATGTTGATACCGATACATGTGATTTAAGTGCAGCACTTCTACAAGAGTGCTATATCTTCTGCTTCTACCTGACCACACTTTGAAGGCAAATGAGGCAAATTGACTCCATTAAAGAAAGGTAGAAAGAAAATCCTTGCTACTTTCTCAACTCTGCACAGCTGTTAACACCAATACAAATGTGAATGGTGTGCAAATGTGTCATTGCTAGCTTTGGAAAGTAATTGAAAATCACGGACAAAGACTGAGACCTATCCGATTTTGGAAAGGAGTGAGAGGAATAGGTTTCCGACTTCCATGTGTTGAGTGTCCCTGTTGATGGTGATCGAACATGTAGCCTGTATTGCCTTAAAAATCCTCAGAATTAACGCTCACAGGATGCCACTGAAGGGACGCAAGAATGGGAAGGATGTGTCCTTTTTTTCCTGTAAAAGTTTGAATGAAGAGTAGGAAAAAACTCTGGAGAAGAGTCACTGACTGAGATGCAAGTTAAGAGCCTGTTTCTCAAGGAGTGTGAGGGTTGAACCGTGTGATTCTGACTGGATTGAACTAGCAAATATTAAGAATTGAAAAGTTTCAGGCAAGAATCAGTCCCACATTGCAAGAAAATAATCCATGCCGTGAGCACAGCGAGAAGGAACTGACTGAGACACTCACTTTGGAGCAACCCTTCCCTCTCAACTCCCTCCACTCTGGAAGTATCCGATTACATGGAGTAAGACCATCCCCCAGTTGAGCACGTTACCCTCCCATGTGCGCACGTCTGCTACAGAGCACAAACACTAGACAATCACAGAAATCTGAATGGGAGATAAAATAGCTCCCTCTTTACTGCGACACACCGATTTACTGCTTCAGTTCTCAGTCGTGGTGATTATGGACAAAAATACAAATATGTCTCTGACTGTTATGGGCTATGCCCCCTTTAAACTCAGTTACTGTACATACAGTAACATCTAAGCATTGGTGGTTCAGTGGTAGAATCTCGCCTGCTACCCCACTATCACCACGGGAACGACCGGGGCCAAGGGCTGCCGACACAGATATTTAATTTAATTTAATCTCCCAATGTTTCAATCATAAATCAGCATGCAAACATTCAATTAGAGGACATTTCTTTTGCCCAAAAAATATTTATATTTTCTCAAATATAATTAAAAAAAGTGAAATTGCCCTTTAACGTTTTCTAGAGCCCAAAGTGACAAATAACTTTGAATAAAAAATAGCAATTCTGAACCACTTATCACAGTAAAAGATATAAGCTCAGTTTATGTTTGCTTGAAAACAAAAAGTGTATTTGTCGAATTAGTTTATGGAAAAACGTTTCTTAATTTATTTTACAATTACTTCATTTATTTTGTAGACAACTTTTGAAGTACATTTACAGTCTTGAATTCTTAACCGCTTCTTGGATCCACCAGTTAGCACAATAATAACCAATAAAAACTGGTGTATTTTAACAACGCAAACTTAGCCGGGCAGTACGGTGTTATATCATCTACTCATCCAGTCCCTGATCTAAATGCAGGTTAGCAGCTAAGAGCAAAAGCAGAGCTTAATCCTTTGATTTGATCGCCATCCAGGCCTCAATTACACACATCTGGACAGATGTTCAGGCCCCGATTTGTGAGTAAAAATAAACTGCCGTTCATCCTCCAGCACACAGATGTATGCGTGGAATAAACACACACACTAGCTGTACTATATTTACGCCGGAATAAATGGTGACACACAAACGACCTATTTACCTAATTCTCCATCTGCTGATACAAATAGCCTCGTCTAATTCTGTCTCAGTGATATACCGTATAAGAGGAGAAAATGCCCCATTAGTGCAGGATCTAATGGCCTCAGTGAGCGTTTAATTCACAAAGACATAAACGATAATGTAATTTGAATCTAAAAAAAGTACGTAATATTCAACTATCTATTTAAAAAGGGCTGCTGGAGATGAACTTGATTTTGTGCTGTTGTAGAGGTTTTGAGAGTCACCAGCAGGAGGCAGTAGCACACAAATGAAAATAGTGCAAGCTCACATTTCCTTTAATATTTTCGTTCTCACTTTAAAACTAAAAGAAAATAAACTACCAGATACCAAAGTAAGTCTGATGTTCACAAGGTTTTTAAAACATGATCTAATTATCTATGAACTTGCTGGTGAAAAAAAAAAGATCGTTCTAAATGAATTTAACTTAAGACTGAACTTACTTTTTGTTTGTATCTTTTGGGGTTCTGGATGGACAGAACAAGCGGTGGAAAGTGATATGTTTAAATAATGATATAATAATTGTTTACTATATAAAAAAGAAAGGGCCGTAAAGCTTTGATTTCACACAGAGTTCTGGTGTGTCCACTCAAGCTTTTTATATCCAATTCTTTAAAGATGTGCTACTTCTTGCTAACACTCTCTTTTTCTATTTGTATAATTATTATCCCTTTTATGAATTGTCTTTTATATTTAGCTTGTAACTATTATGTGTTGATGCCCATGTAAAGCACTTTGAATTGCCGTTATGTCTGAAGAAAATGAACCTTAAAACATGAATTGAAACACACTTTCACTTCCCCATCGGTCAACAAGACGACAAAAGTTCATCTACCAGCCACAGTGTGTTGCAAAGATAATGACTTATCTGAGTAAAGTATTCTCACCCATGACTCTGGCGTGAACCTTGACTTTAACACAGACGTCCTCGTTGGTCTCGCTCAGCAGCAGCACCTCCTCACACAGAACGCCCTCCTGCTGGGCCATGTACTCACACGTCACCTTCAGACCTCCTGGACACACAGAGAGAGAAAGACAAATAAGAAGAGAGGTTGTTTTCATAGCTCACATTTCATACCCAAAGGGGTTTGGAGATTACACAAGAAACGAAGGATAACACAAGGGAAACGTACGCTGAGAGAGAGTGAGCTCCACCAATCAATCAGCTTTATTTGTGACGTGATCATACAGTATAAGGTGAAATATACAGTGAAATGTAACCCCGCTGGATATAAAGGGTACAGTAAAGTGGAAGTAAAGGTCAGTAACCTGCTTCAGTTACATTTAGGGGGAATGACTCCGGGGAACTTTGGAGGATCACCTTTGGCACAAATCTGCAGGTTTAGAGACACAAGGGAAAGATTCAAACACTTCCAGGTTTGTCGTACAATAGATGTTTAAGGGTTTATCGCCTCCGACAACAGGAATTCAACACAAACACAGGAAAGTGTGTGAAAGGGAGTTTTTATGATTCCTCAGAGACGGATTGCCGAGCTAACACTGTCTCCACTGTCTGTTCCTGTAATCCTCAGCCATCTGGTCCGGCACGCAGCTAAACAATGCAGAGAGAATTACTTCCCATCAGCTCTTCCTGCAACAAAGACAGGCACATACTTAACTTGTTTTTGGGAATTACACTATGAATACATTTTGCCTTGTATTTACGACTCAGGAACAAAACCCTGCCCTGTAAAAGCTCCAAA
Organism: Eleginops maclovinus; assembly: GCF_036324505.1. Taxonomy (NCBI): domain Eukaryota; kingdom Metazoa; phylum Chordata; class Actinopteri; order Perciformes; family Eleginopidae; genus Eleginops; species Eleginops maclovinus. The sequence continues at coordinate 9,337,922 of NC_086359.1, forward strand.
CTTTAAGAAACCTTGTACAACAAAAGAGTGTTGTTTGTGGCTTGAATGAACATCAAGAAAGATCAAAACTTATCAAAATGCAACATGATAACATCATTGCCAGAAAGCAGAGCAAATTGTAATTTGAAGATTGGTGGTTCAACCACAGGTTCCAGCAGTCTGCAAGTCATTTTGAGATTTACTGATCCCGAAATTGCTCGTTATGGCATGTACACGTCACAGGAGAGGCACAACACTGAAATATGAACCTAAAAATGAGCATAAAATGTCCTTTTTAAACGGTGGAAAGACTAAAAAGGTGCTACATAAATGAAAGTTAATTTATGTTGACAGAATGTTGTAGGATAAATTAAAAGATAAGATATAACTGGATGATAAACAGCTGTCTTTCACTTGTTCTTTCTGATTGAAAAAGCTAGTTTGCCTTGGATTTAGCATTAAGAAAGTTGTTAGGGCTGAGAGAGAAAGACTGCAAACACATCAAAGGGCTGAAAAAGGTTCCCCAAACTCAACATAATTTATCCGTCTTTAATCGCTGACTTCATTCCGACCCGAACTGCCCCACTGTGAGCACAGTGCACCTGCTTTCATTAGCAGTTAATCATTTAGTTACAACAGGTTAAAAAGGGTAGAGACACCATGATTGGACCAGAAAACAAGGCTTCCCGTCCATCTGCAAACCTGCAATATAAAGTTCAATGTATGTTAGGCTTTAATAGAATCTCTGGTGAGCCATTTTACCACAAAGGTTAGCATGTTTTCTTCTCTACAGTACAGCTGCTGTTAGATGGACTCTGCCCTGTTTACATGTGTTGTGTTCATCCTCCTCTGATGATCTTACCCTCTGGTGCCGGTGTGATATCAGTGATCCGGAGGTGTGGACTGGGTACTGGCGCTGGACACACATCCTTCCCCAGAGCTGGGACCTCGGGCAATGTAAATACTATTTCATACCGGTGCTGCGTCTTTAGGAAGCCGACCTGCAGAGAGGGAGGTGAAAGGGTAAGAGTTGGGCAAAGATTTTAAGAGGAAAAACAATGGCTGTCTTTCACTCTCACTGAAACTTTGGGCTAATCCTACTTTAACATACGGAGAGAGGGATTTGGATTGGCCTCACAGTGCATAGTGTAAGTCCAGTACAGCTCAAAAAATAAAGGATTATTTTATATGAGGGAAATGGATAAGTAATTCTCATAAGCGCTGCACTGTTTGGCAGAGTTTTCTTCGAGGGAGTCGTCTAATTGAAATCATTTGTTATTGCTCTGGTGATCTTAATCCCCCTCACCTCGGCCAAATTGGCAATTCAAGCCCGAGCTCCTGAATTTCAATCAAGTCCAAAATCTTCCAATAATATTAATCTCGGGTGAATAGTTTTGGAAGTAATACAAAGAGTCTAATCTTATTCATGGTCACACCTTTTACAGCAGTTTGGAGGCTGGCCAATCAAAAGGCTCTCATACCAAAAAACATGGACGCCAACATGGACAAAATTCAAGGGTGGTTGTACGTTTTTTTTAATCATTTTTCTAAATAAGAAATACCTTGGAAACTATTATATCCAATCCAACATTCATTGCTCTTCAATATGTGCAATGCACCCTAAATCATTTAATTTAAAAGGGATTTGTGGCTAGAAAAACAATGTCATCTAATCATTAGTTGATCCAAAGAAACATGTATGATTGATTAGCTGTTACAGCACCTTTTTAGAGGAAAAAACAACAAACAATATCCGGTCAGAGCTGGTCAGTTCTGCTTCTTTCTTCTATCACTCACCTTTACATACCATGGGTTTTGGGAATTGGTTGGAAGCACAGGTCATTTAAAGAATTCCCCATTGCATCTGGGAACTGATTTATTGAAATAAATGATGAACCAATACACAAGTTGCAGCCCTAAACGAGATCATACTTCAGGTTGGATGTGAATTAATAAAGAGACGGAGATAAACCCAATAGATAAAGAAGAAATAACTGACGCAACCAAACTCAACACCATCTCTTGCTGCTGCTGAATAAGGATCAATTCACACCTTTTCAACTCATAAAATCCACAATGCAACATTTAAAAGAAGACTATAAGGTAGGGGAGAGAAAAGAGCAACAGACAGGTAAAGGGAGGGGAGTGATGTATAGCCTTGTGTTAAACAAAGAGAAAAATTCATGAGGTAGTCATCACAGAGAGGAGAGAAGAGAGCTTCACAGAGGAGTCAAGATAAAGAGGAGAGACACAGCGAGACAGAGAAGGAGACCGGAGGGAGGTGCATGCAACGAGAGATAAGTCTAAAGCCCCTAGAGCTGGAATCGGCAGATTTAGCCCCAAACGACCTGCGGTGAAAGCAGGGGAGCAGAGGCTGCAAACAGCATGAAGTGAGAAGAGGGAGAAGCAACACTGCAGAGAGAAACAATCAGTCTGTGAGCGCAGTCCCACACATGTCCAGACACTCAGAAAATGTATTAATACGATTTTATACGGCATATTCAAACGACAGAGACTATACAAGCGATAACCAGTATGACAGACTGCAGTTACTTAACATCTTTTTACTACTCCACAACTGAGCGATGATTTCATTTCTGAAGATGTGTAACACTGGGAGTACGACACACCCACAGACACAACCGGCTTATCGTTCCTCCCAAACAATGGTGCAATTCAAACAGGGAAATGCCTCACATTTTATGAACTTGTACATCCATTTAACCAAGTGAATTCAGTCAGGATTGAATATGAAACGGCATCTCGTCTTGAATACATTCTGTTTTACAGCTGTTGGCAAAGCTAGAATTTAAAATGAATTTTCGCTTCGACTCCAGATGGTAATTTTAATTCGGTGCTGTCGTGCATCCTAAAAACATTATCTAACTTGAGCTAAATTCATATCCAGGGTAAGCATAACTTGATAAACACACCAGAGTTACTGATGGACTGTTGTGTGTTGTTCTGGTTTCTGTCAGAGCTCTAATTATGCTGGAAACACAACACTCACATATCACCCGCTTGACCAAGTTGTTGTTTGGAACGTATTAGCAAATAGTTGTCAATTAAAATATCCAGAATACATGAAGCAACATTAGCATTTATTTGGAATATCCACCTGTTTTATTTAAATGCAATGTTCACGCTCCTTTTAGCTCTGTTTTGGTCTCCTCCACCTCCTAAGATAAATATAGTCACCTGTTACAACAGCACAGGTAATATACTGTGGATTTTTCAGTGCTTTTTTAGTGTAAACTCCTGCCTCTCGAATATTTAATAAGGTGCTACTAAACAACGCTGACAAGAACAGGCTGACTGAGCCAAAACAAAGGCTTTCGGTACAGACTCCTTAAGAAAATATAGTAAAAAGCCTGAGTAATGCTGAGGGTAAGATCCAGGAGACACATCTTTATGGGTGTCTCACACACGTGCAGAAAGTAGATTCACATAATGTCGATAAGAGTTGCTTTAACCCTTAAAAAAAACCCACCAGTATAGTTTTATTTTATGTCAATGCTTCCTGTAAGCAGCTACCTGTCCTTCCATCCATTATGTCTTAACCAGGTCACTCACAGTAACAGGATTATAGGCAATGTGTAACCAACTTAAAACATCTCATAAACACAATCATAAACATGTCTACTTTAAATGGCCAGTGCAGCAATACTTCTTCTGCTGATCTCTGTAACACTGTCAGCTGCTCATTAACATCCCATAATGCACCGTCTTCAGACACAGAAGCATAAGCATATGTAAAGCGTAGTTCCATTTGACCGTGCCTGCAGTTTTGACGTCCTTACACTATTGAAAGTCAGATTAGCTTCATCAAAACTGTTATTCATACAGCTGTTGCATGCATGCTTTCCATCCCACACACTCCCACCTCGTCTTTGGTCTGTGCAGTCCCCCCCCCCCCCAGATCCATTTCCATAGCAACATCAGCCCTCCCCTTAGCTCCACAATGAGGCTCGACGCCGGGCTGACAGGACTCTGTGCCCACTCTGCAGCACGCTTTAAGAGCACTGACAAAACACAGTCACACGAACAGGCTGCTCTGTAACTGTGAAGGTCACAGCCAAGTTTGTAGTCCATCCATGCGACGAGCCACGCAGCTTTTAGGCAAATTGATTTGGCTTTGCATGAGTTTTAAAGCTTGGACACAGTCAGCTTGTACATAACTTGCCTTTGGGATTTCGGTATTACTGAGAAATAGTAGAAAAGGGAAGGCTAACCTGAAAATCATTCTACACTTGATATTGTGCGCCATCCACCATAGATAGACAAAACCATGACTCGTTAGCTATAAATCCCGTTGTCTGTCCTCTCTCTATATTTAAATCAGTAAGATAAGAAGCTATTACTCATCTCTAGACAAAATACTTATTGTTTATCCTTAACAAACTGCATCCATGCTAGCAGCTCTGTGAGGCAAATCAGATCTTTAAGCTAAATGCTAACAGCACTACACTAGCAAGCTCATGTTAGCATGCTTGCTAATTAGCGTTGAGGCGGGTAATAAGATCAATTTGAAGGATTTTACTATGAAAGACTTTAACCTAGTATGGATATCTGTAAAGGTAATCAATACAACAGTTCCTAAGACATTTCCCTCCCTGTACTTTCAGTGTGAATAATGGTGCGATGATGAATTCACAACACCGGTGATTCATAGAGCTAAGAGCCCTAAAGAAATGCTACTGTTCGAGGACAAGGTAGGATTAAAGATCTGTAAACAGCAACCTCTCAAAGCTATGTTTTAATGAGTAGCTCATCTTTCTCTCATCAGCAGCCTCCATGTTAATGAAGTCCGACGAAGGGATACTTTATTAATCCCACACGGGGAAATTCAATTTTGCACGGCTGAAACAAATGAATTGTCACTGATGTGAAATTTAAAGACACAGAAATGAGTTTCCCTTTTCCACATGATTTGATTGAACCATTTTTAGAATTTTCTTAAAGCTTTCTGCACCTTGTGTTGCCGTTGCTTGACTCCTACATTGAGCCCCTGCAGGGGTTAGGAGCTGACAGCAGTGAACAGATGAGGAGTCTGATATCATTGTTCTGTGCCTTTATGGCCCGCAGAGGAGATTAACGGTGATGAGGAAAGACTTTAATCTGCTCCTGGATGTTTTTCAGATAAAGCCCGTCAATTCTCGTGCAAACTGAGGACACTAACCCCCGCTAGATCTAAGAGTTAACTTCTAATATTATATCCACCACTTGAAAAAGATGGAACATAGTGAAGAAGAGCCTCTAATTAGGTACAAGACTTTCAGGGCCTGATTCAATGTCTGAAAAAGTTATTTTAATTTGGCTTCAAACTTTGTTTCAGTGGTGGTAATAAATCAGTGTAGCTCGGTTTGGCTTTGAGGTTTTATTTAGAAACCTGCTCATGTTTTCTTCCATACTTTACAGTATATCAGGCATTTTTAATTGCCTGGTTTCATTCTGAACCAGATCCACAAAGACATTATAATCCTGGCAGGAACATGGACTTGGACTTGGATGAAATGATCTGCTGTACATGGTGTCCATGAAGCAGATGGGAACTGAATAATGTCTGTAGGCAGGAAACTACTCCAGAACACACTTTCTGATCCAAGGGAGCATGTGATGATGCCAGCTGAGGAGTCGGAGAAAAAGATGATCATCTAATAAAGATTAAAGAGGATAATATTCCCAGTATTTTAGTGTGACTCCGTGAAACTAATGCGATTAATTCTAGATCATCATGGAAATGATTTGCTGCATGAAAAGCCAGACAACAATAATATTTACACTTTTAGGCACTGGTATTTCCTTTCAGTGTAAGAGTAATGCTTGTCTTATTTATTGCGGTTAATCGCTTTCCTCCATGTCAGAGTTTTGCAGCTCTCAAAGTCACGACTTGAGCCAAAAATCCTCAACAGTAGCTCATATAGTGTAATGGTTAGGTACTGCAGTATTTCCATTAAAAACACATGAACTATTTTGATTGTTAGCTCTCTTGATTTGGGAGAAACAATATATTTTTAAAGCCGGTTTGGTATTTTCACTGCTGCTATATGACATTGCTATAACACCAAATTAACTGCTGCTCTGTAAGATCGACACAGGGAGAAGCAGACACAAGTCTCAAATAAGTGACTCTTAAAGTCAAGTATAAATAATAACATTTTAGGGAAGTGGAGCTTTGAGAAAAGTAAAATAAATAGATAATAAAATATGAAATGTGTGCGAAATATTAACAGATTTGAGTTGTTTGTGGTTGTTGTAAGTGTCTGGGTTTTTGAAGGTTAAACTCACCTTGACCATGAAGTTGCCGTCATCCTCCGGTGTCACCATGACGATGGAGTCATGCAGCTTCTCATCAAAGTGAACGTGTGACGACTGTCCGGCGGCGGGGGATTCCTCTGAGAAGCGAACGCCTCCCGTCTTGGCACAACCTGAATGAGAGGGGAAGAGGAAAGAGTCATTGAAGGTCGAACGTGAACAAAAACTCCAACTGGATCCATTTAAAGGAGGTGCTGTTAAACCGTTCCATTCAGTGAAGTGTCTTAGTCTGATGCTAGAGCTTAAAGGCCTGGAAATGCACATATTCAGTAAATAATATACAATCTTATATAGTGTCAATAGGACAGAGGAAGAGAAAAGAGAGATCAAGGAAATATGTTCTGAAGAGGGGAGTGAAGAAAGAGAAATGGATGTTGACAAAGTGTGCAAAAAAGTACGAGATTTTGAGAGAACATTTGTAAAAGTGTTGCAGGAACTTCACCAGGCTGGAGATCTAATCAACAAAAAGCAGAGACTATAAGGAGGAAAAAAGTAATCCTTTATTAACTCCTGCTTAGTACACTCAGGGGCCATACAGGGGTAAAGGACCAATATACAGTCTTGGTTATACTGTTTTTTTTATGACCAGAAGTGGCCAATCCTGCCATTTTCCCTAGTTGATAAAGCAGGCGTCTGGCAGCTCTAATAGAGTTTGAACCCTGGAGACAAACGAAAGAAAGATGGCCCTTTTAAAATCGGGTCTTCTACGCCTCCACGGGATCCTTGTGTCAAAACAAAGGAACTAAAGAAGTTTAGGCTTTCAAGCTAAACACTCTGTATTGTTTCTCTGTAGGTTTCCCTTCTCTCCTATGACACTGAGACACAGTGATATTTATTCTTCTCCTGCCCAGGCAGTACTCCCAGTGTGGGATAATGGAAACTTCTTCTTCAAGTATAGCCTCTTGGGTCTGACTTCACTTTCCCAGACTATTTGGAGACTAAAAGATGTACAGAAGCTCAACGTCAAGAACCACTTTTAAGATGTTTATTCAGTCATCTATTATTGGAGTTTGACCTTCTTTTAGGATCATCAGTCACTTACATCTGTTACCGTTACCCAATGTAACCCTTTGGAAATGGTTGTTCCACAGTGAGTGTTTGTCCGTACTTGGGATTGTTATAAATCAACCTTTGAATTATTCTTGATTTATTCCAATACTTCAAAAGGTACTCCAATCAGGAATAGGCCTGAGCTTTGTTTTTAAGCTTTTATAACCAATGCCAAATTAAATGCACCACCTTACTTTGCTTGGGTCGTATTTATGTCCCCCAGGGTGTCTTAACAAACCGCACTGAACAGGTATCTGGATTCAACATTATTAATTTAGTAAGCTGGATGGGGGTTTAATTAACACTGGCTGTAAAACAAAGCTCGGGCACAGCAGACTTTTCATTTCCATTTCCTCGTGATGACTGGATTAAAGCGTGGTTAATTAAGTTATGAGGGTGCACAAAAAGTAGTTTGAGATAAAGAAAGTTAAAACGACTTTTGAACCAAGGTGTTTGAGTATTAAAGTCCCGCATTAACCAAAGTTGGATACATTTTGGTTATTTCACTTTTGATTTGTGCTCTTTTTTCTCACTTGTGTGAAGTGGGCGGGGCTCTGTTGGGAAACAGTGATGTCACAAACCTCCATGAACCAATCACCATTTAGCAACATTGGCGACAGTTGCATAAGATGCCAGATAGATGTCTATCGAACCACCACAGACCAGATGAAGCTCCTTACTTTAATCTGGTATTCTTGCCAACCTGAGGTGACTTTTTCTTAGAAAATATGAGGCAGAGGCATTTCGTTCCTTCCTTCTCTGGACCAGAAAATAATCCTTTATATCAAACACAGGATTTTTATTATAACAAGATATTTTACTTTCTCTGTCCAGGTGAAACCATCCGTTTAAATAATTGGGCTGACAGAGCAGAGACTGATATTAACAAAACGTTTATCTTGAAGATGAACCGACGGCTGCTTAGTTAATTTAATTTTTCCAAAATCTAAAGCCAATGAAGCTCTGACGTTTGAGATTAATGACACATTGCTCTAACAATCCATCCTCCAACTGTGTTATCTCCAGTAATGAATTTAATTGAGTTCATATGCTGAATTATGTCTTTGCATTACATGAAGCACAGGGCATTAATATCCCACTTGGGCCCAGTTCCATTAAGCCTTTATTACCGACTCATATTAGAGATTCAAAATCCTTGCTATCGGCTATCTGGGTCACAATCACGAGTTCAGCAGTTACAAAATGGTCTATTTGTACAGGATAGTGTGTGTGTGTGTGTGTGTGTGTGTGGGGGGGGGGGTGTTATTTTGATATGTTGTTCAATTACTGAAGCTGTAAAAGACCCAGTGCAGAACACCTTGCAATATTAACAATATCACATAAAGGAAGTACTGATTATAGATATGAAAAGGCAATATACCAAGTCTCCCAAATCCAGATAAAGGATTATAAGAGTCGAGGTAGGTTCGTATCGGAAAATGAGTTTTCTTTTCTGACAATGTGCCTTAATGTAACTTAAAGGGGCCCTATTATGGTTTTTCCTTTCCTGTAGCGTGTTATAAAGGACTTTTGTGCATGTAAATGGTCTGCAAGGGCTACAATCCCAAAGTTTTGAACATTAAAGCATGCAAAAATGTCACAGAAGAAGCGAAAAAATGCAAATATATACCTGAGAATGAGAATAACAGGGCCTCTTTTAGTTTTCCTCTAAAGTAACACTGATCAGCCTCTAAAGCTGATGTATTTGATGACCTTTTTTTAGATTTTTGAGTTAAGGATTTCATTTAGAGCATTGTATCAAGTTTATATTTCAACATTGGGCACAGTTTAACACATGAGTGAAAATATAGGAAGGCAAGGATGTGTTTCTCCTCCTCTGATGTCTGAACCAAGAGACCAAGACTCAAGCTTTATGTTCATCGTCTCATCACATGACAGGTACTGGTATTTAAGCTCACCATTCCTGCTATAAGAGGCTTGTTAAATGAACCCAAGAAGGTTCAGACAATAGTTTCCATTACTGCAATTACTGTCATATTAAACCTGTTGATGACAGGGTTTCATATTGTACAGCGATGAGAGTCAAAAGGCTTTGAAGTTCAGAAAAAGAGGCGGCTTTCATTTGCAACGAGTCCAACTGAACTTCCTCTCCGTCAGTATGAGCTCTTCTACCATTACAGGTTTCATCTCCATTGTCCCCACTGTGGTTATTCATTTGGGAAGCAGCTGGCGGCAACTTTGTTTGCAAAGGGAAAACATATTTGTCAAGGGCACATTTCAGTTTACTCCTTCAGCTGTTTTTTAGTCGGGATGCACAGTTTATACAGATGTAATGTGAACAAGTGTAACATCCAAAATGAAAGCCAAATATTGGATAATGGCAAAACATGTTGAAATATTATTCTATATTATGAAATGTGGTACAGAAAATTCCTAGACTACCAACGGTATTCTACAGACTTAATTGAAAACCAATGTTTGGTACAGATGTTTCAAAAACGACCATTCCCTCTAATATAGAAAACCTTACACCAATTGAAATATCATTTATATTTGCATTCATACAAACAGCGTCACAGCAGTAGTGGAGCTGGGCCAGGCGTGTGTGTCCGGCTCATTATCACAATACTGAGATCTGTAGCCTTTTAGATGGATTGGATAATTCTAGACAGCGCCACAGCAAACAAACACACTCTCACTCACACAAACTCTTGCCCTCTCAGTTGTAGCAGAGCCATGACTACACACATAAACATGCACATGTGTACGCACATGCAACCCCCCACTGAACTGGCTTATTTCAGATTAATCACCACTTCTGTCTTTCCACTAATCTGTCTGTCAGGATATCTGCCCCGGCTGTGCTGGTTATTACAGAGCTCTAGTAGCCGATCAGCCGCTGAACTCAGTCTGTTACCAGGATGTCACTGATAAAACCCAATTTTCAGGTTAATTCATGGAAAAACTGAAGCGTTGGACCAAAAAGAAGCACCACATTTAGTCTTAATTATGCATTGTTTGCAGGCTGGACAGTGGAACTTCTTTTTAATCATTAAAGCACATCATTGCCTGCAGTTGACCTGCTCTATCATGTAATTTCCAAAAAGGACACTGACAGTGGCCATGTTTCCTTCCTGTTTTGACAAACTCAAGTCATCTCACTCCCACTGCAAATCACACGCTTCTCCAGCTGGAGAAAATATTAAAAAACAAACCCACCTGGGACCAAAGCGCTTGTAAAACACAGATTCAATTATACACTAAGCACACTGCTTGCCAGCCTTATTGCATAAATCCATCTTGGTCTACAGTCCTGCTTTTGCCTCTGTTCTCCTTGCTTCTGCTTTAACACTGCCAGTGATTTCTTTTTTTCAGCAAGTCTGTATTTATGAATTTATGAGATGTGTTAGTGCATAGTTTGCATATATCTTTTAAATAGTTCCTTATAAAAAGACCGGGGCTCTATTCATGCCGTAAAAAAGACAACAAACACTTCCTGTGACATTTTAGTGCATCCCAGACTCATGAAAAATGGAAACAGGTCAATAGACAAAGCCCTCTTTCCACCTCCTTTCATGCAGTGACCTTAATGAGAACAAAGAGCAGCACAGCATTTCTTGAAGACAACAATTACCAATACTCCACTGGGGAGGAGATGAAGCATATTCAAGGTAGAGATAAAAAACGTGATGAGTCAGGACTCTGTCAGGTATCGCTTTCTTTCAGTTATTGAGCCCTTCCTTCTTGTGATGAAATAAAATGTGCTTGCCTTCCCATAAATTCGTTGCAGAAGTGCTGACATTGACTCACCAGTGTCGACACACCTTTTTACCAAGAAACCAAAGTGAATCAGATCATCAGAATCGATCGTGCATTTTAAACCGATTGATTATCCTTCCCTCAAAGCCCCCGGGATGTCTCGCTGGGGAAAAGGTTAATGTGGGCGTTTTCAATCACACTACTTTATACAGGAGTAAAATGTCTTCCTTGTTTTTAGAACACTTCAAAGAATCTTTAAATCCAGGGGAAAGATTAGAGGAAATTGAATTCAACTACAGCAGATTAAAGGCTACAGCAACACGCATTAGGGTAGTGGAAGGGCTTAATCATACAGGAAGTAATCCATCCCTTCCACTACACTGAACAATAAACATAAATACATGAATAAATAAAGGCTGCATGCACATTTACTCACGTACACAGAAGACAAACACGCAATACCTTTGAAATATCGCCTTGAATGAAACCATGCTAATGTTTTAAAGGCATGTTTGTATTTTTTATTCTTGTTTCTCATATTTTTTTAGATTTTACTTGCCTTTTTAAGTTTACTGCACACGCATTTTACACAACTGTACTTGTTTAACCGGACTGAAGACAAACTGTATGAACCTTGAAGCTAATCCTGTAATATGTTTGCAATTAATCGTAATTTCATAAAAGTTACACATGTGCATGAGGGGTTTGGATTCTGATCTACTTTCAAACTAAATAACAAAGATCAGAGCAAGGAAATTGAGAGGATGACACTGCATAACGTCATAATAAATCTGGATTAAGTGGTGGTCGATTGATTGGTTTCCCTTGCTTCCCATAAGACACATTTAGGCAACTTTTTGCCACAAAATTGATTGAATCCTGAGAGTTAACCTGGGCTGCTTGTCCCGTCCGCTTAAAGGTGATCTCTAAAATGCAGATTAGTTTCCATAGTTCTCTAGGGCTATAAACTAGATTGTGTAACTACTAAAAGACTGTGGAGAAGTATCTTTACACTTGAAATGTAAATCAAAGTAATTACTCACTCTTCTTCGCGGCAGCCATGTCACAGGAATTGGTCCAGTACCGACACACTTGGACACACACTGTCACAGCCTTGTCATCTCAGCAGTGCGACCTCAGAACAACCCTGCACAACAAGTTAGGAGACTATGAGGGAGAAGAATTGAATAATAGAGAGCAGGAGAGACAGGAAGACACGGGGAACAATTGGCAATGATTAGATCAAGAGAGGAGCAGTGGAAGATAAAGAGGAGAGGTAAAGGTTGATGAGGAGATTGAAATAAAAACGGGGAAGTAAAGGTAAGGGGGGGGGAGGCTTTCTCTCTCTATGCATGACCCCAGGTTCGCCTGTATTTTAGCTGAGAGCACAGCTGGGCTTTACCCGTCAATCCAGGAGTATCAGTGACTCCCGGCTGAGACTTCAATTAAAGGAAAACAACAAAACAGTCTAAGAGGATTACCAAGGGGGCTGAAGCTGCTTCGCGCAGATGGAAAGTGTTCATCAGATCTCTGGGAGGTGCTTTATGTAAATATTGAAATAGAGGCAGGGGATAAAGGAACTACATGGCAGCACATAAGTGAAAGAGATAGTTGGCGAGTCGCTGAAATCTAATGCTGCAATAATAGTCAAGCGAGCAGCCTTTTTCAGGCATTACTGCTGAAATACAACACGTGTTCTGGATGCTTAATATGAGGGAAATAGGCGATAACTTGGATAATTGAATGATTTCCCCCCGACATCCCGGGGGATTTAATGTGTTTTCTTTTAAAATGCTCTCTTTTAACTCCATTCCTGAGTGCAGTACTACAGTCTTTTGCAATATGTATTCATTGCGCAAGCTGCCATTGAGTGTAAATGGAGAACCAAAAGGTCAAGAGAAGGTGTTTTTCTCTCACACCTTATTAAGTTCATACCTGATTTCAGTTCAGACAGTTAGTTCGACCTTGTTCTAAGAAATTAGGTTGGCAATGATTCACACAAGCAAGAGTGGGAACAAAAACAAATGCTGCAATACCACGCATCCAGAGTTTTGGCCTTTCTTGCTGCGACATGTTACTTCATGGAAAAAAGAAAAATGTCATCCCCACTGAGAATATGTTGGAATCAGCCAATGATCCACTTTCAACAGTAGGAAATATCACTGCTGTTCTGGGCACCTAAATGGGTCGCTATGATTAGAAATGAGATTCAAACACACCCCCTGTGAACCGCACCAGACGAGGATAGAAACAGTTGTATCCAACATGACAGGTGTTTACGGGAAACACTTAAGGTGATTGTCGTCACTTCAAATACATGACAAAGAAACATTTCTCCATCAGACATTGGATCTTATTTCTGTTGTCATAGCTGTCATTGCTATCAGTAATATTTCTGAGAACTGGGTATTGAGTTACATCATTAAAAAGTATTCCAACAGGTGCAGTCAGTCAATCAGAAAGGGCAACAAACCCACAGGCTAGGTAAAGCTTTACCCCAACACACTTTATTGTTTTCAACCTAGATAAACCAGAACTGTGCAAAGTTTTCCTGAGCAATGACAAATTGATACCGGAATGTGGGGTGGACTTATTTAACGATCAAATCAAGAGTTTTAGATAATCCAAATTAAACTTTCAAGGTGTTCACAATCCATAGAAATGTTGGGACATACCTACACAAATATAAACCACATTCTGACTGAACTATTATATTATTATAACGATCATTATCTCCCGGTCTGACTGCAGTGCCGAGGGCGAGCTGTTCAATTAGCCCCAATAGAAAAAGAACCACGTAGTGTCCTGTGACGCAACAAACCAGGCTGTTGATTTTGTTTATATCTAAACAAAGCGAGATATAAAGGATGTATTGGCAATTAGGAAAGTTTGGACCAAAAACAAAATCTATTTATATATGATTTGTTGATAATCAGTAATGGATAATAAGTAACCGCTTCTCTCAGTTGTTGCTGTACATTCCCACTGGGGTTTCCAATGCGTTGTACAACCTGGTTAATTATACAGTAACCTTCAGAGGACAAGTGAACTGTACTTCATTTACATGCATGTCATGACCACCTTATCTAAATCCTGAATCCCGACCAAGCTTCACTGCTGTCAGCTTTCCTTCAGCTCCGCGCCAGAGTCCACAAAATTAAATTTGCAAAAGCCACAGAGAGCAGCAACAGGTTCCCATCTCCTGCTTTGAATTTGTGCTTGTTATTTTTGGAAAACTGATTCGCTCTCCTCCATGTGAAACAGGCACACGCTGACACTTATTTCGACATTAACAGTATTCAGTATGCAGTTAACCCTTTTGTTCTGTCGAGCACCAATCAATAAGCTGTGATTTAGGTGATTCATCGATTGGTGAAGCAACCGAAACCTGACTTTCACCACTTGAGGTCATTTTAAAGCGAACATGCTCAAAGATATTCTCTGAAACAGCCTCCATCTTCTCACTATTGTCTGTTAGTTAGATTCACCTCATTAAATCTAATGCCATATAAAACAGCAGCCCTTCAACACACCATGAAAGTTTCAATGTTCAGTGGTTTAGAGAGGTTTATCAATGTTATGGTCATTTGGAAGGCTATATTTGGTAGGTTAATGCTTTATTATATAGTCAAATGCAGAGAAATATTTCTAATATTTGTTTCCTCCCCTTTTAAATTGGTTATCTGGCAAAATCAACATTATTTTTTGTAATTTAGTAGCATATACCAATGCCTCTGTGTAGTAATTCCTTTCATTTGCATCAGTTCAAACTCCCCAAAGTGCCTTTAATTCTAACTTTTGACTTTCCTAATCGTGCATGCAAAAACAATAAAGTTCAAAATGAATTTAAAATCACCCGTGCACAAAAAACATTGATTGAAACCACCATATCATAACATAGCAAGACCGAAATATAAAAACACACACACGTTGTAGCTTAATTCGGAAGCCACAAACATTTATTTAAATGAAACGTTGTTAACTGGTAACACACAACTAGCACAATCATCACGTTTGCTAGGTAGCTATCGCGACAGGTGTGTGCCCAAAAGTTGTCACTGTAACATTTCTCTCAGCTTTATTTTGCTTACCTTACTTTTATTCCCTGCAAGTGACACTCGTACAGGTAACCGACACCGACGACTGTCTTGTCTGGGAACGTGCGTCTTGGTACGGAGGGGTTTCAGATAATACCTCCAGCAGCTCACAGCACAGGCGGACCTCCACTCCTCCTCTCGTCCTTTCTCCAATGCACTCTCTCGCTAGTACAATTTCCGCATATGATCACGTGGTTTGGTCGCGGCTCCTAATGCGCCCATATACAGTGTATGTTTACAACCCGTTTTTAAGTAAATGTTTAAATGTAACTGATGCACGACTGAAGTCTAACCCTATTCTGTCTACCTTTTGTTCTGTTGCAACGAAAAGTAGATATTGCATGTGTTTTTTAGCGGTTGGTCTAATCTTTCTTTCCATCTGCAACCACTAGTGCTTTACTGTAATCTGGTGGCGCCATCTAGTGGTCATATGTGTACAGTACATGAGGGAATTTAAAATCCTGAGTGGTCTTTCTACAAACTTTTAGCTTTCCCTTAAATCCAGAGTTTCTCAAAGTGGAGTCCGTGAACTTTTTCAAGTTATTCCATATGCATTATTATATTTAAAAAACAATTAATGTACACATTTTAGATAGGGTATTTTGGATAAAAAGTTATGTGACATTGATATGGAATTGTAATAAGTGGACTACCTGTATAACAAGGCAGGTTTTCGTTTAATTTACATCTGCAATTACTACTTCATATATGTGTCACAAATTAACTTTGTAATACAGTTGTGGGCATACTTTATTTATAAGCAAAATTACGACATTACGGATCAGACCCCACCCACCACCCAAAAGTTCCCGGATGGACAAGAAAAAAAAAAGGAATTAACGGAGCAAGGTGTGTCGCACTTAAAACGTTTTCATAATCGATTTGAAACGTTGCTTGGCTTAATCTTAAACATTGGACCTATTGTTGAGGTGGGTTTTCGGACGGTTAGGGCATTGTATGCAATTTGTTATTTAATAGTATTTTTTTTATTTTTGCGCAATTGAGGACGAGCAGCAACGCCAATTAAGCCGAAGTCTTTAGCATGCTAGCTAGCTAACCGCGAGGCAGCTTACACGGTAAGAAAGTAATTTAAGTCACATGTTAATGTTTTGTTATATCCAGAAACGTTAACTGCAAAGAATAAGAGGTTGGTGGATGTATTTGCTACTGCTTGACCAGTGCTTGTTTAATAAAATGTGTTCATTAGACGGCCTTTCCAGTGTTATGCTAGTTTAAAACACGTTCTTAATTAGCATCTCGAATAAATGGCTTTTACAGTAACTTAGATATTACTCAGTTTGACTTATGGTTTCAACTTGTGTGCACCATATGTTTTAAGTGTGATATATAAAAACTGGATTAAAAAATATAGAGTAATGTCAAATGGAACTAATTTAACTAGTGGACAAAGCTAATCCAAGTTGGGCTACGCACGTGGTTGGACTCTGCGAGGTGACCTTACGTTTCTGGTAATAATAATGATATTGCAAGTAAGAAACGTATTTGGTTCGATAAAATGTGCAAGATATTGTAGCAATAATACATTTTTTAAATGTAATGTTCAAAGCCCAACCAATGTTTGTTTACAACTTTCTCCCAAGCTTCACGTGCCTCCCCTGCAGTACCTCTGCGCCCAACTAGGCCCCCCCCCCCCAAATATACAGTAGAGCTAAAATCTTGATCACATCGTTTATTTGAAATGCCAAACCTACATCAGATCAGCAGGTTTTTAAAATCAGCAGCAGCCCGGCTAGCTCAGTCGGTAGAGCATGAGACTCTTAATCTCAGGGTCGCGGCTCCTAATGCGCCCATATACAGTGTATGTTTACAACCCGTTTTTAAGTAAATGTTTAAATGTAACTGATGCACGACTGAAGTCTAACCCTATTCTGTCTACCTTTTGTTCTGTTGCAACGAAAAGTAGATATTGCATGTGTTTTTTAGCGGTTGGTCTAATCTTTCTTTCCATCTGCAACCACTAGTGCTTTACTGTAATCTGGTGGCGCCATCTAGTGGTCATATGTGTACAGTACATGAGGGAATTTAAAATCCTGAGTGGTCTTTCTACAAACTTTTAGCTTTCCCTTAAATCCAGAGTTTCTCAAAGTGGAGTCCGTGAACTTTTTCAAGTTATTCCATATGCATTATTATATTTAAAAAACAATTAATGTACACATTTTAGATAGGGTATTTTGGATAAAAAGTTATGTGACATTGATATGGAATTGTAATAAGTGGACTACCTGTATAACAAGGCAGGTTTTCGTTTAATTTACATCTGCAATTACTACTTCATATATGTGTCACAAATTAACTTTGTAATACAGTTGTGGGCATACTTTATTTATAAGCAAAATTACGACATTACGGATCAGACCCCACCCACCACCCAAAAGTTCCCGGATGGACAAGAAAAAAAAAAGGAATTAACGGAGCAAGGTGTGTCGCACTTAAAACGTTTTCATAATCGATTTGAAACGTTGCTTGGCTTAATCTTAAACATTGGACCTATTGTTGAGGTGGGTTTTCGGACGGTTAGGGCATTGTATGCAATTTGTTATTTAATAGTATTTTTTTTATTTTTGCGCAATTGAGGACGAGCAGCAACGCCAATTAAGCCGAAGTCTTTAGCATGCTAGCTAGCTAACCGCGAGGCAGCTTACACGGTAAGAAAGTAATTTAAGTCACATGTTAATGTTTTGTTATATCCAGAAACGTTAACTGCAAAGAATAAGAGGTTGGTGGATGTATTTGCTACTGCTTGACCAGTGCTTGTTTAATAAAATGTGTTCATTAGACGGCCTTTCCACTGTTATGCTAGTTTAAAACACGTTCTTAATTAGCATCTCGAATAAATGGCTTTTACAGTAACTTAGATATTACTCAGTTTGACTTATGGTTTCAACTTGTGTGCACCATATGTTTTAAGTGTGATATATAAAAACTGGATTAAAAAATATAGAGTAATGTCAAATGGAACTAATTTAACTAGTGGACAAAGCTAATCCAAGTTGGGCTACGCACGTGGTTGGACTCTGCGAGGTGACCTTACGTTTCTGGTAATAATAATGATATTGCAAGTAAGAAACGTATTTGGTTCGATAAAATGTGCAAGATATTGTAGCAATAATACATTTTTTAAATGTAATGTTCAAAGCCCAACCAATGTTTGTTTACAACTTTCTCCCAAGCTTCACGTGCCTCCCCTGCAGTACCTCTGCGCCCAACTAGGCCCCCCCCCCCCAAATATACAGTAGAGCTAAAATCTTGATCACATCGTTTATTTGAAATGCCAAACCTACATCAGATCAGCAGGTTTTTAAAATCATCAGCAGCCCGGCTAGCTCAGTCGGTAGAGCATGAGACTCTTAATCTCAGGGTCGTGGGTTCGAGCCCCACGTTGGGCGCACATCTTTTTTGAAAATGGTATCCTCCAAATACAATTCTATGTGAATTGTCGTCTGTTCATTATATACTCTCCACAAAATATTTTGAAATAGTGAAATAGTTTTACTCACTTGATATGTATAAATTCAAACCATCTGTTGAATCCTGATTAAGTGGTTGTAATGGGTATTACAAGAAAATGACCACCTGTGAAAATAACATTTAAACCAAAAGACTTCAGACTTTTGAGTAGTTTCTCCCACCCTGTCAACAGTCAGGAGCGTCACTTGTATGGGCATTATGTTTTCGTTTTTTTTTTTTTTTTTACATGTACACATGGGGTCGGTAGCCCGGCTAGCTCAGTCGGTAGAGCATGAGACTCTTAATCTCAGGGTCGTGGGTTCGAGCCCCACGTTGGGCGCTCATCTTTTCTCTTGAAAATAGTATCCTCCAAATACAATTCTATGCGAATTGTCGTCTGTTCATTATATACAATACAACATTGAAATAGTTTTACTCACTTCATATGTATATATTCAAACCATCTGTTGTCAAGATCATCCCTTGGGCATTATGTATTTATCTTTTCTTTTTTTTTTTTTTTTTACATGTGGGTAAACTCAGTGTCAATAGCCCGGCTAGCTCAGTCGGTAGAGCATGAGACTCTTAATCTCAGGGTCGTGGGTTCGAGCCCCACGTTGGGCGCAAACCGTTTTTCCTTCAAATTGTTGATTAAAATACTAAAACAGTAATTTCGCTAGATCTGTATAGAGGACAGAACAAGACATAAATATAATAATATATAAATGCATGAATGTATAAATACATGTATTTATACATTGTAGGGATGCACCGATGCTTAACTTCCGATACCGATGTTAAGAATAACAGTTGGGCCGATGCTGATGTTATAATTATTATTTTTTTCCCACTGTTCATAGGCTGAGTACGTTCGTTATCATAACATCGTAGTACGCTGTTTAGAAAGTATGCAGGTTGCCCGGATCACCCACAGCTAAGCCCACTGAATGGTGAGCTGAGCAATATACACGTTTAGAGTCAAACCACACTTTTATCTACCTCTGAATCTCCCTAAACTAGTCATAAATATATTTACTCTTTACTGTCGGATCACTCGTTACTGGATCAGCGAGACAGATACGGACCAGCTGTCAGGCGAGGGAGAGAGGCAAAGAGAGCGCTCCGTTTTTTATTCTTGTGCTATTATATCATAATGTATTTAATCTACATAAGTAGTTTGTTTTTAATGTATTATCATTATTTAATTATGTTGTGTTCTGTTTGTAGAAGAGCGCCATGCTGCCGCTGTTGACTAATGTACTTTTCATGAGGCAATAAATCAAAACACATTCATGAAACTTCTTTTAAATTTAACATTTTAGTCAGACAGAGAATATTTTTGTGAAAAATAGCAAAAGCCTCTGATGAATGTTTTCTAACATACTAGTAGACACGTTTTAAGTACCAACAAAATGACCTGCCATAATGACAGTCCAAGGAACCTATATAGTGGCTCGGCCAAACCAAGTGGTAATTAAGATTAGCAGCATACACAAAGGACACTTACAAAACCCTAATCCCCCTTTGACATGGTGGTTTGTCACCATCTGTCCCAATTGAAAGAAAAATGAAACGCCCAACGTGGGGCTCGAACTAGAGACCGACCGATCGATCGGCAAGCCGATTTAATCGGCCGATTTTTGCTATTTTTTAATCAATCGGCATCGGCCGATTTTCCGGGCCGATTTTAAGTCAGGCACATCTGCGGGCAGCAACTTGGAACGCACACCGGGACACGAGGTTTCAAGAGTGAGCAAGACGGTCTACAGGTAAGGCATCAATTTTTACATTCCAATGTCCAAAAGTCGCATATTTTCTCTCATGATTAGTTGTAATCTGTGATGTTGCTTCATTTACAGAAAGGAAAAAAGTAAAATATAGTAACGGACAATCTAAGTGAAAATGTAACAAAAAGAGGACACAAATCTAACGTGAACATTTTATAACATTGTCATCCCATGTCCATTCGTTTTCAACTGCATCGGAGTTGAAGAAGAAAGGAAAGTGACAATGTTTTAAAACGTTCACTTGTTATTTGTGCGTCCTCTTTTTGTTAACATTTCACTTAGATTGTCCATTACTTAAGTTTAGATCGTAACATAGCAGTCACCAGCGTTGAGCGCAATTAAGCCCCCTCAACGCTGGTGACTGCTATGTTACGATCTAAACTTAAGTAACGGACAATCTAAGTGAAATGTTAACAAAAAGAGGACGCACAAATAGCAAGTGAACGTTTTAAAACATTGTCATCCCATGTCAATTTGTTTTCGCGATGTATTACATGTTTGATTTGATTGTGAATTTGAAAAGGATCAAACAGATGTTCTCTAGTTCTTATTTCCGGTTTCCTGCGCAGCATGCTGGGAGACGGAGTTTTATATTGTTGAAACGGAAACATATGAAAGTTTAAGGCATGGAAGTTCCACAGTGAAACTGTATAACCTGAACACGTATTTTGCCGTTTTGAAGTAACTATCTGAAGTTGTCACATCATGGAAGTCTTCTTGCACTCTGTTAAACATATTAAAATGAATAATTAATAGACTAACAGACTGCAAGAAGTCATACATTTGTTAATTCTTGTTGTTATGAATCGATGAGTAGCTAGGCCCCTACAGTCATTTTTATATAATAGCCTACATAATATTTCTACTATATACATGAATATATAGTGTATATATATAGAACATATGTTATTTATAATGAATAAAATAAATGTGTTATGGATAATAAAATCTAAATAAAATTATTTTATTTTTCATTAACATATGGTGATATAGTAACATTGAAGGCACTTTTAAATGCTAACCTTGAATGTTTGTTCTGTTTAGGAATTGTTGTCTGATGTCAGAAGGAAAACCATCCCAGTATGGCTGAAAAGAAAAACCCAGTATGGCAGCATTTTACGGACACAGAGCCAGCTACAAGTAAGGTGATCTGCAAGCTCTGTAAGGTACATGTGAGCTTGGGATCTGCAAAGAGCAAACATAAAAACACCACAAACCTCTGGAATCACCTGAGAGTACATCATCTCCAGGCTTACAATGATGCTCAGCAACAAAAAGCTCCAGCAGCTGCAGTGTCTACATCCACTTCCCAACCTCATCAGCCAACCGTAACAGATATGTTTGGCAAAATTCAGACACCAGATCAAAGAAAATAGACACATTAATAACAGAAATGATTGCCACAGACAATCTGCCATTCGCTTGTGTTTCATGTGTTGGATTCCAGAGGCTGGTGGCTGCAATGGAGCCCAGGTACAAATTAAAATCGGAGAAGCACTACCGCACCGACATGCTTGAGGACATAGTTGGAAAAGTGGAGAGAAAAGTCAAAGCACTAATTTCAGAGGAGGCTGGCCCTTTTTTGTCCTTCACTACAGACTGTTGGTCTGGGGACACTGAGGCTCTCATGAGTCTAACATGCCATTTCATTGACCACAACTGGGACAGGAAGCAAGTCCTCCTAAATGCAAAAACAATGTTAGGCTCCCACACAGGGGAGTATATTGGTGACATGTTCATCAGTCTGCTGGAGCACTGGGACATCAGCCATGACAGGGTTGTACTTGTTCTCCGTGACAGTGGGGCAAACATGGTCAAAGGTCTCAGACTGGCGGAAATACCTGATCTCAGCTGCAGCGCACACACCATACAGCTTGTGGTGAATGATGGCATCAACAGTCAGCGAGTAGTGCTGGACATTAATGCCAAATTAAAGAACATCGCCAAACATTTCAACCACTCTGTTCTTGCAAAGCAGAAGCTTAAAAAAATTCAACAAGAACTTGGCCTACCAGAGCACAGCATCCTCCAGTCTGAACCCACTCGCTGGAACTCCACGCTTCATATGATGCAGAGAATGGTGGAGCAGAAGAGAGCTCTGAACAACTACGCTCGAGAGTATGGAAAAATTGCCACTCTATCCCCTGATCAATGGGACATAGCTTCCAATTTAATTGATACATTGGAGCCTATGGAGGAAGTCACCCTTGAGGTGAGCAAGTCAGAGGCTTCCATCTCCTGCGTCATTCCGAGCATTGCTGTGCTGAAGATGATTCTTCAGACAGAGGGGCCAAACACAATTGGGATCAAAACTCTGCGAGAGTCAATGCTGCAAAGCTTACAGAGAAGATTCCAAAAGATGGAGGACACACAATGTCTAGTGCTCGCAACACTCCTGGACCCTCGCTATAAAGGCCATGTCTTTTCAGAGGGCACACTTGATAAAGCAAAAAGGTGGATAAAGGAGGAGCATGCTGTTGTGTCTGAACAGCTGAAGAGGGCCACAAGTGCAGAAGAAGGACTACACTCGAAACAGAGAAGGGTGGAAGTTGAGGAAGTACCTGGTCCCTCCAGTGTCATTGACCAAATGTATGCCAACATCTTGGGACCTCATGGATCTCCTACTCAGGAGAGTGATGAAGACCACCTTATATCTGACCAGCTGCAGCACTACCTCCAGGAGCCAGTGATAAATAGGCAGACTGGTAAACCGCTAGAATGGTGGAAGCAAAATGCATCCCGTCTACACCTTCTTGCACCACTAGCAAGAAAATTCCTTTGTCCACCCCCTTCCTCAGTTCCCAGCGAGAGGGTGTTTAGTGAGATTGGGAACATTTATGACAAGAAGAGGAGCAACCTCAAGGGCGAACATGCCGAACAGTTGTGTTTCCTACATGACAACCTCCGTTTCTTGAACTGGCAGTATTGAGAAGCATAAAACATGCCTGTGAAACTTGTTTACATAATTTTTTATGTTGCTAGTATGCCCTTTGTTACTAGTGTGTTTGCACCTTTGCAGCACTAATATATTTTTATTTCATATTTATTTTTATGTTGATTCTTGAACTGGCAGTATTGAGAAGCATAAAACATGCCTGTGAAACTTGAAACTTGTTTACATAATTTTTTATGTTGCTAGTATGCCCTTTGTTACTAGTGTGTTTGCAGCACTAATATATTTTTATTTCATATTTATTTTTATGTTGATTATATATTGAACATTTAAGACTCAGAGTTGGTATTTATTTATTTTATATTTAATTCATATGTTGATTTTTTTAATGTTCAATTTTCAATAAATCGTGTGAAGTTTACAAGTGTCGTGCCTCCTCTTACTAGTATGATTTTTAGCATGCCAATTAAGGATAATACGATAGCATATCGGCCCTAAAAATCGGCCCAAAAAATCGGCAGGACACATCGGCCATCAGCTGACTCTGACCGGTAAATATCGGTATCGGCATCGGCTTTAGAAAAACCCATATCGGTCGGTCTCTAGCTCGAACCCACGACCCTGAGATTAAGAGTCTCATGCTTTTTTTTTTTTTTTTTTTTTTTTTATCTTTTATTTATAAAATTTGCATATTTACAATTTATTTACATTTTTACGTTTTTTTTTTTTTTTTTGATTGTTTTTCCTTTTGTCACTGTACACACCTCTCCATCATACAGTCAACATTCCTCCCTCCACCCAAAACCAAAATTGTTTCCAAAATAAAAAAAATAAAACAAAACATGATCATGCAGAAGACCCAACGCACACAGGCATGTCATTCCCCACAATCGAACATTGTCTTTTCTTTTTAGTTCGTTCAGAGTCCTCTTTCTCTTTTTTTTCATTTGTTATTTACAAAGTTTATTCTCAACTCATCCTCCTTAATGGTTACAAAGGAGCTTCCACACACAAAGTCTTCCTCAAATTTCAGTCTCTCAATGCTTTTGTATAGCATTCTTATGTCTCTTTTCGTTGTCCTTTCGAAAAGGCTCCAGACATTCTCTAACCTTCCCTCATAATGGGCACTGTTCCTCCTTATTTTTACGGCGTATCTTGCGTGGCTCAGAACATAATTTAGCAGAGACACATTGCATTCATCCTTCTTCACAATCGCACCAAACAACCACAACTCCTTCCATTCCATTTCTCTTACATACCATTCATTCCAACATCTGCTAACTAACTCTTTCATCCTTCCAAAGTACTCACCAAGCTCTCTGCATTCAACAAACTCATGCATACAGGTTTCAACCTGGTCCTTACATACATCACATTCTCTCTTAACCGTTGAGTCAAATGACCAGGTTATTAAACACCCTATTGTGTCTTAACATAAAGTCAAAGTGATCACATTCAATACTGTTCCACTTCACACTCACATTTCTCCACATCCTCCTGCCGGTCAAACCATCCACTACTCTCGTCCACACATTCTCTGATTCTGAGTCTCATGCTCTACCGACTGAGCTAGCCGGGCTACACCCCACCCTATAACCCCCCCACCTCGACCCCACCACCCCAATCAGACCCCTCCACTCATTCCCACTCCACAGACATACACCCATGTGCTTCCTTTCTACTGTGTAGCACATATATAAGTTTGCCGACGAGTACCCAATACAACACCCCAGTCTCTGTGGCGCCACCTGGGAAGGGTTAGTCTGTTCTCAGTCCAATGTCAACAGCGAATCGCGTTCGTTCATTTCCAATGTGAGATACAGCCTGTCCCAATCACGTAGCGAGATGACAATGGACCTGGCCAATCACATCGCTACTATCCAATGTGGAGATTGGACCTGGCCAATCACATCGCTACTTTCCAATGTGGAATGGATGACGTACGTTACGCGCCAAAGCAAGCTCAAGCACAGCAACGCTCTGCAACAAACGGACGCCATTGTTTTTTCCGCTTATTCTACTTAGAATCTAGCAGTACGATTCAATGGTAAGTAACTATTCAAATATGTGTCTCCTGCTGAAAAATGCATGTGGGGTTTATTTTAATCAATCACACGAAAGTATCCGATTGTTTTGCTACCTGTGTTACGTTACGTTAAGGCCAGTTTATCCACCATAGCTAACAATCGCTATTGCTAACTTGCTGGTCCATTTCGATTTCGCAGAGGAGATGTTGTACAAGATGCCTGCCAGGGGAATTATCATGCTAAATAGTGTGATTTATAAATAGGATAACGTCATTGTTCTAGCTTGCGTGAACTGGGCATGTGAGGTTTATTTTAATCCATCACACGAAAGTATCCGCGATTGTTTTGCTACCTGTGTTACGTTACGTTTGGCCAGTTTAGCCACCACAGCTTACAATCGCGATTGCTAACTTGCCGGTCAATTTCGTTTTGCAGAGGAGATGTTTGTGAGATTATCATGCCAAATGTGTGATTTATAAATAGGATAACGCCATTGTTCTAGCTAGCGTGAACTAGCATCATATAAGGCGGTATGCCAAGCTTTAGGCTAGCTAATATGTGTCGTTCGTGGTGGTACGTTAAGATCAATAAATGTAATGTTTATAGGCTCAATATTAATATGAATAGAAAAAGCCATGTAAATGTAAACAAACTAACGTTACGAATACGATCTACATAATACCCTCATTATCACTATGACTAGCAAATCATATCAACTACTTCACCTTATCAGAGGTGATCAGACACCCAACATTATTGTAACTTGATTGATTTGATAATGCAGCTGTCTGTCATGCTGTGTGTGCGCGTTTGTGCTGTAGTGTCACAGTGTATTGTCCAAAGGATGCTCATTGTTTATTGTTGTCCATTTTCATATTCATATTCCCTTTAGATGAGCAACAAGCCTAAAAGCCACAAGGGCCTGGGGGAAGGACAGTGGATGGCAAGGCTGAGGGCATTTGCCAGCTCAGGGGTTTGGCCTTCTGGAGGCAACAGACCAGCCCCTAGGCAGCGGAAGTGGTATGCCCTCTATCAGAAGGTAAAATATGGCAATACATAATGATGACTTGAAAAATATACCCTACAATAGTGCAGATACTATGAATAAAGCAAATGACTGTACTACCTACCCCAGACTAAACACAGTACTGATTGTTTCAGATTGAGAATTGCCCCATGCAGGTCCGTGGACAGTCCACTCTGTTTGGAGGGTCAGTGGCCTGTAACTGTGGCTTTCACGGTGCTAAGGTAAGGTGATCTATGTTTAAATGATGTATCGTTATGATTAATCTGGCATCTCATGTCTGCTGCAATGCTGTAGCTGTTATCTCATAACACAATGCTGTTGCTTTAGCAGCCCACCACTCAGCCTCCTGCCGCTGCCTCACAGTCTGCTGCTGTGGCCCCTGGTGCAACGGCTGCTGTGCCACCGTCACAGTCTGCTGCTGTGGTCTCGGACCCTGGTGCAACGGCTGGTGCAACGGCTGGGAGCTACAGCTATTAGACAAGATGGTTGAAGCCAACCTAATTAACATCTATATAGTCATACCTGGCCATCTCCCTTTGGTCAAGCGCACTCCTTACACTGACCTCCAGACATACCTTTATTTCTAATGTGTTGTGTAGGTTATGCTTAGTGTAGCCTTTATTTATGCCATACATTAATAATGTGTTGTGTAGGTTATGCTTAGTGTAGCCTTTATGTATGCCATACATTACTACATTATTGTTGTCTTCTAAACAGGATGCACCTGGAGGAGTTCAGCTGGCCACTGCGGGGGCTGCAGCTTCGGTGTGGTTGCCAGCAGAGATGTATAAAAACATCCCTGTCCAAGACCAGAGGTGGATTTCAAACGCCATCTTCCACTCTGGCAAACTGCGGCAAGACCTGAAGCTGTGGTACGAGCCCCCTGCCCCAGCCCTCATCTACCACCAGACACCGACACCAGACCGCTTCTTAAACCACAGGCTGATGGTGTGGATGCCCTACCACCTGTGGAAGGTGAGGGTAACCTGCCCTGAGTGTGGGAAGCAGCTGACGGGGTACGGTGTCCACAAGAGGGCTCGGAAGGTCCTGGACATCGACAGGTATTACCTGATGGTGACAGAGACACTCGGGTGCACTGTGTGTTCTGTGAACTACCTGTCCACCTCCGAGACTGTCCGGAATCAGCTGGACCTGCCGCACCAGAAAATGTTCCGGATGATCCTGACCCGCCAGTGAGTAAATGGAACTCTGCTGTCACATTCAACTGTTGTTTCGCCGGCTGCGTATGATAGCCTTTACATGACTGTAATGACCCTCCCTTTAATGCGTAACTAATTGGAGCTACATGTTCATTTCAGGTACGCCTGTGACATCCGTGTCATTCGCCTGCTGCGTGACCGGACTCTCGGGAACAGTCCAGCACGTCTGGTGAAGCAGCTGAAGGAGAACCATGGGGAGGAATGGCTGAACAGGTTGGCACACTATCTTGGGGAGTGTGCTGAGTTTGTTGGCCGGCCAAGCCTCTTCCCAGTGGTGTGCCAGGATCCCCCAGAGCCCATTGATGTGCCCACCAGTCGCTGGCTGCTGACGGTCTATGGCAGGGACATCCTCTCTCGCCTGGACCATATTAAAGCCAGCATCACATCAACGTTTGGCTCCATCTTAAAGATGGACTCAACCAAACAGGTAATAATAATACATGTGTACAGTGTAGTTAATCTATATACTCTTGCTCCTGTAGATAGTCTCAAATTTTACAGATTTTTTTAACATCGCTATTGTGAAATTCCAGATCACAAAGAAGCTGGCTGGCCATGCCAAGGGGACTGGTCTCTGGGTCACCTCCATTGGAACGAGGTTGGCCAGATCGTGACCAGTGTGGTGACAGTGCAGGAGGGGCCAGGACTGGACAGGATGGTGGCAGGAGTGATGGAGCGGTACCGCCTTGCAGCTGTCGCACCCCCACTGCTGCTGTATGTGGACTGTAACTGCTGCATCAGTGAGGGGTCCACCACGCTGCAGAACAGGTTTGGGGAGTGGCCAGACCTCCAAATACGGCTGGACATCTGGCACTTCATGCGGAGGCTGGCTGTTGGTGTACCACCGACGCCCATCCCCTCTACCCCACCTTCATGAGCTGCCTCTCTGCCTGCATTTTTGAGTGGGATGCAGGGGACCTCTCTCTGTTGCATCAGGCAAAGAGAGAGCAGCTCAGGCAGGAAGGTGTGCCAGCCATTACTGATGCTGCGGTGGATGCCAGGATCAGTAAGAGGGAGCTGAGCCAGTACTGCCGCAGGAGGACGCGCGGCGTGGAGGCCACCATCAGCCTCATTGGGCGGCTGCTGCAGCAACTGGGCGGGACCAATGGGAATGACCTGATGGGGGTGCCACTGCTGGACCAGGTGCGCATGGAGCACATCTGGCGTGTGCAGCAACGCCACGTCAGCTGCATCCAGGACCTGCCTGGTGTGCAGCTCTACACCGAGACCGGCACCATCAGGAAGGGAGGTGTGGTCCTCACCAGCTACCGCTGTGCCAGGGGGTCCACATCCCTGGAGTCCTTCCACTGCCACCTGAACAGGTTCATTCCAGGTTGGTGTCTCCCTTATGTATATAAGCAGTCACTATGCTCTTTTATGAAAGCACTCATTAGATTGGAAAGCTAGACCTTTTTAATTGACTATTAATATTTCATTGTTTTCACAGGAACCAGTGCAAATGCGCTGAATTTTCAGCTCTACCTCCTGGAAGGCCTGAACAGGTGGAACCAGGACCGGGGGGCGGCGGCGGTGACCAGCAGGCCATCGTCTCTGCTCACCTACTCCGGGGATGTGACCCAGAGCGTCAACACCAACAACATAAAGGTGTTTGGCCGGGCATATGTGCCAAACTTCAGGCCACCCTCCAAATACACCGGTATGCTAATGTAATGATATCTGTCTACCTAGTGTATATGCTTGACATCATACATGACATTAATGTTTATTAATTATGTGTGCATGCTTGTTTATCTGTTCTTTTTCATAGGAGAGCTGCTTGGTGTTGACTACCTCCTAAGTCAGACTGGGCAGCCCCTGAAGGTCAACCCTGACGCAGAGGAGACGGAGGACATGCTGGAGGATGTGGAGGGGGGTGAGGAAGTGGACGAGGGCATTGAGGAAGACCATATACCTGACCTCATGGTGCCAGGTCTCCTTGATAACCCAACACAGCCTATCTTCTCTCTGGCTGCTCCCTCCTCCGTGGCTGCTGCCTCCTCCCAGCCTGCTGCCTCCTCCCAGCCTGCTCCTCCTCCCTGGCTGCTCCCTCCTCCCTGGCTGCTGCCTCCTCCATGGCTGCTGCTGCCTCCTGCATGGCCGCTCCCATCCAGCCTGCTGCCTCCTCCCTGGCTGCAGATGTGTCTGGGGTATGTTAAAGCATATTTATTTGATAATAAATAACATCACGTGTCTTTGTTTTGTCCACACTTCACTGATCTCATATTTCTGATCCCTGTTTTTTACCAGGCCGTGGATGAGTCCGGCATGCCAGGCATGGACAGGGTGGACAGGCTGGCAAAATGCCTCGTGGAGCTGCGCAACCAGCCACTACTAACACTCAGCAACCAGCAGGTTAGGAACTCTTATTGTTTTGTTTTTCTCCTCTGTTCCCTGACACATGTCCGCACTTCAATGTTTTTGTTTTCTCATGTGCTGTTCTCTCTATGTTGTCTTTCTCAGGTGGACAATATTGTCGGCCTCTGGCAGGAACTGCTTCCCTACGACCAGCAGCGGGTGGTCTTTGCCGCAAGACACCAGACCAAGCTGGCCACGGGGAGGTTCAGGAGTCCTAAGAAGAGGCAGGAGTTCACGCCGGGGGTGGAGAGCGTAAAGAGGCATGCCCTCACCACCTCTGCCCCAATTGCCCAGTGGCCAGACTGTTGCCGGCTCGTGGAGAGCATCTTCGTTAGGCTCTGTGCCATCCACCGCGGTCCCAAGAAGAAGGGGACTGGCACAGTGTCTAGGTTTGACCTCGTCCTGGAGGACTACCGCCAGATCAGGCGGCGTATTCTGGGGTCCGAGGTCATGCCGAAGACCTCCATGCAGCTGGTGGACGTGAGCCACACCACCCTGGTCCAGTGGAACAGCAAGAGGGTGCAGAGGCAGGAGACTGCGGTGGTCATGCAGGGGCTGGACCTGCCCAGTCGACTGTCTGTGGCGGCTGACCCTCTCCCCACAGCCAAAACGCGGGCCGTGTCTGCACCCCCCCAATCTGGCCCGGCTCACCAGTACCACCTGCCCAGCAGCACCGTGGGCCAAGCGAGGAGAAAGACCACACACACACACACACCCGCAGTCGCCACACACACACACACACCCGCAGTCGCCACACACACACCCGCAGTCGCCACACACACACCCGCAGTCGCCACACACACACACACACACCCGCCACACCTGTGGCTGTGAGGCCACGTACTCCTCGGCAGCTCTTCCCTGCTCCAGCTCCAGCTCCAAGTTCATCTCCGAAGCTGATGCTGCTGGGACCAGTAGGTGCTCAGGTGCCTGTCCTGATGGCTGCCCCACAGGCCCTGAGCTACAGCCTCATGCCTCCTCCTCCTGCTCCTCCAGTCCGCAAACTGACCCGCAGGGTACTACACAACACCTGTAAGCAGTGTAAGGAGTTTAGGACGGCAGAGACTGGACACAGCCAGTATAAAGGAAAGGTGTACTGCCCAAACATTGAAACTGTCCCAAAAGAACAGTGGCTGGAGGACATGAAGAAAAAAAAAAAAGTTTGATTCATATATTGTTCATATATGATATTGTAATAAAAGTTTGGTTGATAAAAAAATATATGCTTACTGTCTCCTTTTCTCTCCTTTCCTCCTCTTTTTCTCCTTTTTTCTTCTTTTTTCTCCTTTTTCTCCCTTTTTTTTTCTTCCCCCTCCTCTTCCTTTTTTCCCCCCCCTTAACAGACTATTGTTCCCCAGCTTTGGCGCAATTGGTTAGCGCGTTCGGCTGTTAACCGAAAGGTTGGTGGTTCAAGCCCACCCAGGGACGGATATTTTCTTTTCATAAAATGTATTTAGAGATGAAAGCTCATTTAAAAAACAAAAAAACAAAATTAGCAACCGTTTGCAGTCTCTTAAAAGCTGTTAAGATTCCGACCTAACATTATCACGATCTACAGTAGCTACTGAGTTTTTCAAGTGTAAACCATCAGAGCCCTGACCTTGAGCCTCAAACATTTGAAGAAAAAAACAGTAGAGGATTAAATTCAAAGTCTGTGACCAAGCAGGGCAGCAGTGCAGATGAGGGTGATGACTGCAGGAGAGTTTTCATGTTCTCAGACCCAGGGATACCATATCCTATTATTTCTGATACAAGGACATACAGCAGCTGATGATATATAATAGTTAAGTTCTTACATATGCTGCTGGATTCGTGGAAGCTTGCCCTCAGCGTGTAACCTGTCTTATTCAAACAGAAAACGTCCCTGGGTGGGCTTGAACCACCAACCTTTCGGTTAACAGCCGAACGCGCTAACCAATTACTTCAAAGCTGGGGAACAATAGTCTGTTAAGGGGGGGGAAAAAAGGAAGAGGAGGGGGAAGAAAAAAAAAGGGAGAAAAAGGAGAAAAAGAGGAGGAAAGGAGAGAAAAGGGGACAGTGAAGCATATATTTTTTTATCAACCAAACTTTTATTACAATATCATATATGAACAATATATGAATCAAACTTTTTTTTTTTTCTTCATGTCCTCCAGCCACTGTTCTTTTGGGACAGTTTCAATGTTTGGGCAGTACACCTTTCCTTTATACTGGCTGTGTCCAGTCTCTGCCGTCCTAAACTCCTTACACTGCTTACAGGTGTTGTGTAGTACCCTGCGGGTCAGTTTGCGGACTGGAGGAGCAGGAGGAGGAGGAGGAGGAGGAGGCATGAGGCTGTAGCTCAGGGCCTGTGGGGCAGCCATCAGGACAGGCACCTGAGCACCTACTGGTCCCAGCAGCATCAGCTTCGGAGATGAACTTGGAGCTGGAGCTGGAGCAGGGAAGAGCTGCCGAGGAGTACGTGGCCTCACAGCCACAGGTGTGGCGGGTGTGTGTGTGTGTGTGGCGACTGCGGGTGTGTGTGTGGCGACTGCGGGTGTGTGTGTGGCGACTGCGGGTGTGTGTGTGTGTGTGGCGACTGCGGGTGTGTGTGTGTGTGTGGTCTTTCTCCTCGCTTGGCCCACGGTGCTGCTGGGCAGGTGGTACTGGTGAGCCGGGCCAGATTGGGGGGGTGCAGACACGGCCCGCGTTTTGGCTGTGGGGAGAGGGTCAGCCGCCACAGACAGTCGACTGGGCAGGTCCAGCCCCTGCATGACCACCGCAGTCTCCTGCCTCTGCACCCTCTTGCCTCTGCACCCTCTTGCTGTTCCACTGGACCAGGGTGGTGTGGCTCACGTCCACCAGCTGCATGGAGGTCTTCGGCATGACCTCGGACCCCAGAATACGCCGCCTGATCTGGCGGTAGTCCTCCAGGACGAGGTCAAACCTAGACACTGTGCCAGTCCCCTTCTTCTTGGGACCGCGGTGGATGGCACAGAGCCTAACGAAGATGCTCTCCACGAGCCGGCAACAGTCTGGCCACTGGGCAATTGGGGCAGAGGTGGTGAGGGCATGCCTCTTTACGCTCTCCACCCCCGGCGTGAACTCCTGCCTCTTCTTAGGACTCCTGAACCTCCCCGTGGCCAGCTTGGTCTGGTGTCTTGCGGCAAAGACCACCCGCTGCTGGTCGTAGGGAAGCAGTTCCTGCCAGAGGCCGACAATATTGTCCACCTGAGAAAGACAACATAGAGAGAACAGCACATGAGAAAACAAAAACATTGAAGTGCGGACATGTGTCAGGGAACAGAGGAGAAAAACAAAACAATAAGAGTTCCTAACCTGCTGGTTGCTGAGTGTTAGTAGTGGCTGGTTGCGCAGCTCCACGAGGCATTTTGCCAGCCTGTCCACCCTGTCCATGCCTGGCATGCCGGACTCATCCACGGCCTGGTAAAAAACAGGGATCAGAAATATGAGATCAGTGAAGTGTGGACAAAACAAAGACACGTGATGTTATTTATTATCAAATAAAT
Organism: Eleginops maclovinus; assembly: GCF_036324505.1. Lineage (NCBI taxonomy): Eukaryota > Metazoa > Chordata > Actinopteri > Perciformes > Eleginopidae > Eleginops > Eleginops maclovinus. The sequence goes on from NC_086359.1 coordinate 9,371,348, forward strand.
ATGCTTTAACATACCCCAGACACATCTGCAGCCAGGGAGGAGGCAGCAGGCTGGATGGGAGCGGCCATGCAGGAGGCAGCAGCAGCCATGGAGGAGGCAGCAGCCAGGGAGGAGGGAGCAGCCAGGGAGGAGACAGCAGCCAGGGAGGAGGGAGCAGGCTGGGAGGAGGCAGCAGGCTGGGAGGAGGCAGCAGCCACGGAGGAGGGAGCAGCCAGAGAGAAGATAGGCTGTGTTGGGTTAACAAGGAGACCTGGCACCATGAGGTCAGGTATATGGTCTTCCTCAATGCCCTCGTCCACTTCCTCACCCCCCTCCACATCCTCCAGCATGTCCTCCGTCTCCTCTGCGTCAGGGTTGACCTTCAGGGGCTGCCCAGTCTGACTTAGGAGGTAGTCAACACCAAGCAGCTCTCCTATGAAAAAGAACAGATAAACAAGCATGCACACATAATTAATAAACATTAATGTCATGTATGATGTCAAGCATATACACTAGGTAGACAGATATCATTACATTAGCATACCGGTGTATTTGGAAGGTGGCCTGAAGTTTGGCACATATGCCCGGCCAAACACCTTTATGTTGTTGGTGTTGACGCTCTGGGTCACATCCCCGGAGTAGGTGAGCAGAGACGATGGCCTGCTGGTCACCGCCGCCGCCCCCCGGTCCTGGTTCCACCTGTTCAGGCCTTCCAGGAGGTAGAGCTGAAAATTCAGCGCATTTGCACTGGTTCCTGTGAAAACAATGAAATATTAATAGTCAATTAAAAAGGTCTAGCTTTCCAATCTAATGAGTGCTTTCATAAAAGAGCATAGTGACTGCTTATATACATAAGGGAGACACCAACCTGGAATGAACCTGTTCAGGTGGCAGTGGAAGGACTCCAGGGATGTGGACCCCCTGGCACAGCGGTAGCTGGTGAGGACCACACCTCCCTTCCTGATGGTGCCGGTCTCGGTGTAGAGCTGCACACCAGGCAGGTCCTGGATGCAGCTGACGTGGCGTTGCTGCACACGCCAGATGTGCTCCGTGCGCACCTGGTCCAGCAGTGGCACCCCCATCAGGTCATTCCCATTGGTCCCGCCCAGTTGCTGCAGCAGCCGCCCAATGAGGCTGATGGTGGCCTCCACGCCGCGCGTCCTCCTGCGGCAGTACTGGCTCAGCTCCCTCTTACTGATCCTGGCATCCACCGCAGCATCAGTAATGGCTGGCACACCTTCCTGCCTGAGCTGCTCTCTCTTTGCCTGATGCAACAGAGAGAGGTCCCCTGCATCCCACTCAAAAATGCAGGCAGAGAGGCAGCTCATGAAGGTGGGGTAGAGGGGATGGGCGTCGGTGGTACACCCAACAGCCAGCCTCCGCATGAAGTGCCAGATGTCCAGCCGTATTTGGAGGTCTGGCCACTCCCCAAACCTGTTCTGCAGCGTGGTGGACCCCTCACTGATGCAGCAGTTACAGTCCACATACAGCAGCAGTGGGGGTGCGACAGCTGCAAGGCGGTACCGCTCCATCACTCCTGCCACCATCCTGTCCAGTCCTGGCCCCTCCTGCACTGTCACCACACTGGTCACGATCTGGCCAACCTCGTTCCCAATGGAGGTGACCCAGAGACCAGTCCCCTTGGCATGGCCAGCCAGCTTCTTTGTGATCTGGAATTTCACAATAGCGATGTTAAAAAAATCTGTAAAATTTGAACTATCTACAGGAGCAAGAGTATATAGATTAACTACACTGTACACATGTATTATTATTACCTGTTTGGTTGAGTCCATCTTTAAGATGGAGCCAAACGTTGATGTGATGCTGGCTTTAATATGGTCCAGGCGAGAGAGGATGTCCCTGCCATAGACCGTCAGCAGCCAGCGACTGGTGGGCACATCAATGGGCTCTGGGGGATCCTGGCACACCACTGGGAAGAGGCTTGGCCGGCCAACAAACTCAGCACACTCCCCAAGATAGTGTGCCAACCTGTTCAGCCATTCCTCCCCATGGTTCTCCTTCAGCTGCTTCACCAGACGTGCTGGACTGTTCCCGAGAGTCCGGTCACGCAGCAGGCGAATGACACGGATGTCACAGGCGTACCTGAAATGAACATGTAGCTCCAATTAGTTACGCATTAAAGGGAGGGTCATTACAGTCATGTAAAGGCTATCATACGCAGCCGGCGAAACAACAGTTGAATGTGACAGCAGAGTTCCATTTACTCACTGGCGGGTCAGGATCATCCGGAACATTTTCTGGTGCGGCAGGTCCAGCTGATTCCGGACAGTCTCGGAGGTGGACAGGTAGTTCAGAGAACACACAGTGCACCTGAGTGTCTCTGTCACCATCAGGTAATACCTGTCGATGTCCAGGACCTTCCGAGCCCTCTTGTGGACACCGTACCCCGTCAGCTGCTTCCCACACTCAGGGCAGGTTACCCTCACCTTCCACAGGTGGTAGGGCATCCACACCATCAGCCTGTGGTTTAAGAAGCGGTCTGGTGTCGGTGTCTGGTGGTAGATGAGGGCTGGGGCAGGGGGCTCGTACCACAGCTTCAGGTCTTGCCGCAGTTTGCCAGAGTGGAAGATGGCGTTCGAAATCCACCTCTGGTCTTGGACAGGGATGTTTTTGTACATCTCTGATGGCAACCACACCGAAGCTGCAGCCCCCGCAGTGGCCAGCTGAACTCCTCCAGGTGCATCCTGTTTAGAAGACAACAATAATGTAGTAATGTATGGCATACATAAAGGCTACACTAAGCATAACCTACACAACACATTAGAAATAAAGGTATGTCTGGAGGTCAGTGTAAGGAGTGCGCTTGACCAAAGGGAGATGGCCAGGTATGACTATATAGATGTTAATTAGGTTGGCTTCAACCATCTTGTCTAATAGCTGTAGCTCCTAGACAAACAAAGGCCTGAAACTATGCTTGATGGCTCATCGTCTAGGGTATTCGACACCTGAGTGTGGGTCAAAATGAAGTGTGTTCTTGACATGAAATGTGTTCTTGTTATGTGAAGTTATGATATTCCTCCTAAATCTAACACTACACAACAGCCAGGCCAGTGAACAGACGCTGCTGTACTTACACAGACTTCTGCCATGCTGGTGGACACAGCGGGGGTCCGGGTCCTCACAGAGGATGGAGCATGGCTCGGGGTCCTCACAGAGGGTGGAGCAGGGCTCGAGGTCCTCACAGAGGATGGAGCAGGGCTCTGGGCCCTAGCAGGGGAGGCAGAGGGGCTGGGAGTCCTCGCAGGGGATGGAGCAGGGCTTGGGGCCCTAGCAGGGGAGGCAGAGGGGCTCGGGGTCCTCGCAGGGGAGGCAGAGGGGCTCGGGGTCCTCGCAGGGGAGGCAGAGGGGCTCGGGGTCCTCGCAGGGGAGGCAGAGGGGCTCGGGCTCCTCCTAGCCACTAAATTAGGCTTTGGTGAGGTAGATCCACCAAAGCGTGATTTAGTGAACTGAAAAGACAAACAATATTAATTTTATGATGTAACAAAAACAAAGCCACTATGAATGAAATTAGTTATTTAATATTATATTCACCATTGACAAACTTGGAGGGGGGCGAAAGAAAGATGGTGGCACAGCAGCCGTTGCACCAGCCGTTGCACCAGGGTCCGAGACCACAGCAGCAGACTGTGACGGTGGCACAGCAGCCGTTGCACCAGGGGCCACAGCAGCAGACTGTGAGGCAGCGGCAGGAGGCTGAGTGGTGGGCTGCTAAAGCAACAGCATTGTGTTATGAGATAACAGCTACAGCATTGCAGCAGACATGAGATGCCAGATTCATCATAACGATACATCATTTAAACATAGATCACCTTACCTTAGCACCGTGAAAGCCACAGTTACAGGCCACTGACCCTCCAAACAGAGTGGACTGTCCACGGACCTGCATGGGGCAATTCTCAATCTGAAACAATCAGTACTGTGTTTAGTCTGGGGTAGGTAGTACAGTCATTTGCTTTATTCATAGTATCTGCACTATTGTAGGGTATATTTTTCAAGTCATCATTATGTATTGCCATATTTTACCTTCTGATAGAGGGCATACCACTTCCGCTGCCTAGGGGCTGGTCTGTTGCCTCCAGAAGGCCAAACCCCTGAGCTGGCAAATGCCCTCAGCCTTGCCATCCACTGTCCTTCCCCCAGGCCCTTGTGGCTTTTAGGCTTGTTGCTCATCTAAAGGGAATATGAATATGAAAATGGACAACAATAAACAATGAGCATCCTTTGGACAATACACTGTGACACTACAGCACAAACGCGCACACACAGCATGACAGACAGCTGCATTATCAAATCAATCAAGTTACAATAATGTTGGGTGTCTGATCACCTCTGATAAGGTGAAGTAGTTGATATGATTTGCTAGTCATAGTGATAATGAGGGTATTATGTAGATCGTATTCGTAACGTTAGTTTGTTTACATTTACATGGCTTTTTCTATTCATATTAATATTGAGCCTATAAACATTACATTTATTGATCTTTAACGTACCACCACGAACGACACATATTAGCTAGCCTAAAGCTTGGCATACCGCCTTATATGATGCCAGTTCACGCTAGCTAGAACAATGGCGTTATCCTATTTATAAATCACACATTTGGCATGATAATCTCACAAACATCTCCTCTGCAAAATCGAAATGGACCAGCAAGTTAGCAATAGCGATTGTTAGCTATGGTGGATAAACTGGCCTTAACGTAACGTAACACAGGTAGCAAAACAATCGGATACTTTCGTGTGATTGATTAAAATAAACCCCACATGCATTTTTCAGCAGGAGACACATATTTGAATAGTTACTTACCATTGAATCGTACTGCTAGATTCTAAGTAGAATAAGCGGAAAAAACAATGGCGTCCGTTTGTTGCAGAGCGTTGCTGTGCTTGCTGTGCTTGAGCTTGCTTTGGCGCGTAACGTACGTCATCCATTCCACATTGGAAAGTAGCGATGTGATTGGCCAGGTCCAATCTCCACATTGGATAGTAGCGATGTGATTGGCCAGGTCCATTGTCATCTCGCTACGTGATTGGGACAGGCTGTATCTCACATTGGAAATGAACGAACGTGATTCGCTGTTGACATTGGACTGAGAACAGACTAACCCTTCCCAGGTGGCGCCACAGAGACATGCTCAGTACAGGAGTGTATACTTCAAAACGTGGCCCATTTGTACTGCCAATAATGCTTTAAAAGTCAGGCTGAAAGTGTATGATTTCCCATTACATTTTCCTTTCAGACAGTTAAGTGTAAGGAGCTTTAATACAAACCTGTAAGATCTAAATGCACTACCATCTAAAGCTTACATTTAAGTCTTGAATTCAATACTTTGAGATAGGGAGATACATTGACCAATGGCATGGTCTTGTGAACAGTTGAGATATCACATATGTAGTTTGTTTCCTGGAACTTTATCATTGAACAGGGTAACTGTCTCGGTTAACAGCCGAAACGTGCTAACCAATTGCTAGACAGTAATTCAAGCAAGTCGTTTTAGAAATTAGCTAACCATTTTTAGGAGCTATGATAGGCTAGATACATGCTGGAAGTCTGTAAGATTGAATCGCAATACGTTTTTGACCGTGTTAGGTGTGACGTGTTAAATCAAAACTTCAAGTCGGTATTGGACCGGACGAGATGTAATGCGGATGAAAATCACCTGCGGTAACGTTGTACTCACTTTGAATAAACCCTCGTTCAAATTTTACCTGCCTCCCGGGACTACGCTGGGTCTTCACCAAAGGTTTGGAATGAATTGGAACACGAGTCAGAACCAAGATACATTGCAGACTAAGTGGCCTTGGAACTTTGGACGTTATTAAAACGGCCACTACATTAACCCTTTAGCTACTTGGACTAAAAGTTCTGTGAAATGTCTTCAAGTTGTGAATGTGAGCGGTGTACACTGATAGCTTTTTGTGTTTAATACAAACTTTATCAATAACTATTTAAATAACAACCCAATGAACCTACTGTTTGTTATTCAGTCATTTATTCAGCATGATTGTCATGAGTATTGGATTTTATAAAACATAGTGAATGTTGCCGCTACATTAATATACTGTAGATATGGCCAACATGCAATTTAAAAAATGCTATTTAAAAAAAAAAAAAAATCTTATTTAATTTCCACAACTGCTCCTCATATATTACGTTACCAAGAACAGAATTCAAATTTAAGAGGAAATCTTAGAATTGATTGTTTTTATTGACAAATATTTCAAATCTTGCTTGATTAACACACTCTTGTGAACCCAACTGTCAAAGACAATAGTGACTGCATGAGGCTGGTATAAAAACAATAAAGAGTCCCAAAAATATTGAGCATATTTACTCATTCCAAGTGTTCAACATTAGTATTGAAAAACTGTGAAATGTAGTGCTTGCAAGTCAATGTAAATGTGGGACAGACAATATGTTAGAGAAACGATAGGTCATATTTTAATTAGCAATACACACTGGCTATGATTTCCACATGGCCTGAATATCACCCTACACATCAAGACAAAAAAAACAAAATTAGCAACCGTTTGCAGTCTCTTAAAAGCTGGTTAATTATACAGTAACCTTCAGAGGACAAGTGAACTGTACTTCATTTACATGCATGCCATGACCACCTTATCTAAATCCTGAATCCCGACCAAGCTTCACTGCTGTCAGCTTTCCTTCAGCTCCGCGCCAGAGTCCACAAATTAAATTTGCAAAAGCCACAGAGAGCAGCAACAGGTTCCCATCTCCTGCTTTGAATTTGTGCTTGTTATTTTTGGGAAACTGATTCGCTCTCCTCCATGTGAAACAGGCACACGCTGACACTTATTTCGACATTAACAGTATTCAGTATGCAGTTAACCCTTTTGTTCTGTCGAGCACCAATCAATAAGCTGTGATTTAGGTGATTCATCGATTGGTGAAGCAACCGAAACCTGACTTTCACCACTTGAGGTCATTTTAAAGCGAACATGCTCAAAGATATTCTCTGAAACAGCCTCCATCTTCTCACTATTGTCTGTTAGTTAGATTCACCTCATTACATCTAATGCCATATAAAACAGCAGCCCTTCAACACACCATGAAAGTTTCAATGTTCAGTGGTTTAGAGAGGTTTATCAATGTTATGGTCATTTGGAAGGCTATATTTGGTAGGTTAATGCTTTATTATATAGTCAAATGCAGAGAAATATTTCTAATATTTGTTTCCTCCCCTTTTAAATTGGTTATCTGGCAAAATCAACATTATTTTTTGTAATTTAGTAGCATATACCAATGCCTCTGTGTAGTAATTCCTTTCATTTGCATCAGTTCAAACTCCCCAAAGTGCCTTTTGTAATGTAATGATGGTATGAACGTTATCAGTTATATTACGCAGTGACGTAGTTCCGGTCTCTGCTGTACAGTTGAACAAGTTATAGAGACACGCGTGAGTTAGCTCCGCAATGCAGTTTGTAACGTGTTAATCCAAAGCCCTAATAAAACTACACGATAAGTGACACAGTGTGTGCGTATCGTGACATGGTGTCAGAAGTTACGGACTGAACGCCGAAAGAACTAAGATGGCCAAGTTTGGACCGCCAGAACAGTTTGACTTTACCCGGCCAGGGGAATGGCCAGTGTGGAGGCGCCGATTCGACAGGTTTCGAGCGGCTTCCAAGCTCAACAAAGAGAACTGTGAGGTACAAGTCAACGCTCTTCTGTATTCGATGGGGAAAGAAGCAGAGCCAATTTATGAATCGTTTGTGTATACGGAGGACGACGAAAGTGATAACCCAGAACTTGACTACGATATAGTTATAGCTAGGTTTAATGATCACTTCGTGCCTAAGCGCAACGTGATACATGAGCGAGCATGCTTCCACAAGCGTGTGCAGAGGGCTGGAGAAATGGTGGAATCTTTCGTGAGGAGCCTTTATGAGCTAGCCCAATACTGTGAATTCGGCATAACAAAGGATGAACAAATTAGAGACCGACTCGTCATTGGCATCCTAGATAGCGAGGTCTCACAAAAGTTGCAACTTGAGGCGGATCTTACGCTGGAGAGGGCTATCCAGCTAGCCCGACAGAGCGAGCAGATCAAGAAGCAGAGCGAGGAGCGGGCAGAGTGCTCAGTGAATGCTGTGGGACAAAGGGGACAGGCAGGCTGGAAACGCGGCAAGGGCAGGTGGCAGCGAGATGGACGAAACGGTCCCAAACGAGAGGAGTACAGCAAACAAAATGGATGCTGCTCACGGTGTGGCAGGACACACGCACGTGAAGAACGTTGCCCCGCACACGACAAGGAATGCCGGGGATGCGGTAAGCTAGGACACTTTGAACTGGTGTGCAAAAGCAAAATGACAAAACAATTAATGGCTGTGACACACGAATTTGACGATGATGATGATGATGATCAAGCTTTCTTTATCGGTGCAGTGACAAATCAGGCCCATACAGTAGTTGAGCAGCCAGATTTCAGTGATGATTGGCGTGTCACACTTCCCATCAACAATAGTCTAGTTGACTTTAAAATTGACACGGGGGCAGACATTACTGTAATGACTGAGAAAACGTACAACAAAATGCCAAACAAGCCCCAATTAGCTAAGACTACAGCCAGTGCCACAAGCCCAGGCGGGGAAGTAAAGTGCATAGGCAGATTCCTGGCCACATGCCTGCACAAGGGCCAAAAGTATGCCTTCTGGATAACGGTAATCAAAGGACAGTTTGCACAGAACCTACTGGGGGGAGGAGTGGCAAAATCCATGGGCCTTGTGAAACGGCTGAATGCAGTGTGCACCGTGACGGACGACCTATTCGGAGAAATAGGACTCCTACAGTGCGACCCTGTCAAAATCGAGCTGAAACCAGGCGTGGAGCCCTATGTCGCCACAACGCCGCGCCGGGTGCCGTTTCCCCTCCTGCCAAAGGTCGAAAAGGAGCTGGGGCGCATGTTGGAGATGGGCATAATCGAGCATGTCACAGGGCCCACCGACTGGTGCGCACCCATGGTGCCTGCGGAAAAAAAGAATAAAGACCAGGTCAGAGTGTGCGTGGACCTCAAGAGGCTCAACAAGGCTGTCAAGCGAGAACGGTATGTTTTGCCCACACTGGAGGACATTGCTCCCAAGCTAGCGGGGGCAAAGGTGTTCTCCACGCTAGATGCCTCTAGTGGCTTCTGGCAAATTCCCCTGGACCCCGACAGCCAAAACTGACCACCTTCATCACACCCATGGGCAGGTTCTGTTTCAGGCGGCTCCCATTCGGGATCTCCTCAGCCCCTGAGATTTTCCAGAGACTGATGACCGACCTGCTCAGGGGCCATGAGGGAGTCGTGGTCGTGATGGACGACATACTCGTCTACGGTGCGGACGAGGAGGAGCACAACAGGCGGCTGAACACAGTCCTCCAGACCATCAGGCGGTCTGGACTGAAACTGAACAAAGCAAAGTGCCGGTTCAACAAGTCGGAGACCGGCTACTTCGGACACATAATCAGCGCAGAGGGCATGAAAGTAGACAAAAGCAAAGTGAGTGCAATCACTGAGATGCCCAGCCCAAACAACGTGGGAGAGCTGCGCCAGGTCCTGGGCATGATCAACTACCTGGGGAGGTTCCTGCCAGGCCTCTCAACCGCGCTACACCCAGTCACTGACCTGCTCAAGAAGGACAGTGCGTGGGCATGGGGTGACCTCCAAGAGAGAGCGCTGCAGAAAGCCAAAGACATGCTCTCGTCAGCCCCAGCACTGGCCTACTACGACTCCAACCGCCGCACCATCGTCAGCGTGGACGCCAGCAGCTACGGCCTGGGCGCCACACTACTCCAGGAGCACAGCGGTGAGTTGAAACCTGTTGCATTCTGCTCACGCACTCTTACAGAAACCGAGAAACGCTACTCCCAAATAGAAAAGGAGTGCTTGGCAGCGGTGTGGTCATGCGAACGCTTTGTACGTTATGTACAGGGGCTAGACAGTTTTTGCCTCCAGACAGACCACAAGCCGCTAGTCCCATTGATAAATGCATGTGACCTGGACAAAGCACCCGTGCGGTGCCAGAGACTGTTGATGCGCCTGATGCGGTTCAATGCGACAGCTGTCCATGTTCCAGGAAAGCAGCTGATCGTGGCAGATGCGCTGTCCAGGAGCCCTCTGACTCAGGAGGCCGAGTCAGAGACGGAGCGCCACGTCGAGGCGTACGTCGATGCAGTGGTGACAAACAAGCCGATGTCACCAGAGAAGTTGGAGGAGATAAGAGGAGCAACGCGGATGGATCCAGACCTTCAGGCGGTCATCTCCAGTGTGCGAAACGGCTGGCGTAAGAGACACAACTTTTCCTCCTTCTCCGCACTCTATTCTGCCAGGCATCACCTCTCTGAAGCGGGGGGACTAGTTCTGTACGACGACAGAATTGTGATTCCAAAAGGACTGAGAGCAGACATTCTGAAAAGAATCCATACAGGTCACCAAGGACTGACGAAGTGCCGTGAGAGAGCCAGGCTCTCTGTCTGGTGGCCTGGCATCGGAGGCGACATCAAAACAACCGTGACGCAGTGCAAGTTCTGCATAGAGCACAAGCCCAAGCAGAGGCGTGAGCCTCTCATCACTACGGCCCTACCAGAAGGGCCTTGGCAGAGGATCGCTGCTGACTTATGCGAGCTGGAAGGGAAGCAGTATCTAGTAGTCGTGGACTACTATTCCAGGTATGTCGAAATGGTACACTTACCTTCTACATCAAGCCAGCAGGTCATCACGCGCCTCAAAGCCATCTTCAGCCGATGGGGTGTACCTCTCGAACTAGTCAGCGACAATGGTCTGCAGTTCACGTCAGCTGAATTCACTGACTTTTGCAAAGAGTACGGGTTCACGCGCACAACCTCGAGCCCCCACTACCCCCAGGCCAACGGGGCAGCCGAGAGAGCAGTCCAGACTGCTAAAAGACTGCTGAAACAACCAGACCCGTACCTTGCCCTGATGAGCTATCTGGCCACACCCATTGCTGCAACGGGGGCCAGTCCGGCTCAACTGATGCTGGGACGACAGATTCGCACCACAGTCCCCACATTGGAGCAAAACTTGCAAATGACTCCAATAAGCCCTGAACAAGTAAGAACAAATGACTCTAAAGCCAAGAGATCTTACGAGTACTTCTACAACCGCCGACACTCCACCCTCCATCTCCCAGAGCTGCCAACAGGTCAGGCAGTGCGTGTCAAGCTGGACACAGACAAGGGGTGGAAGACCCCTGCGCAGGTGTTGGGGAAAGCGGAACAACCCAGATCCTACATGGTCAAGATGGACAACGGCACAGTGTTGCGGCGTAACAGGAGACACCTCCAGGCTGTTGCTGAGACCACCGGGCCTGCAGAACCACAACTACAGCCCGAGACCAGCCCAGCACGTCCCGTCAGCAGTCCACTTCCTGTGATGGTCACCAGGGGCCACACAGCATCACCGGGGCCTACACCAGAGACTACACAGGGAACACCGGCACGGCCTACTCTGTCCAGTGGCACAGCCAGACTGACCTCCAGGGGCCGTGAAATCAGACCACCTCTCCGGTTCAGACTCAATGAGTGATTTATGACTGCTGACTGCTTTATTGCTAATGCCTAATCTTTTTTTTTTTTTCAGGTTTCCCTACTGAAACAGATTTAGTTCAATGGACAAAATGTAAAAAAAAAAAAAAAAAAAGGAGGAGAAAGAAAGAAATGTTTTCTGCAGTTAATGTTGCTAATGCACTTAAGGGTAATGTTTATATTAATGTGTTACAAATACTACAGTACAGTAGTATGAATGGGGAATGGGTTCTGGAAAAAAATGAGAAGAAATTGCTCTTGGTAAAAATAGATTTAATTTGGATTAAGACTTAATTTACTTACCTGAATCTGCAATTGGAGTAAGTATTGTTTATTTATGTTTTAGGATACTCTGAATGGACTCAGTTCTGGTAAAGGTTACTTTTAGTTTATTGTCTCAAAAGGGGGAGATGTAATGTAATGATGGTATGAACGTTATCAGTTATATTACGCAGTGACGTAGTTCCGGTCTCTGCTGTACAGTTGAACAAGTTATAGAGACACGCGTGAGTTAGCTCCGCAATGCAGTTTGTAACGTGTTAATCCAAAGCCCTAATAAAACTACACGATAAGTGACACAGTGTGTGCGTATCGTGACACCTTTAATTCTAACTTTTGACTTTCCTAATCGTGCATGCAAAAACAATAAAGTTCAAAATGAATTTAAAATCACCCGTGCACAAAAAACATTGAATGAAACCACATATCATAACATAGCAAGACCGAAATATAAAAACACACACACGTTGTAGCTTAATTCGGAAGCCACAAACATTTATTTAATTGAAACGTTGTTAACTGGTAACACACAACTAGCACAATCATCACGTTTGCTAGGTAGCTATCGCGACAGGTGTGTGCCCAAAAGTTGTCACTGTAACATTTCTCTCAGCTTTATTTTGCTTACCTTACTTTTATTCCCTGCAAGTGACACTCGTACAGGTAACCGACACCGACGACTGTCTTGTCTGGGAACGTGCGTCTTGGTACGGAGGGGTTTCAGATAATACCTCCAGCAGCTCACAGCACAGGCGGACCTCCACTCCTCCTCTCGTCCTTTCTCCAATGCACTCTCTCGCTAGTACAATTTCCGCATATGATCACGTGGTTTGGTCGCGGCTCCTAATGCGCCCATATACAGTGTATGTTTACAACCCGTTTTTAAGTAAATGTTTAAATGTAACTGATGCACGACTGAAGTCTAACCCTATTCTGTCTACCTTTTGTTCTGTTGCAACGAAAAGTAGATATTGCATGTGTTTTTTAGCGGTTGGTCTAATCTTTCTTTCCATCTGCAACCACTAGTGCTTTACTGTAATCTGGTGGCGCCATCTAGTGGTCATATGTGTACAGTACATGAGGGAATTTAAAATCCTGAGTGGTCTTTCTACAAACTTTTAGCTTTCCCTTAAATCCAGAGTTTCTCAAAGTGGAGTCCGTGAACTTTTTCAAGTTATTCCATATGCATTATTATATTTAAAAAACAATTAATGTACACATTTTAGATAGGGTATTTTGGATAAAAAGTTATGTGACATTGATATGGAATTGTAATAAGTGGACTACCTGTATAACAAGGCAGGTTTTCGTTTAATTTACATCTGCAATTACTACTTCATATATGTGTCACAAATTAACTTTGTAATACAGTTGTGGGCATACTTTATTTATAAGCAAAATTACGACATTACGGATCAGACCCCACCCACCACCCAAAAGTTCCCGGATGGACAAGAAAAAAAAAAGGAATTAACGGAGCAAGGTGTGTCGCACTTAAAACGTTTTCATAATCGATTTGAAACGTTGCTTGGCTTAATCTTAAACATTGGACCTATTGTTGAGGTGGGTTTTCGGACGGTTAGGGCATTGTATGCAATTTGTTATTTAATAGTATTTTTTTTATTTTTGCGCAATTGAGGACGAGCAGCAACGCCAATTAAGCCGAAGTCTTTAGCATGCTAGCTAGCTAACCGCGAGGCAGCTTACACGGTAAGAAAGTAATTTAAGTCACACGTTAATGTTTTGTTATATCCAGAAACGTTAACTGCAAAGAATAAGAGGTTGGTGGATGTATTTGCTACTGCTTGACCAGTGCTTGTTTAATAAAATGTGTTCATTAGACGGCCTTTCCACTGTTATGCTAGTTTAAAACACGTTCTTAATTAGCATCTCGAATAAATGGCTTTTACAGTAACTTAGATATTACTCAGTTTGACTTATGGTTTCAACTTGTGTGCACCATATGTTTTAAGTGTGATATATAAAAACTGGATTAAAAAATATAGAGTAATGTCAAATGGAACTAATTTAACTAGTGGACAAAGCTAATCCAAGTTGGGCTACGCACGTGGTTGGACTCTGCGAGGTGACCTTACGTTTCTGGTAATAATAATGATATTGCAAGTAAGAAACGTATTTGGTTCGATAAAATGTGCAAGATATTGTAGCAATAATACATTTTTTAAATGTAATGTTCAAAGCCCAACCAATGTTTGTTTACAACTTTCTCCCAAGCTTCACGTGCCTCCCCTGCAGTACCTCTGCGCCCAACTAGGCCCCCCCCCCCCAAATATACAGTAGAGCTAAAATCTTGATCTCATCGTTTATTTGAAATGCCAAACCTACATCAGATGAGCAGGTTTTTAAAATCATCAGCAGCCCGGCTAGCTCAGTCGGTAGAGCATGAGACTCTTAATCTCAGGGTCGTGGGTTCGAGCCCCACGTTGGGCGCACATCTTTTTTGAAAATGGTATCCTCCAAATACAATTCTATGTGAATTGTCGTCTGTTCATTATATACTCTCCACAAAATATTTTGAAATAGTTTTACTCACTTGATATGTATAAATTCAAACCATCTGTTGAATCCTGATTAAGTGGTTGTAATGGGTATTACAAGAAAATGACCACCTGTGAAAATAACATTTAAACCAAAAGACTTCAGACTTTTGAGTAGTTTCTCCCACCCTGTCAACAGTCAGGAGCGTCACTTGTATGGGCATTATGTTTTCGTTTTTTTTTTTTTTTTTACATGTACACATGGGGTCGGTAGCCCGGCTAGCTCAGTCGGTAGAGCATGAGACTCTTAATCCAGGGTTGCCGCGGGGTAGTGAAAGGTAGTAAAAGGTAGTAAATGAAATTAGGCCGAATTAAGGCCGGTAAAAAGTAGTGAAAAGTAGTAAACGTCATCTGACGAGGTAGTAAATTTTCGAACACCAATCCAGCTGGGCGTATGATTTTTTCTATTTGTGTAATTTACGTGCAGGCCTATCTCCTTAAATTACTAAACTTGCGTGGATTTATTTTCATGTTGCAAGTAGCAGGGCCGCAGGAAGTAATTTTGAGCAGGGGGTGCTGAAGTTCGCCAAGCCACGCCCCCCTTAGTTATTGTTGCTAAGTCCAACAAAATTTTCGCGGCTATTCAATGATGTCACATGTACCTCGCGCACTCCCTCAATCATTTTAGGTACGATACAGGGATATATTGAGGCGCATGAAGGACCCGACTTGGCCACCGGGCGAACCGATGAAGAGCGTACGGACATTGAAGACATGCTGGCCGTGGTTAGAGGATATCCTGTAGTGACTGCAGCCCGCCCTGGTCCGGTGGCTGATGACTGAGAAATCTGGAGGGACTCTAAGACACTAAATGCCTCAAGCAATGGGTCTTTCCTTATATAACCTACAGTATTATTCCGATCTTGTTCGAGTTTCTTATTCTTGTTATCTGTTCTACAACAAACTTAGTTAAGACTAACTTCCAATTACGCTACTTCATTTACTACCAATATTAACGGAGATAATCCAATATAAACATATTGATTTAAAAAAAAAAAAAAAATCATTTTAGGTACCCGGCTAGCTTGCTGTCAAACCTCTTCGCGAGTTCGCCAGTTAAGACATGGGCAAATGCAAATTTTCGGACCTCTGGCTGGAGGAATCGTTGTTTAAAGAATGGCTTAGGCCAGTAGTTGGCAACAGCCAAGAGGCTTATTGCAACGTCTGCAAGAAGACGATAAGCATTACCTGGATGGGGGTGAAGGCGGTGAAATCGCACATGCTATCAAGTAGCCACCAAGCTAGGATGCGTGGACGTAACGCTCAGCTACCGCTGTCACTGTTTTACACTGGCACAACGGCTACATCGACGCCCTCAACCTCAACTGCTCCTTCAACCTCCACTGCTCCCTCAACCTCGCTTGCTCTCCCCCTGCAATACCCTGCCAGTAGTCCTACCACCAGCAACAGGTGCACGACAGACGGTCAGAAGCAGACGCTAGGCACTACCACCTCTACCTTGCAGGCTGAGGTACTGTGGTGTTTAGATGTAGCAATGAAACACCACTCGTTCAACTCGAACGAAGGCATAGGAGAGCTGTTCAGAAATATGTTCCCGGACTCCGAAATCGCCAAATCCTTCGCTTTGGGCAAGGATAAAACCGGGTACATAATAAAATTTGGCATCGCACCCTATTTTAAGAGGCAACTGGTTGAGGCCATAAATAATGCCGGACCGTACGTCCTTATGTTCGATGAGAGCCTCAATCAATCGTCAAAGAAAAAACAAATGGACATACACATTCGTTTTTTGGAGGATGGTTGTGTACGCTCGAGGTATTTTGGCTCACAATTCCTGGGACATGGGAGAGCTGACGATCTGTTGCAGCACATCAAAGTAAGTTTATTTTCCTATTATACTTATTGGTTACATAGGGGAGATTGTTTGCACATTTTCATGGATTTTTGATAATTGTATTTATTTAGCTTACTGTTGAATTTCTGTAATCTAATATTGTAAAATGTATGCAATTGAAAAGATGTATCAGCCAACAAAGCTTAGGGTGACCAGACGTCACAAGACTGTAGGTCAAAGTGTTAGCCGTTATGCTTAAATTCGTTCGTTCGTTCGTAAATTCAATCTGACGCTCTGAAAAATAGAATCGCTCTGAGTTTGAAAAAGACGAGCGTTCTTCTGGCCGTGAATTTCCGAACTGTTAAAACGTGTGTGTGAGTGTGCTCGGAGTGGCAATTTACGAACGCACCCTTAATCTGAAGGTTGAGCATGGCTCTGATAAAGCCAAACCTATATTATAGGGATTTAGTTTATTATAGTGAGCCACATTTGGAGAACCAATGATCTAACTTTGACAAAGCAGTCCTTGACATAGGCCTAATATCTATCACTGTGAAATGTATCCCAAGACCTGACTCATGTTTTACTTTAGGATAATAAAGCTAAATGTTTGATTTGAAGCATATACAGTATTACCTTCTGATGTGTATTGAATGTGGTTTACTTAAGCAATACATTAACTTCTGTGTGACAATTCACAGGAATGTGTTGCAAAACTCAACATGAGGCAGCTTCTCTCAGTAGGAATGGATGGCCCAAATGTAAATTTCAAACTCCTGGATCTCCTTCAAAAGGAACATGCTGAGCTGCATGGAGGTGCTCAAGTCCTGATGGTTGGGAGCTGTGGTGCTCAAATTGACAAACTCCTGCGCGCTCTCCATTACCTCTTCCACAACGTTCCTGCCCGGAGAGAGGACTACACCAACATCACCGGGTCGTCCTGCTTTCCCCTCTCTTTCTGCGGCCACAGATGGGTGGAAAATGTGCCGGTTGCAGAGAGAGTCCTGGAAGTTTGGACCATGATTCAGAAGTTTGTCAATGCTGTTGAGGATAAGAAGGTCACAAAACCAAACACGGCCTCTTATGATGCCATCCTGGCAGCACAAGGGGATCCACTCTTAATCCCAAAGCTTCAATTCTTCCTCGCCATTGCGAGAAGTTTTAACCCATTTCTCAAGAAGTACCAAACAGACGAGCCAGTGTTGCCTTTTTTGGCAGAAGATTTAACTGAGCTCCTGTTGGTAAGTATCACTGTAAAGATTTTGATTCATTAATTTGAATGTAAACCTATATTAATGTATATGAATGTCTGGGTAACTATCTTCTTGTTGTTGTTGTCATCATCAGAGTTTACTGCGGCGGTTCATCAAAAGGGAACTCCTACAGGACCAAACCCCCCTGCAGCTGATTAAATTGGACATCTCTGAGGAGAAGAACTGGGTCTCCCTCAAAAGGGTAGATATAGGCTTGGGGGCTGAATCTGCCATCAAGGTAATTTTATTGTTGTTTATTTGTTTTGCGGGGTGAATTTGTGAATTATGATGCTTGCACAAATCAACTAGCAAATACAATTTGTTCAGTATTAATATTATCATCACAATAAGTTATGTAAACATTTCCTTTCAAAGAAAGCATTGACATGAATGTTCCTTAATGTTCCTTAATAGGCACTCCTGGGCAAACCAGGATCAAAGATAGGTGAACTCTCTGTACTCCACCTCAGAAAAGAGTGTTTGCAGGGTCTGATTAAGATCGTAAAGAAACTGCAGGAGAAATCGCCATTGAAATTCCCCATAGTTAGGCAGATCACCTGTTTGGATCCCACAAGGATGGCCAGGGATCCAGAGTGGTGCATCCTACAGATGAAGTCATTAGTGCAGGCTTTCATCCAGGGGCAACAGCTGGCAGGTGGCATTGCAGCTGGTAAGAACATATTTTATAGGGACAGTAGAAGTGGATAAGTTATTCAAATTGATTAAGGTCTTGTGCGTGGAATCTCTTTTGTGGTTTTCTGCTTTTTTACTGTGACAGGTGTGAAAGTGTCTTGCTTTTACAAAATTAAACTTTATGCTCTCATAGCTCTCTATATCAGGGGTTCTCAACCTTTTGCAAGTTGAGCCCCCCTTTCAAAGGTTAGAATATTGTCCCCCCCCACCAACCTTGATGTCAATGCATGATTTCAAGCACTCAAATTATTCTACTTTTCTTTTCTTTTTTGATAGCCACATCCAGTGTTCTTGTGAGTTATGTGATTTTACTCTATCTGTTTGATGTAGAAGGTGTTTTGGCACCTTGCAAGCAGATTCAGCTAAACAAGTCACCGACGCGCAATTGTATCAATTTGTAATTTAGACAAGACCTCCGTGCCCCCAGGTTGAGAACCACTGCTACAGATACTATTATGTGTATCTACGATGTACTGTATGTACTTTTGTCGAATGGATGGTGAAGCAGTTGACTGGAATGTGTTAATGAAATTAATATATCTTAATTTTCGTATCAATGTTGCAGGTGATGTCATCATTCAGCAATTCACATCCTTTCTCTCGGTCGTGGGCAGAGAAGAAGAATTTGTTTCCTTCCAACCCCTGAGGCAGCGTCTGGATGTCTTTCTCCACTCCAAACTCTGCACGTCCCACCCTGACCTGCTAAAGTTCTGCCAAAGTGCTCTCCTCCTGTCCCATGGACAAGCCACAGTGGAGAGAGGCTTCTCAGTAAATAAGGAGGTAGAAACGTGCAACCTCCGTGATGAATCTCTCGAAGCCCTCAGATTAATCTGCGATAAGGTAATTGTCTGTGGCGGCGTTCTGAAAGTTCCTCTGACCAAGGAGCTCCTGGCCTCTGCTGCTTCATCGAGGTCACAATACAGGCTATACCTTGATAGTGAGCGGAAAAAAAAAGGAGAATGCCACACAGGAGCTGAAGAGGAAAGCAGCAGAGAAAGAGCTGGAGGACCTCCGGAACCGGCGGCAGGTACTCCACAGTGTGTGCCATTCACTCCAAAATGACGCCGACAAATATGCAGAGATGGCCGAGGGAAAGGCAGGAACAAAGATGGCTGAGCTCATCACAAAATCAAACACTTTTCGGAGAAGACACAGGGAAAAAAAAGCAGAACTTCTCCAAGTGGATAAAATGATTGAAGAAAAGGCCACACAGTTGAGGCACTTGTGACCCTGCTGGCTAACTGTTGTTTAAGTTCTCTCTCTCTCTCTCTCGGACAGTTTTTGCATCCAGTTGAAGTTAAAGTTATTTCTTTGTTAATAAGATATTGTAATTACAGTGAAAGTTGCACTTTATTATTATCTAGTTTATTCTTTTTTTTCAAGGCCCTAATTTAACCACTTGAAATTAGTTTTTGTTATGCAATTGTTACTTTTTGACATTTTGAGTAAAAACTATGGACCAAGGCCTGTTGTGTCATCTTGATTAATCCAACTCCTATGGTAGAGTTCCTTCTTACTTAAATGTAGCTCACTAGCTTGCTCAAACAAACAGACACTCACATACACCTACAGAGTCTCTCGCTCTCTCTCTCTATGTGTGTGTGTGTGTGTGTGTGTGTGTGTGTGTGTGTGTGTGTGTGTGTGTGTGTGTGTTGGCCAGTTTTTGTGTCCAGTGGTGGAAGTTATAATTACCCTGTTAAATTGTGATGAAATATGTTATTAATTCGTTTTGGAAAGATATTTCATTACTTTACGCGTCACTTTACTTCACACTTTACGCTGCTACAGTTGCAGCTTGAAGTCGTGCTGGTAGTAAAAAAAAAATTGAAGGTAGTAAAAGAGGTAGTAAAAGGTAGTAAATTCAACTTAAGAATCTCTGTATATTCCCTGTAATCTCAGGGTCGTGGGTTCGAGCCCCACGTTGGGCGCTCATCTTTTCTCTTGAAAATAGTATCCTCCAAATACAATTCTATGCGAATTGTCGTCTGTTCATTATATACAATACAACATTGAAATAGTTTTACTCACTTCATATGTATATATTCAAACCATCTGTTGTCAAGATCATCCCTTGGGCATTATGTATTTATCTTTTTTTCTTTTTTTTTTTTTACATGTGGGTAAACGCAGTGTCAATAGCCCGGCTAGCTCAGTCGGTAGAGCATGAGACTCTTAATCTCAGGGTCGTGGGTTCGAGCCCCACGTTGGGCGCAAACCTTTTTTCCTTCAAATTGTTGATTAAAATACTAAAACAGTAATTTCGCTAGATCTGTATAGAGCAGAGGTCTTCAACAGGGGGGTCGCGACCCCCAGGGGGTCCGCAGAGGTACTGCAGGGGGGGTCGCGAAATCTTTGGTTGATTAGACAATTTTTTATATATATATATTTTTTTTACAAACCGTTTTTTCCCACAAATTGCAATGTCTTTAAATGCACAACACAAATCCAAAATATTATAGCGAACGGAAAAAATGGAGGCAGATGTGCCAATCACGAGGCCGTGTGACACACGCTGGCTCATAGACATAATATTATGTCTATGCGCTGGCTCTGTCAGGTTCCCCGTGATTGGACGAGAGCCTATTCAGGCCCCAGTTTACTGAAGACCCAGACACAGGGATGCACGCAGCGACATTATTGAGAAGACCATACATATAAAATGGATCGTTTTGTAACTCGAGCGAAAAAATCAACAAGCACAAGCGAGATACCATCCACCAGTGAACATGCAAGTGACGAGGCAGAACCTGCTGCGCCTGCAGATGTTGCAGCTAATAAGGGTAAGCGCAAAAGGGAGAAGACACGAAAATATTCAGATCATTATCTGAAGTTCGGGTTTACCTTTAAGGAAACAGATGGCATTGAGTTTCCAATGTGTGTCATTTGCTCTACTGTTCTTTCAAATGAATCTATGAAGCCATCAAAGCTGCAGCGTCACTTGGAGACAACACACAGCCACTTAAAAGACAAACCTGTTGAATACTTCCAAGCTAGCCTCAAATCCCTCCAAGGTCAACAGACATTGATCAGAAAATCAGCCAAAGTTGGGGAGCTAGCTTTGAAATGCTCTTATCAAATTGCTCTTCGGATTGCCCAGAAGAAACAGCCATACACACTTGCAGAGGATTTAATATTGCCTTCAGCAACCGATATGTGTAAAACCATGTATGGAAATGATATTGACATTAATAAACTGAAAACCATTCCAGTGTCGGACACAACCATAGCTCGCCGTATAGACGAGATGGCATCTGATGTGAGGATGCAACTGATAGAGAAGCTGAGGTTGGCAGATGCATTTGCGTTACAATTAGACGAGTCAACAGATGTGTCGAAGGACGCCCAGCTTCTGGCGTTTGTGCGCTTTGTCGATGATAAGGAAATGCAGGAGGAATTTTTGTTTTGTAAGTGCCTCCCTCAAACGCACAACTAGTTGAAATTTTTTTTTTTTTTTTTAAAAAAGCATTGTGGAAAAAATGTATTTGGGGGGCACGAGGTGAAAAGCCATGGGGTTTAAAAATGGACTAAAGGTTGAAGGGGGTGTTCCGCAATGTTGGGGGATGATGAAGGGGGACTTTTTCCAATAGGGTTTTTATGCAGGTCTGGGGAAGGAAAATTTTTTAAAAAAAAACCATTGAAAAAGTTTTGAATTTTTTAGGGAAAAACATTCCAAATTTCCGGGTTTCGGTTGGTTTTACGTGGATGTGTTGGAATGTGAAAAAAATTATTGGGGGTTTTTTTTTCTAAAAAGGGGCTGGTATTTATCTTTTGGGTTCAAATTTAAATTTTTTTTTTGGTTAAAAAATGAAATTACAAGGGGGGAAAAGGGTTCAATGTTAAAAAAGGAATTTTAAAAAAATCAAAAAAACCATGGGGAGGAAAAATTTTTTTTTTTATTTAAATGGGGGGAGATTTTTTTTTGAAATTAAAGGAAAATTTTGGTTTTGGGGGTGAGGGCAATTTGTTTTTTGGGCCCCCCCAGGGGAAAAAAAAATTTCCCAAAAAAAAGGGGGGGGAAAAATGAGGGGGGGAATATAAGAATTATGGGCCAAAGGGGGGAAAAAGAAAAAAAAAATTTTTTTTTCCTTTGGGAAAGGCCCCCAAGGAGGGAAAACCCAAACCTTTTCCCCCCCAAATTTTTTCGCAAAGTGGGTTTTTTATGATTTTTAAAAAAAAAAAAAGGTAGGGGCCCCCCCGGGTGTATAAAAAACCCCCCAACCCCCAGTTATACTGGGGCATCGGGTCGAAAAATTTAATATTGGATATTATCCCTGTTGAAGGATTTTGTCCCCTTTTTGCATGTTTGGAAAATTCCCCGTTTTTTTAAAAATAATACAGATTACCTTGATTTTTAAAGTTAAATTTTTTTTGTATTTATTTTTTAAAAACCCGTGGGGTAAATAAACAAAATCAAGGGAAGGTTTTGCCTTTTTAAAAAAAAAAAAAATTTTCCCGGAATTTTAAACTTGTATGAAGACAAACAATTATTTTTAAATGCATGGGTTTTAAATAAAACAAATTTTTCCCTTTAAAAAAGGGGGTCCCCCTCCAATTTTTAGTTTGGGGGCCCCGGGTGAAAAAATTCCCCTGGGTTAAAGGAAAAAATAAATTTTATATAAACTAAGTAAATTTGAAATTTTTTAATTTTGGGGTCCCAGCTTTAACCCTTTTAAAAAAAATTCCCACTTTTAAATTTTTTTTTTTTTCATATTCTTCGTTATCATAAAACCCGTACGCGTTTTGAATTTTGGGCCCGGAACCCCCGAAGCCCCTATTGGCTTTAAAAAATCATTTTTATAAACCACATTTTTTTTTAAAAATTTTTTTTATTTTAAAAAATTTTTTCTTTTTGGGACCCATTCGGTAGGGGCAAGAATACTTAAGGGAAAAAAAACCCCTTTTTTTTTTTTTTTTAAAAAAAACTCAAAATTTTGTTTTTTAAATTTTTTTTTATTTTTAATTTTTTTTTTGAAAAAGGCCCCGGCCCCTTTGTTTAAAACCCGGGAATTTAAACCCAAAAACCAAACCTTTTTATTGAATAGCTTAGTATTGAATGTACAATAACAGTATCTATGTTTACACACTGCACTAGGCCCCGTTTAATATAAAACACAATTGTATGCCATATTAATAGTAGGGGGTCCCTGCTCCAACTCTCCATCAGTTTGGGGGTCCCTGGCCTGAAAAACGTTGAAGACCCCTGGTATAGAGGACAGAACAAGACATAAATATAATAATATATAAATGCATGAATGTATAAATACATGTATTTATACATTGTAGGGATGCACCGATGCTTAACTTCCGATACCGATGTTAAGAATAACAGTTGGGCCGATGCTGATGTTATAATTATTATTTTTTTCCCACTGTTCATAGGCTGAGTACGTTCGTTATCATAACATCCTAGTACGCTGTTTAGAAAGTATGCAGGTTGCCCGGATCACCCACAGCTAAGCCCACTGAATGGTGAGCTGAGCAATATACACGTTTAGAGTCAAACCACACTTTTATCTACCTCTGAATCTCCCTAAACTAGTCATAAATATATTTACTCTTTACTGTCGGATCACTCATTACTGGATCAGCGAGACAGATACGGACCAGCTGTCAGGCGAGGGAGAGAGGCAAAGAGAGCGCTCCGTTTTTTATTCTTGTGCTATTATATCATAATGTATTTAATCTACATAAGTAGTTTGTTTTTAATGTATTATCATTATTTAATTATGTTGTGTTCTGTTTGTAGAAGAGCGCCATGCTGCCGCTGTTGACTAATGTACTTTTCATGAGGCAATAAATCAAAACACATTCATGAAACTTCTTTTAAATTTAACATTTTAGTCAGACAGAGAATATTTTTGTGAAAAATAGCAAAAGCCTCTGATGAATGTTTTCTAACATACTAGTAGACACGTTTTAAGTACCAACAAAATGACCTGCCATAATGACAGTCCAAGGAACCTATATAGTGGCTCGGCCAAACCAAGTGGTAATTAAGATTAGCAGCATACACAAAGGACACTTACAAAACCCTAATCCCCCTTTGACATGGTGGTTTGTCACCATCTGTCCCAATTGAAAGAAAAATGAAACGCCCAACGTGGGGCTCGAACCCACGACCCTGAGATTAAGAGTCTCATGCTTTTTTTTTTTTTTTTTTTTTTTTTTTATCTTTTATTTATAAAATTTGCATATTTACAATTTATTTACATTTTTACACGTTTTTTTTTTTTTTTTTGATTGTTTTTCCTTTTGTCACTGTACACACCTCTCCATCATACAGTCAACATTCCTCCCTCCACCCAAAACCAAAATTGTTTCCAAAATAAAAAAAAATAAAACAAAACATGATCATGCAGAAGACCCAACGCACACAGGCATGTCATTCCCCACAATCGAACATTGTCTTTTCTTTTTAGTTCGTTCAGAGTCCTCTTTCTCTTTTTT
Source organism: Eleginops maclovinus (assembly GCF_036324505.1). Lineage (NCBI taxonomy): Eukaryota > Metazoa > Chordata > Actinopteri > Perciformes > Eleginopidae > Eleginops > Eleginops maclovinus. Next base: position 9,395,917 of record NC_086359.1, read on the forward strand.
TTCATTTGTTATTTACAAAGTTTATTCTCAACTCATCCTCCTTAATGGTTACAAAGGAGCTTCCACACACAAAGTCTTCCTCAAATTTCAGTCTCTCAATGCTTTTGTATAGCATTCTTATGTCTCTTTTCGTTGTCCTTTCGAAAAGGCTCCAGACATTCTCTAACCTTCCCTCATAATGGGCACTGTTCCTCCTTATTTTTACGGCGTATCTTGCGTGGCTCAGAACATAATTTAGCAGAGACACATTGCATTCATCCTTCTTCACAATCGCACCAAACAACCACAACTCCTTCCATTCCATTTCTCTTACATACCATTCATTCCAACATCTGCTAACTAACTCTTTCATCCTTCCAAAGTACTCACCAAGCTCTCTGCATTCAACAAACTCATGCATACAGGTTTCAACCTGGTCCTTACATACATCACATTCTCTCTTAACCGTTGAGTCAAATTTACTAATGACCAGGTTATTAAACACCCTATTGTGTCTTAACATAAAGTCAAAGTGATCACATTCAATACTGTTCCACTTCACACTCACATTTCTCCACATCCTCCTGCCGGTCAAACCATCCACTACTCTCGTCCACACATTCTCTGATTCTGAGTCTCATGCTCTACCGACTGAGCTAGCCGGGCTACACCCCACCCTATAACCCCCCCACCTCGACCCCACCACCCCAATCAGACCCCTCCACTCATTCCCACTCCACAGACATACACCCATGTGCTTCCTTTCTACTGTGTAGCACATATATAAGTTTGCCGACGAGTACCCAATACAACACCCCAGTCTCTGTGGCGCAATTGGTTAGCGCGTTCGGCTGTTAACCGAAAGGTTGGTGGTTCAAGCCCACCCAGGGACGGATATTTTCTTTTCATAAAATGTATTTAGAGATGAAAGCTCATTTTAAAAAACAAAAAAACAAAATTAGCAACCGTTTGCAGTCTCTTAAAAGCTGTTAAGATTCCGACCTAACATTATCACGATCTACAGTAGCTACTGAGTTTTTCAAGTGTAAACCATCAGAGCCCTGACCTTGAGCCTCAAACATTTGAAGAAAAAAACAGTAGAGGATTAAATTCAAAGTCTGTGACCAAGCAGGGCAGCAGTGCAGATGAGGGTGATGACTGCAGGAGAGTTTTCATGTTCTCAGACCCAGGGATACCATATCCTATTATTTCTGATACAAGGACATACAGCAGCTGATGATATATAATACTTAAGTTCTTACATATGCTGCTGGATTCGTGGAAGCTTGCCCTCAGCGTGTAACCTGTCTTATTCAAACAGAAAACGTCCCTGGGTGGGCTTGAACCACCAACCTTTCGGTTAACAGCCGAACGCGCTAACCAATTGCGCCAAAGCTGGGGAACAATAGTCTGTTAAGGGGGGGGAAAAAAGGAAGAGGAGGGGGAAGAAAAAAAAAGGGAGAAAAAGGAGAAAAAAGAAGAAAAAAGGAGAAAAAGAGGAGGAAAGGAGAGAAAAGGAGACAGTGAAGCATATATTTTTTTATCAACCAAACTTTTATTACAATATCATATATGAACAATATATGAATCAAACTTTTTTTTTTTTCTTCATGTCCTCCAGCCACTGTTCTTTTGGGACAGTTTCAATGTTTGGGCAGTACACCTTTCCTTTATACTGGCTGTGTCCAGTCTCTGCCGTCCTAAACTCCTTACACTGCTTACAGGTGTTGTGTAGTACCCTGCGGGTCAGTTTGCGGACTGGAGGAGCAGGAGGAGGAGGAGGAGGAGGAGGAGGAGGAGGAGGCATGAGGCTGTAGCTCAGGGCCTGTGGGGCAGCCATCAGGACAGGCACCTGAGCACCTACTGGTCCCAGCAGCATCAGCTTCGGAGATGAACTTGGAGCTGGAGCTGGAGCAGGGAAGAGCTGCCAAGGAGTACGTGGCCTCACAGCCACAGGTGTGGCGGGTGTGTGTGTGTGTGTGGCGACTGCGGGTGTGTGTGTGGCGACTGCGGGTGTGTGTGTGGCGACTGCGGGTGTGTGTGTGTGTGTGGCGACTGCGGGTGTGTGTGTGTGTGTGGTCTTTCTCCTCGCTTGGCCCACGGTGCTGCTGGGCAGGTGGTACTGGTGAGCCGGGCCAGATTGGGGGGGTGCAGACACGGCCCGCGTTTTGGCTGTGGGGAGAGGGTCAGCCGCCACAGACAGTCGACTGGGCAGGTCCAGCCCCTGCATGACCACCGCAGTCTCCTGCCTCTGCACCCTCTTGCTGTTCCACTGGACCAGGGTGGTGTGGCTCACGTCCACCAGCTGCATGGAGGTCTTCGGCATGACCTCGGACCCCAGAATACGCCGCCTGATCTGGCGGTAGTCCTCCAGGACGAGGTCAAACCTAGACACTGTGCCAGTCCCCTTCTTCTTGGGACCGCGGTGGATGGCACAGAGCCTAACGAAGATGCTCTCCACGAGCCGGCAACAGTCTGGCCACTGGGCAATTGGGGCAGAGGTGGTGAGGGCATGCCTCTTTACGCTCTCCACCCCCGGCGTGAACTCCTGCCTCTTCTTAGGACTCCTGAACCTCCCCGTGGCCAGCTTGGTCTGGTGTCTTGCGGCAAAGACCACCCGCTGCTGGTCGTAGGGAAGCAGTTCCTGCCAGAGGCCGACAATATTGTCCACCTGAGAAAGACAACATAGAGAGAACAGCACATGAGAAAAAAAAAACATTGAAGTGCGGACATGTGTCAGGGAACAGAGGAGAAAAACAAAACAATAAGAGTTCCTGACCTGCTGGTTGCTGAGTGTTAGTAGTGGCTGGTTGCGCAGCTCCACGAGGCATTTTGCCAGCCTGTCCACCCTGTCCATGCCTGGCATGCCGGACTCATCCACGGCCTGGTAAAAAACAGGGATCAGAAATATGAGATCAGTGAAGTGTGGACAAAACAAAGACACGTGATGTTATTTATTATCAAATAAATATGCTTTAACATACCCCAGCAGCCAGGGAGGAGGGAGCAGGCTGGGAGGAGGCAGCAGGCTGGGAGGAGGCAGCAGCCACGGAGGAGGGAGCAGCCAGAGAGAAGATAGGCTGTGTTGGGTTAACAAGGAGACCTGGCACCATGAGGTCAGGTATATGGTCTTCCTCAATGCCCTCGTCCACTTCCTCACCCCCCTCCACATCCTCCAGCATGTCCTCCGTCTCCTCTGCGTCAGGGTTGACCTTCAGGGGCTGCCCAGTCTGACTTAGGAGGTAGTCAACACCAAGCAGCTCTCCTATGAAAAAGAACAGATAAACAAGCATGCACACATAATTAATAAACATTAATGTCATGTATGATGTCAAGCATATACACTAGGTAGACAGATATCATTACATTAGCATACCGGTGTATTTGGAAGGTGGCCTGAAGTTTGGCACATATGCCCGGCCAAACACCTTTATGTTGTTGGTGTTGACGCTCTGGGTCACATCCCCGGAGTAGGTGAGCAGAGACGATGGCCTGCTGGTCACCGCCGCCGCCCCCCGGTCCTGGTTCCACCTGTTCAGGCCTTCCAGGAGGTAGAGCTGAAAATTCAGCGCATTTGCACTGGTTCCTGTGAAAACAATGAAATATTAATAGTCAATTAAAAAGGTCTAGCTTTCCAATCTAATGAGTGCTTTCATAAAAGAGCATAGTGACTGCTTATATACATAAGGGAGACACCAACCTGGAATGAACCTGTTCAGGTGGCAGTGGAAGGACTCCAGGGATGTGGACCCCCTGGCACAGCGGTAGCTGGTGAGGACCACACCTCCCTTCCTGATGGTGCCGGTCTCGGTGTAGAGCTGCACACCAGGCAGGTCCTGGATGCAGCTGACGTGGCGTTGCTGCACACGCCAGATGTGCTCCGTGCGCACCTGGTCCAGCAGTGGCACCCCCATCAGGTCATTCCCATTGGTCCCGCCCAGTTGCTGCAGCAGCCGCCCAATGAGGCTGATGGTGGCCTCCACGCCGCGCGTCCTCCTGCGGCAGTACTGGCTCAGCTCCCTCTTACTGATCCTGGCATCCACCGCAGCATCAGTAATGGCTGGCACACCTTCCTGCCTGAGCTGCTCTCTCTTTGCCTGATGCAACAGAGAGAGGTCCCCTGCATCCCACTCAAAAATGCAGGCAGAGAGGCAGCTCATGAAGGTGGGGTAGAGGGGATGGGCGTCGGTGGTACACCCAACAGCCAGCCTCCGCATGAAGTGCCAGATGTCCAGCCGTATTTGGAGGTCTGGCCACTCCCCAAACCTGTTCTGCAGCGTGGTGGACCCCTCACTGATGCAGCAGTTACAGTCCACATACAGCAGCAGTGGGGGTGCGACAGCTGCAAGGCGGTACCGCTCCATCACTCCTGCCACCATCCTGTCCAGTCCTGGCCCCTCCTGCACTGTCACCACACTGGTCACGATCTGGCCAACCTCGTTCCCAATGGAGGTGACCCAGAGACCAGTCCCCTTGGCATGGCCAGCCAGCTTCTTTGTGATCTGGAATTTCACAATAGCGATGTTAAAAAAATCTGTAAAATTTGAACTATCTACAGGAGCAAGAGTATATAGATTAACTACACTGTACACATGTATTATTATTACCTGTTTGGTTGAGTCCATCTTTAAGATGGAGCCAAACGTTGATGTGATGCTGGCTTTAATATGGTCCAGGCGAGAGAGGATGTCCCTGCCATAGACCGTCAGCAGCCAGCGACTGGTGGGCACATCAATGGGCTCTGGGGGATCCTGGCACACCACTGGGAAGAGGCTTGGCCGGCCAACAAACTCAGCACACTCCCCAAGATAGTGTGCTAACCTGTTCAGCCATTCCTCCCCATGGTTCTCCTTCAGCTGCTTCACCAGACGTGCTGGACTGTTCCCGAGAGTCCGGTCACACAGCAGGCGAATGACACGGATGTCACAGGCGTACCTGAAATGAACATGTAGCTCCAATTAGTTACGCATTAAAGGGAGGGTCATTACAGTCATGTAAAGGCTATCATACGCAGCCGGCGAAACAACAGTTGAATGTGACAGCAGAGTTCCATTTACTCACTGGCGGGTCAGGATCATCCGGAACATTTTCTGGTGCGGCAGGTCCAGCTGATTCCGGACAGTCTCGGAGGTGGACAGGTAGTTCACAGAACACACAGTGCACCTGAGTGTCTCTGTCACCATCAGGTAATACCTGTCGATGTCCAGGACCTTCCGAGCCCTCTCGTGGACACCGTACCCCGTCAGCTGCTTCCCACACTCAGGGCAGGTTACCCTCACCTTCCACAGGTGGTAGGGCATCCACACCATCAGCCTGTGGTTTAAGAAGCGGTCTGGTGTCGGTGTCTGGTGGTAGATGAGGGCTGGGGCAGGGGGCTCGTACCACAGCTTTAGGTCTTGCCGCAGTTTGCCAGAGTGGAAGATGGCGTTTGAAATCCACCTCTGGTCTTGGACAGGGATGTTTTTATACATCTCTGCTGGCAACCACACCGAAGCTGCAGCCCCCGCAGTGGCCAGCTGAACTCCTCCAGGTGCATCCTGTTTAGAAGACAACAATAATGTAGTAATGTATGGCATACATAAAGGCTACACTAAGCATAACCTACACAACACATTATTAATGTATGGCATAAATAAAGGCTACACTAAGCATAACCTACACAACACATTAGAAATAAAGGTATGTCTGGAGGTCAGTGTAAGGAGTGCGCTTGACCAAAGGGAGATGGCCAGGTATGACTATATAGATGTTAATTAGGTTGGCTTCAACCATCTTGTCTAATAGCTGTAGCTCCCAGCCGTTGCACCAGCCGTTGCACCAGGGTCCGAGACCACAGCAGCAGACTGTGATGGTGGCACAGCAGCCGTTGCACCAGGGGCCACAGCAGCAGACTGTGAGGCAGCGGCAGGAGGCTGAGTGGTGGGCTGCTAAAGCAACAGCATTGTGTTATGAGATAACAGCTACAGCATTGCAGCAGACATGAGATGCCAGATTAATCATAACGATACATCATTTAAACATAGATCACCTTACCTTAGCACCGTGAAAGCCACAGTTACAGGCCACTGACCCTCCAAACAGAGTGGACTGTCCACGGACCTGCATGGGGCAATTCTCAATCTGAAACAATCAGTACTGTGTTTAGTCTGGGGTAGGTAGTACAGTCATTTGCTTTATTCATAGTATCTGCACTATTGTAGGGTATATTTTTCAAGTCATCATTATGTATTGCCATATTTTACCTTCTGATAGAGGGCATACCACTTCCGCTGCCTAGGGGCTGGTCTGTTGCCTCCAGAAGGCCAAACCCCTGAGCTGGCAAATGCCCTCAGCCTTGCCATCCACTGTCCTTCCCCCAGGCCCTTGTGGCTTTTAGGCTTGTTGCTCATCTAAAGGGAATATGAATATGAAAATGGACAACAATAAACAATGAGCATCCTTTGGACAATACACTGTGACACTACAGCACAAACGCGCACACACAGCATGACAGACAGCTGCATTATCAAATCAATCAAGTTACAATAATGTTGGGTGTCTGATCACCTCTGATAAGGTGAAGTAGTTGATATGATTTGCTAGTCATAGTGATAATGAGGGTATTATGTAGATCGTATTCGTAACGTTAGTTTGTTTACATTTACATGGCTTTTTCTATTCATATTAATATTGAGCCTATAAACATTACATTTATTGATCTTAACGTACCACCACGAACGACACATATTAGCTAGCCTAAAGCTTGGCATACCGCCTTATATGATGCCAGTTCACGCTAGCTAGAACAATGGCGTTATCCTATTTATAAATCACACATTTGGCATGATAATCTCACAAACACCTCCTCTGCAAAATCGAAATGGACCAGCAAGTTAGCAATAGCGATTGTTAGCTATGGTGGATAAACTGGCCTTAACATAACGTAACACAGGTAGCAAAACAATCGGATACTTTCGTGTGATTGATTAAAATAAACCCCACATGCATTTTTCAGCAGGAGACACATATTTGAATAGTTACTTACCATTGAATCGTACTGCTAGATTCTAAGTAGAATAAGCGGAAAAAACAATGGCGTCCGTTTGTTGCAGAGCGTTGCTGTGCTTGCTGTGCTTGAGCTTGCTTTGGCGCGTAACGTACGTCATCCATTCCACATTGGAAAGTAGCGATGTGATTGGCCAGGTCCAATCTCCACATTGGATAGTAGCGATGTGATTGGCCAGGTCCATTGTCATCTCGCTACGTGATTGGGACAGGCTGTATCTCACATTGGAAATGAACGAACGCGATTCGCTGTTGACATTGGACTGAGAACAGACTAACCCTTCCCAGGTGGCGCCACAGAGACATGCTCAGTACAGGAGTGTATACTTCAAAACGTGGCCCATTTGTACTGCCAATAATGCTTTAAAAGTCAGGCTGAAAGTGTATGATTTCTCATTACATTTTCCTTTCAGACAGTTAAGTGTAAGGAGCTTTAATACAAACCTGTAAGATCTAAATGCACTACCATCTAAAGCTTACATTTAAGTCTTGAATTCAATACTTTGAGATAGGGAGATACATTGACCAATGGCATGGTCTTGTGAACAGTTGAGATATCACATATGTAGTTTGTTTCCTGGAACTTTATCATTGAACAGGGTAACTGTCTCGGTTAACAGCCGAAACGTGCTAACCAATTGCTAGACAGTAATTCAAGCAAGTAGTTTTAGAAATTAGCTAACCATTTTTAGGAGCTATGATAGGCTAGATACATGCTGGAAGTCTGTAAGATTGAATCGCAATACGTTTTTGACCGTGTTAGGTGTGACGTGTTAAATCAAAACTTCTAGTCGGTATTGGACCGGACGAGATGTAATGCGGATGAAAATCACCTGCGGTAACGTTGTACTCACTTTGAATAAACCCTCGTTCAAATTTTACCTGCCTCCCGGGACTACGCTGGGTCTTCACCAAAGGTTTGGAATGAATTGGAACACGAGTCAGAACGAAGATACATTGCAGACTAAGTGGCCTTGGAACTTTGGACGTTATTAAAACGGCCACTACACTAATCCTTTAGCTACTTGGACTAAAAGTTCTGTGAAATGTCTTCAAGTTGTGAATGTGAGCGGTGTACACTGATAGCTTTTTGTGTTTAATACAAACTTTATCAATAACCATTTAAATAACAACACAATGAACCTACTGTTTGTTATTCAGTCATTTATTCAGCATGATTGTCATGAGTATTGGATTTTATAAAACATAGTGAATGTTGCCGCTACATTAATATACTGTAGATATGGCCAACATGCAATTTAAAAAATGCTATTTAAAAAAAAAAAAAAAATCGTATTTAATTTCCACAACTGCTCCTCATATATTACGTTACCAAGAACAGAATTCAAATTTTAGAGGAAATCTTAGAATTGATTGTTTTTATTGACAAATATTTCAAATCTAGCTTGATTAACACACTCTTGTGAACCCAACTGTCAAAGACAATAGTGACTGCATGAGGCTGGTATAAAAACAATAAAGAGTCCCAAAAATATTGAGCATATTTACTCATTCCAAGTGTTCAACATTAGTATTGAAAAACTGTGAAATGTAGTGCTTGCAAGTCAATGTAAATGTGGGACAGACAATATGTTAGAGAAACGATAGGTCATATTTTAATTAGCAATACACACTGGCTATGATTTCGACATGGCCTGAATATCACCCTACACATCAAGACAAAAAAAACAAAATTAGCAACCGTTTGCAGTCTCTTAAAAGCTGTTAAGATTCCGACCTAACATTATCACGATCTACAGTAGCTACTGAGTTTTTCAAGTGTAAACCATCAGAGCCCTGACTTTGAGCCTCAAACATTTGAAGAAAAAAACAGTAGAGGATTAAATTCAAAGTCTGTGACCAAGCAGGGCAGCAGTGCAGATGAGGGTGATGACTGCAGGAGAGTTTTCATGTTCTCAGACGACTTTTTTTAGTTACCCCAGTGTAAATAATCAGGTCCTAGTTCTGATTTTCACTGAAATCCTGTCCCTGCTCTCCGTCTGTAGCTTCTGTTTTAGCTGATGCGGTCTGATCCTTCCGTGTAGTGTTGAGGGCCAGCTGCATGGCCCACACGCTCAAAGGCCTCATGTACGCCAGTGAGCGGTAGATTCCCTTCTCGCAGTACGCTTCAGGAGTCTGGAAGGCCATGCCCAGCCGCTCCCACACAGTTCGGTAGCAGCCCTCCGCCGTGCGCATACCTTCCTCCTGCATACCCTGAGAAAAAAACAGAAAAGACAGCCATGTTTCGGAGGATTTCCCCGTCAGCACAACCAGCAATACAAGCATCTTCAGCTCAAAGCAAGAAACATCATCAGTGTAGATTTAAAGGAATAGCTCTGTATTTAAGAAAAATAAGTCTAATTTGCTTTCTTTAGTAAAACCACCCCCTTTAATGTGAGGTGTATATACTAAAACCCATACACACTTACCTCATGTATCATAGTGGCTGCTAGTCCATACACCACTCCAATCCAGACTTCATCTGACTGGACACTGGAGCGGTCAGGCACTCCCTCGGGGCGCATGCCGTTAACTGCCCCCATCTGACCTCCAGCGAAGCTCATTACATTCAAGTCAAAGACAGATTTCAGGGCGCTCTGGATCTTTTCTTTGGGAAAAGCCTGGAGGGAGAGAGGAAGGGATGCTGAGACCATGAAGACTTGATGCAAAACATAACTTTATCAATGTTTGTCTAAGATCTAAGATAGGGAGTCTTTCTGGTCTAATGCTTCATACAGGCTTGTGTTTTATCTTGCCTGGTATTCTCCGTCTCCCAGTCCAGACGCTCTCAGGAACCAGTGGCCAGCACACTGGTCAGACATGACACTATTAGAAAGGTCTCTCCCACTGCTGTCATAGTTGTAGTACTTGCCTAAACAAGAGAGGAAAATAAAATAAACCAAAAAGCTGTTCACATCCAAACCAACGTAGGTCCCACTAGGTCAAGTGGGAAGTTCTTTCTGAGAGCAGAGCTTGAGACGGTTGCAAGTAGCAATACCAAAGGGACATTTTGTCGGCATGTTTTGCACAGGCACAGGACTAGTAGAGATTAGGGATGCACCGGATCCAGGATCCGGGGTCCGGTTTTGCCGGATAGTGGCGTTTTTGACGAGGTCCGGTTACTGCCGGACCCGGTGCCCCAACCGGACCGGATCCTACAGCACGTACGCACAACGTGATTACGTCGTTAAATGTTTAAAGAAGATAACCTCCATTGTGCTAGCAGTCGTCGGCGGAAATGGATGCATTGAGCCGAAAAAGTGCTGTATGGCAGTACTTTGAACTGAAAGAGGGAGATTCAAGTCGCGCGATATGCAAGCTTTGCAGTACAAATTTGGCTCGTGGAGGTAAAGACACTAGACACTACTCAACATCTCCGCTGTTTAAACATCTCCGTGCAAAGCATCCAACGGAGTATGAGTTGTGCAAGGCCGAGTCTAACGTCAGTGAGGCTACAGGTACCACAGCAGCACAGTCACAGAGTGGTACTCAGACCACTATTACCAACTTCACTAGCCCTGTACCAAACAAACCGTGGGCTTCAGACAACCCAAAAGCCAATGCCATACATGCCGCAATCGGTAAAATGATAGCTGGTGATTTGCAACCATACAGCATTGTGGAAGACACTGGGTTCACCGAGCTAGTGCAATTGCTTGAGCCTCGTTACAAACTCCCCTCACGGCGTTTCTTTGCTGATAAAATAATTCCTGAAATGTATGAAACGGTAGCTTCCCGTATACGAGCGCATGTCAAGGAAGCGCAGGCCTTTTCATTTACATGTGACACATGGACTTGCGAATACACCACTCAGTCATATTTGAGCGTAACATCACATTGGATTGATGATCATTTCAACCGTGTGACTGCTATCCTACAATGCGAGGCATTCGATGGAAGACACACAGCTATTAACATCGCAAACGCACTGCAAGGCATTATGAAAGCGTGGGACATACCTGTCAACAAATGTCACCTGGTCCTGAGGGACAACGCTGCGAATATGCGCAAAGCCATGTCCGAAGCTGGCATTCCCAGTGCTGGCTGCTTCGCACACACGCTCCAGCTGTGCATACACGAAAGCCTTCTATCCCAAAAAAGTATCTCTGACATGCTCGCACTGGGCAGGAAAACAGTAGGCCACTTTAAACACTCTTCAAGCGCGAAATCAAGGCTGTCAGCTCTTCAGCAGGAGTTGGGGCTACCACATCACCTATTAATCCAGGACGTAGTGACACGGTGGAATTCTACCTATCTGATGTGCAATCGCTTGGTGGAACAGAAGCGTGCCATAAACCTCTATGTGTCAGAGACGGAGAGCATGCAACATATTCATGCTCAGAGGTGGACTCTGATGGAAGATGTGCTCAGTGTGCTCAGGCCTTTCGAGGAGTTGACAAGGGAAATAAGTGCAGAAAATGCATGCATATCAACAGTCCTGCCAGCTGTGATGATGCTGAAGCGCTTCATTCACAATGAAACCGACAGCAGTGGAATTAAACAGATGAAAGAGCGCATGCTGACGTCCCTGCGAGACAGATTTGAGGGACTTGAGGGCAACGCTGCGTTCATTGTGGCAACAAGTCTTGATCCGAGATATAAAACCAAATTTTGGATGAATGACACACTCCAGTGCCGATCAAAGTTACTTGTGCAGGAGGCTGTCTCCCGCATATCCGAATCAGATCAAGACTCGCGTGCGAGGCTAGCGCCATCTGACCAGGCTGAGACAGAGGGGGCGACAGGCCGAGCGAAACGACACTGTTCAGGTATCTGGAGCAACTGGGACGATCTGTTCCGCAGCAACACCGAGTGTGAGACAGCCACACTGAGCGCCGAAACAGAGGTCAGCGTTTTTTACAGCGAGCCACTGATTCCTCTAACCGAAGACCCGCTTCAGTGGTGGAGAGGCAATCAGCAGCGCTTTCCACTGCTGTCAAAAACGGCCAAAGTTTATCTCTGCCCACCACCAACCTCTGTACCCAGTGAACGACTTTTCAGCACCGCTGGAGACATCCGTTCTCACACGCGCAACCGGCTGTCGCCGATAAATGCAGAGCGTCTTGTTTTTCTGAAAGGAAACGCTCATTTTCTGTGAAAGCTAGCTATAGAAGTTGTTCATAATATAGAGTAGGTTCGAGTTTTTTGTGCCACACTTTGTTTAATGTTCTAATTAAGCCTACAATTATGTGCTTGAAAAGTGAAATAGCCTGTTCCATGAGCATTCATGATTATCAAGATTCCCAGTGTTTTTTTTTCTGAGAAAAAAAAATCAGTCTGCAGTTAATAGGCTACTATTAGCCTACATCTTTTTTCATTACATTTACCAGGCCTATTAACATTTTGTATCCAAGAGTTATACATGTGCTACATTTGCTATATTTTAGTTTGTAAAAGCAGTAGGCCTATGTTGGATTCTTTTTACTCTTTTCTTTTACTTTTCAAAGAGCACTTTATGGCTTGCTGTTTATGACAGGCCTCATTCTCTTTAGTAATAAATAATCTAATTTTTTGCTCTCTTTCTTTGTTCTTTGGATTGAACAGAAGTTGAACAATAAGCCTGTACACAAATGACGTTAAGCTGCACATTTCAGCGGTGTGTTCCAAGTAACTATTGAAATAAAATAGATAATGTTAGAAGTTATTGCGTATGTTTCATCTGTTAAGGAAAGGAAATGAAGTAATGAACTGTAAAGTGGTTTTCACTGCATTATAATGTACTAGCTGATGATCCGAGTAGGATCCGGTTCCGGTTCCGGTTCCGGCAGTATCTTAAGCAGTGGATCCGGTATCCGGCAGGATCTTAAAAATCAGGATCCGGTGCATCCCTAGTAGAGATAACTTACCATTCCACAGCAGTTTGTCAAAAGCAGCGCTGCCCCGGTCCAAGATGTCTCTGTAACGATTGTATGCCTCCTCATCGTCCACCAGTCTGGCCATTTTACACATAACACACAGGGAGGCTAACCACAGCCCACCACAGTACGCACTGCAAAAAGAAAATACAAGAAGTTGAGTCAAATGTAAAACAAGGTGTAATAAAATCAATAGATGATTTGAATCCAGAGTCCTAAGTTGATTTCCCAATTTTGGATCAATAAAGAGCCTAGTAGTATCTAATGATGGTGTTTTTTTTCAGAGCTACCATGTATTTCTATCCTCTCACCTTGGTCCAGTCACCGTCCAGCCGTCATATGTCTGGTCTGCATATCCAGAATTCTCTATAAGGCCGTCTCCATCCAGGTCGAATTTCATCTCTGACTCCATCACCGCCTAGATGACCAACCAGAATAACAAAGCTAAGTAGAGCAAGCACCACAAAATCCAGAAAGATTACGGATGGTCTTTAATTCTCAAAAGCAGCACAGTTAAAAGTCATCGATCCCTCATACCTGGCAGACGGGCCACATGTCCTTCAGGTACTGCTGGTCCTGGGTGAGATGAAAGTCCCTGTAGACCTGCAGGACAAACTTCAGGTTCAGGTCCTTCCAGTCTGCAGTGTCATGGATGAGGTACGCATTGACCCTCTGCCACGGCTCATCATCTGGGGAAGGAGACATCATGTTGCGCAATGAGACATTTCAGTAAAAAAAAAACAAAGTCTTGATGACGTTTGGACTTATTGGAAATGGCTGAATCACACCATTTGGAAACAATCCCCCGCAGCCACCACCGGAAAGCAATTCTACATAATGTACTTTCTAGTTTCACTCCTCATACCTGGGTCTCCTATGTCGTGAGGCACCACGTTTTTGGCTTTGACAGGAGAGTACCGCCCACTCATCAGATGGAGCCTCTCCATCGGGTCCTGCTGAACCACACTGCCAGCTGAGACGATATCAAAGCTGTTAAACTTTGCCCCGGTATTGATCTTTATCAATCACACATGATAAGATAGTCGATACAAACGCTAAGATAAAAAGCTCTTCACTCACCAATATCATATTGCAAACTCAAGGCAAGTTTGGGCCACAGCATGATAAGTGCAAACGAGGCGTAGAAGTGCACGTCGTATGTGTTGTACATTCTGTACTCCTGACCTGGGAGGAATACAAAAGCTCATGTTTAAAAAAGGACAGAGCTTTCTTTTTACTCATGCCAACAAACATCTCATAGTTTATTTTTTTTTTAGTGTTGTTCAAGATGATGTCTTCAAAATGTTAGTCTTGTACATTTCAAACAATTATCCAAAATATTCAGTTTACCATCTTAGACTAGGGAAAGCAGAAAATCATCACAGTTTCAGATTCATTTCCTGTTGATAAAGTGTCACATCGTCACTTACCTTCTAGGTAGGCGAAACGTCCGAACTCCTTGACGATGGCGGGCTGAGCTGGAAGCCCCCCGACCTCGCTGCGCACCCCCCCACTGACATCAGCGTCCTCCGGTAGCTCCGTCCAAACCGTCCCTCCATCCACCACAAAGTACAGCTCGTTAAACAGGGCCGACTTATACCAGGAGGGGAGGGAGCTGCAACACAAGCCAAGACGACACACATGTATCTGCATTCATGGACGGAAAGCTATTGGTATTTCCATAATTTATCATCAGTGTTTGAACTACCTGTCCTGGAGAATGGGTCTCTGCCACTCGTCAATGCTCTTCTCCCACTGTCTGTAGTGTGTGAGTGCGTAGTGACTTAATGAGGGGGACGCATCCCCTTTGGTCCCAAAGTAACGAGTGTATCTCCTGGGAACAGAAAGTTGATCAGAAAATCAACAGCAGAGAACACACTGAGGCTTAGAAAAGAAACACGGCATTGAAAGCATACTTTATTTGGATGTCCGTTACTTAAGGTTTATTTGCAATTAGGGAAGCGTATTGTGTTTTATGTCACTATGAATTATTCACAGCATAACTTTTTAGGCTGTAATATGTGGTAAAATAAAAAAGCATCCGAGTCCTGGATGGAAAAGGGAACAGCCAATAGTGTTTGTTGTTGCAACACAACCTGAGATTTTTTTCAAATGTAAAAGAAACAGGAAGAATCGTACCTGGTGTGTTTCCTCTCCCTAGAGCCGAACATGATATTAGGCATGTCCCAGGCCAGGCAGAACTCCAAGCTGTTATGGCCCTGAGCCGACACCGCGCAGCCCACAGCCAACGCTGCTGCCACCTTCTCTCCTTTAGGCGTGGGTGGGCTGGATCCTGTTGAGGTAAGAGTTAGAGAGGGAGGGGAAGATAACAGGAGAGGTTAGCAGATGGTATCTCCATAATGCTGTGCAGGTTGTTAAACATCTTACTGGTGGTTCAGCTCTTGCTGATTTTTGTCTCTATTCAACAACTCCATTGTTTACTTGCTCTACTCTGTATTGTGTCTGTATTACACTCTCCTGACAATAAAGTTGAATCTAAAATCTAATCTGTTACAAATGGCAACTCCAAAAACTGGTGTTAGCCTCTTAAAAACGTAGTTGCTTTACTCGCAACGACCCAAAAGCTATGTACTGTCCTCTGTATAACCTTATTGTTTCACTAGTTTCTGTGACAGTTTTGGTAAAATCATTTTTTTCATGGACTGAAATTGTTGGTGTTCTACTGTGCATTAGTTTCTTTCCTTCTACTTCTTCTTTCCATCTCTTTTTTTGTCACTGCTTCATGTTCAGGAAATGACACATTGAGCCATCTGTTCCGTTATGTATCTGTCTCATCCCTCCACAGTGTGTTATGAAGCACCGACCTGTCGGAGAGTCCAGCCGTCCGTCAGTGATGAGGTCGCTCCACAGGCTGCTGCAGGTTCCCTTTGGACTGAAGGATGTCTGGTGACTGACCTCCCTGTCAGGCTGTTAAAATGTGAACACATATTTAGGGTAAATCTAAAACCTAATGCTCACTAACACCACACATTTCACAACTAGTTAATTATTATAAATCCACTTCCAGATAATAGAGATTATTGTTGCAAATCCTGTTTATTCCCTGGGAATTTCTTGTGCAGCTGTACAGTACAACCTACTACAGAAACCTTAATAAACTTGGAAATCAAACCTGTTCTCGGGCTGCGATGCACAGAGTGTAAGGGTTCACAGCAGGACAGTGATGTAGCAAGACTCCAGACACCGCCTCCCCCTCCTTCTCCAGGTGGAATGGTTCATTCCAGTGTCCCCCGCACTTGTCATCCTTGTGTCCCGACCCGTTGACCATGGTGAACATGATGGAGACATCCAAAGCGTAGTCGTTCTTATTCTCTATGTCCCACACAAATACTGCCACTGGGAGACTGGAGTCCTGGGAAAAAGGAGATACACGTCAGGGAACAACTTTTTTGTAGAAGCAGTAATTTAAAGAACACTATCTGAAATGTGTATTTCACCACAACTAATTTTAAAGTGTTGGAGCCATCAGTGGCTGTCCCAATTTGAGCCTGAGACTGTATGAAACCCAGGGTTGTCTCAGTTACCTGGTAGTCATGGGGGATGACTGGAGAAATCTGCCGGCAGGTTAAGGTGACGTTCTGTCCCGGTAAGTGGTAAACAGTCCAGGCGCGGGGGTACAAGGCGTGATAGAAGGCGTACTCTCCACAGTAGCCCCAGTTCCAGCCCTGCAGAGTGGGAGGACGCTCGACAGAGAGCACCTGCTGGTAAACCGTTTGCCCTCCACGGCGTAAACACACTGTGAACTGAGACACAGAAAGGGATGTTGACACAGGAGATGGGACAGGTTTTAACATACATACTTAAACGAGTTGTTTCTTAAGTACTTCCACTTCTGCCTACATTTCCCAGAATGCCCTCTGACAACCCTCAAGAGGCATGTCTAAGCCTGAATCTGCCGTCAGTTATTGGTTCTACATTATTATTTGCTGCAACACAAACATTTCCACGTTTGGGATTAATAAGAGTCTTGTCTTATTCTATTAGGGTGGTGTGCACTGTAGTCGTAAGGACAGTAAAAACCAAGAGAGACAGTTTTCCAGGGACAGAGAGAGTCACACCCCTTTCTCCAAACTCAACCACCAATTAAGGGAATGGTTGACTTACATTTGTAGCTTACATTCCTCGCTGACTCACAGATAAATGATGGGTTTTTAAAAGGATAAAAACAAATATGGATTAAAGAAGATGCATAAACATGCTGTTAATTTGGACATAACAACATCTCTCTTTTTTTAAGAATATCTTGACTCTGGGACTAAACAACGCCCTGAAGTTTTTGGAAATGTTTGGATCACAGAAGGCGGAAATAATCCAATGCAGCTATTGAATGTTGATTTAGAATTTAAATGTCAACATTACAACATCGTAGGCTCTAATATTTGGTACAGCCCCAGAAAGCTTCACTTAACAGGCCATAGGAGTTTTTCAATATTGTTTGGTGAGTTTTCAAATAAGTCATTGAGCTTGTGTGCAGGGACAAACATATATAAAGCCAGGCAAATATTCCTTGAATAAGTTATTTTAAATGATGAAATGCTTTAACGATAGTCCCTGACAATTTTTTTATTAAATCTACCTGGTTTGCTGGGACAGTTTTGTAGTGGTACATCCCGGGGTTAAGTTGCCATCTGCAGAACTCCCCCCTCCAACCTCTCGTGATGGTACCTCCTCCAATTCCCCCAAGTGGAGCACCTGCAAATTACAGTATCAACTTGGATGTAGTCATTTTTGTATTACTTTTAGGGCCTTAACTGGTCAAATTCAAGAGGTATGATACTGTATGTTTGGGTGCAATATTAGAGAGGATTTAGTATCACAAATTGAGTAAGATCTTGATCTCACCATATATTTGTCTCAAGGGTTGGGCACGAAACATATCAATGAACGGAGCTTTCTTTTCCACCTGGGTCTTCTTGTACCACCACGTTAGATACCTGGATGAACACACAGAGTAAACAGTACAGTTATAACACAGTAAAGCACTGAATGCGCCCTAACTGCATGTCATGTGTTACTTTGAATGAACATGCTCATCATTTTAAAATGCATTTATAGTTATTCGTAAGGAAAGTGTAATTGGTTAACATGCTCTTTTTCTTCAGGCAGCTACAGGCGTTTGCAGGCACCGGACCCAAAGGTGGTCAACTTGCACACACACATAGCCAGAGATAAGAGAGGGCATTGTGCAACCGCATAAAGGAAGGGCTTGTAAAATGAGGGGAGGTCTACTTTATCTAAGTGAGATTAGCAGTGTGAGATGTGCTTGAATGTGTGTCTAGGTCTCGCTATCAGATTAGGGTGTAAAATATTAAGTAGGCTATGTTACAGCAGGTTACAGACAACTACAAGAGCCCGATGTCTGAGGGAGATCACAGTCATCGCACGCCACTTATGCGTTTATGCTCTGATGTCAGACATGGTGAACATTCGATCGATATGCTGAATTGAGTACAAAGCTAGCAGCAGAGGTGTTAAGGTCAGAGTGGCATTTTGGTAGGCCGGCCATGAATTCAGCACAGAACAGGCTGCAGTGCTAATAAAGCCCCTCATTACATTTAGCCTGCATCCTTTGACTCACTCCTTTAGCTCATAGACCTGGAGTGGTCCTTCATAAGGTCTCTAGAGGGCCTTACCTTATTAGAACCACAATTAAGAAGTGATGAGCATGTTTACTGTCCAATTGCCGAGAATGATGCTAATGCATCTGCAGAAAGCTGACAGAGTGGTAAACAACACCAGAGACCAAGCACTTACTAATTTTCTCACTTTGTCATTCCAAAACAAAGAAATATCCAGTTTAATATGACGTTCAACAGATAAGCAGGATATCTCCCTATCTGATAGACTCAAACGAGCATTTGCTGCATTAAAAATGACTTGAAACAATGAATTGATCAACGAATCGAAATAGTAAAATAGTTTTTCCGTCAATGGGCTAACCATTTAGCATCTTCAGAATAAAGAGTCACAACTGTTGTGCTCACAATTATGACGTTTACGTTAGGGTTCACCAGAGCCCCCAACAATACGAAACTATCACGATACTTAAGCCACGATACGAGAGTATTGCGGTTCTACGATATGCTAAGTATGGCGATAGGAAATATTGCGATATGGTGCATCTCTGATTTCTTTCTCCACTGACTCCATCTTTTCTTTTGACTAACTTCCAGCCAATCGCACAGACTTCACCCATGGTCAGTAAGTAAATGTAAAGAAGGGTGAATATTAAGATCAATACAAATTCTTTAAAAAATCCAACTTTATGAGAATTTCTGAAAAAGTCCAAATTTGGTTTTACTTACACCGTGAGGGAATACAATGATAACCAGTAGTGGGTATTTCCCCCACCCCTAGTTTACGTACAAAAATGATGAATACCATTTGAGCCACAGAGGGCTTTCTGCTTGTAGCCATGAAAATCCCATCCAAAGTTGCGGTGCACGGCCAGAATTGCACACTACAACGGAAAAGCTCAGTCCAGAGAAACAACAATGCAGCTCCACTCAGGAAATGAATAGGTCTGGTTAAAGTGGGTTATCTAAAGCCATGACAGGTTGCATTATAATCAGGAAGTTGTTGTTCTGCAGCTCAGCTGAAATTCGAACAGTTAGACTTCACCCAGATCAGCTCTGAATAAAGGCAAAGTATGCAAACCTGAATCTAACCTGTGTGCGCTCAAGCTGCCATGTTCCCCACAACGGACCAAAGTTCCCCATCTAACAGATACACAATCCCATTGTTAGTTTCTTCTAGAATGTTTATTATAGGAACTTTATGAGCTTGTTTCTTCTTGGTTCGGTATAGTGTGCAAATAGCTCAGAAAATCTACAGTATTTTTATAAATTGGTCTGGCAATAATGGCAACTTAATACAGTTGTGGCTTGATTTCCATATTAACCCAGGTAGTGTGTTTTCTTTCTGAGTTTTCACATGCATTGTGTTTGTAAAACCACAACATTGCAAAGGATTTCTAAAATATGAGGCAAGTTTGTGGTTTGATTTATCAACGAGTTTACATTGCACTGCATGCGTCACATGTTAAGAGCATGTGAAAAAGTAGAAGCGGTAGTAGCAGGGATTTGGATGGATATAAAAGAGTCATTCAGTCAGAGTGCATATTTTTATGGTCATCATCAGCAGGGAGTGTAAATCAGCAGAGGCCTGATGACAGATATTGACGGTCAAAGAACACGCCCTCACGATTGAAATGATGAGACAAATGTTGCTGGCTGTGTGCCAGCAATCCACTAAAGCTGCAGCTGCATGACTGTCGGGAAAACAAACATGATCAGATCAACAGATCTTGAATTCCTGGTGTATGTTGTTTTTTTATAGCTTTACGGGGACGATTCAGCTTCAGAGTTTTAGGCTCTATATCTCTGAGAACATTACAAGCACGCACATCATGGCTGTAGGAGTGGGAAAATGGGGGAAAATCCATCTTGTAAGGCTTGGAAGAGTAAATATCCTGAACCTGGATGTAAAAAGTATATATAAATTAAAAGAAGGGTCAAATAAATGTTCATTACCTCAGGAAAGTTGGAATTTAACCACATACTTTTGATTAGAACATTTACAGAGATCACTTTGTGTCTTATTTACCATTTTTGCAAGAAACACAAAGCACTATCTTATCATACCCACCTAGAGTAGACTGTTATAAAATACCCTTTTACCCTGTTAATCTGTTGCTCCACCTATCAGAGGGAAGAGACACCAATACACACAGCATCAAATGTACTCCCTCATGCACTATCAGTTTCAAATGCATAAGAAAAATACTGTTGTGGTGCTTCTTGCTGTGATAAATGCTGAAATATATGTCATTGACACTGCTCTAATGTAACAGTTATTAGTTATATCATATTTAATCAATGTGATAACTTGTTAACCACTTCAAGGCAGGATAACACTCCACACCTGCTCTCTGCAGTGGCTTGAGGAATATTACACTGTATGCTAATGCCTGCCCAGGTACTCCTCTGTCAAAGCAGGTTACATGGTTCACTAAAGGTTGCTATAAGAGGGAAGTGTAAACTGAAAATATCATGTGTGAATAAAGGAGCTAACCATTGTGTGCTCTGAGTCTACCATAGTGTTGATTGAATGATGGTTTCTCAAAGATAAATATTTGTATTCGGACAAGTTCATAGGCCTACATCATAGAAAAATGGGTGTGGTGCTGTAGACAAGAGCTTGTGTTGATTTAAAAACTTGAACAGGTAAAGAAGTAACTCCCATCTCATTTAACCCATGAATGTCTCACCTGATCCCAAGCCCCACATGCTCCAAGACGTTGGACAGCGAGACATCTTTCGCTTGGAAGGGCTTCCTCTTCTCCTTGAACTCATGTGCCAGACAGATACGCCATCCCTCCTTGGGCACTCCATAGCCCATTTCTTCAGAGACATACCTACTCATAAGGTCCGCTGAGGATTTCTCACCCCACTCTGAAGAAGTCATTTTAGCAGGATACCAGGTGTGAGGAGCTTAAAGTATGTATGAATGGGGAGCAGGAAATCAGGAAGATCCCACCAACTTGTATCAAAGGTCAGTTTATGCCTTCAATGGAGGTAGCATGTGAAATCTGCAAGTAGATGATCATGAAGTCATTCCTGTGGGGTAAACTGGTTCTCATCTGACGAGCTCTGAATACCTGCATTTAAATAATTGCTCCCTCTTGTGTAGTGTCCAAGTGCCATTATAGTACTCCAAATATCCACAAGAGAATTTAGCCTCTATAGCTCAGTTTGTCCGGGGGCTAGTTGCAGCAATGTGCATCACCATCTCACTCCGGATATCTGTTTTCAGAGATGTCAGACCCTTTGGCCCCCTCTGCGTGTAGTCCGGATGTTTTGCGAATGACAGCTCAACACAAGCCGGGACCCCTACAATGACATCATAGAAAATCATAGAAAATGGTTAAAAGGATTGATCACATCTATCTGGTAGACATACTGGAGGGCCGATATCATGCAAAGCTACAAACTGACAACATTAGTTCATATCAATCATGTAACGTTTGCTAAACCAACTCCGGATAACAGTGGTAAACTTCATTAGCTACCTCGCCATTGACAGAAGTGGAGAAGAGTAAGTAGTTTGTTTAAATACCAGAACAACGTCACCCCAGAGCTGCTTTAAACCGACGTCTGTCTGCAGGACTGTAGCTTCTGCTGCTAGCGCGGTGCTCAATAAGCAAATGATTTACATTGGTTGCTGGACAGTATCAAGAGTATGGCCTCAGCTCTGTCTTTCAGGTTACAGTTTCGATCAGGCTGCCTCCGCACTCCCCTTCTTTCTACAAGATTGACCGATACAAACATCAGCTAAACTAGATAACTCTTTTAAGACGAAATATTCCGAGAGTTGCTAATTGATGTTTGAGTTGGATAGAGTGAAAATCAGTAAACGGTCGTTAGTAAATTAAGCCTGATAAGTCATCCGCAGGGTTATACGATACAGGAAACCATCGAAGCCTCTGCTGAGACTGCACCATTCTCAGTAAAAAGGGGGAGCTGTATTAATTAACACATGCATTTCCCCTACAATTGAAAGCCCTTGCTCAATCTGAATAAATATAAAGGTATGAAGATCTTATAGAAAGGAGTCAAGTAGAATGTTAATTGTTAGCGCACAGAATTAAATGTCTTTGTACATATTGAGCTTACGCCTCCCTACAAGTTACCATAGCAACAGTCCACCTCTCGCTAGCTGTGCCACGGGACGGCTTCTAAATGGTCGACCAAAAACTTTTACTGGCATTCTACACGGTCGTTTTATTTTTGTAACAACTGTTCGATTAAGATAGAGGTAAAACTATCACGAAAAACAAAACACATCGTTAAGGACAATGGATTTTGCTCTATAGTTGGGATAATTAACTATGAATTGTGTATCCCTTGGTTAGTGATTGGTCGTACGACGGCGGATGTGTTGTTTACTGTAGCTGAAATGCTAGCTAACCTCATACGCCATGTCTAGTACTTTGAGAAAGATGGTATATTCTTTTAGTTGAAAGTACATTTAGGTGCTCCCAGCGACAAGGCAGCATTTTTGTCTGGCAACAATAACGTTTGAGGCCAAGGTATGTGTTTATATTGCCCCTAAAATATCAACTTTCAGCAAGCAAGTCGGTCCAAACTAATCAACTTCTGTTTAGCATGTAGCGGTATGTGCACAACTGAGGTGTTATCTTTTCAAAAATAACAGCAGGTTGGACCTCAGTGCTTTACGATCTCCACATTAGCGATGTGATGTTATAATGTAATGTTGTTGGCTTCTGATGTTACAGATGATCGAGGTGGTGGCCTCCATGGCCCGAGGCCCCGTGTTTCTCGCCGGCGAGCTCATGGAGTGTCTCATAACGTTCACCAACCCAATGTCCCACCTGTCCACCTCTGCCAGCAGGTAGGGGTTTAAAACTCTCGATCATAGACCTGTACATAGGTATGCATTTTTAACGTCCTGTATTATGCCCATTGCTGTGTTCAAATATTAAGGTGTCCCTGAAAAACAAATGCAAGTCACTTAAATCAATCATGTAACTAATCACTCTGTAAGTACTCTTTTGTAACCCTTGTGTTTTCTGACTGTGTCCCAGTGAGATGCTGGCATGGGCAAGTGCTCAGATCCACTGCCAGTTTCATGCCAGTGAGAGCAGAGTGGCCCTGCCGACCCAAGGCAACAAACATGATGTCCAAGCTGAGAGCAACACCGTACTTATCCCAAGCAGAGGTTGGTTGGGGAATGAGAAAACGCCATTAGAGAAAAGCAAAAATGTTGCTTTAATATACCTTGAATCTCTTCAAAACTCTTTCTTCTCTTCTACAGGAGAGCGGGGTCAATGTGTGCTGGACACACCACCTAAAATATTATTCTGTGACCTGCGCCTGGACCCAGGGGAGAGCAAAACCTGTATGTACATTGTGAAAAAATGTTTTCATCCATACAAATGCACTAGTTTATACCTTTTTATAGTATAAGAATCTTGAATGTTTCATATCAATTTCCCCTCCAATAGTCATGCGACATTTATAAATAAACATGTTTGCTTCTGTCTAAAAGTTTGGCATGAATGCTCCCTCTCCATAGATTCATACAGTGAGATCGTACCCATAGATGGTCCTCCTAGTTACCGTGGTCAGGCGGTGAAATACGTCTACAAACTGACCATCGGCTGCCAGAGAGTCAACTCGCCTATCAAACTGCTCCGAGTTCCCTTCAGAGTGCTGGTTCTACAAGGTCAGATACATTTGGATACTTAATTTCAGTTGCTTGCATTTTGCACTCCAAAGCTTCCAACGCTTATAAACGGGGTGTGACTTTAACTCAACGACCTCATGATGATTACATGGGCTTAATAAAAACTTTATTTTGAAACATTTGAACAGTAGAAACTACAGCAACAAGAACACTGATGAAATGTTGACATGATCCTGTCTTAACTGTAGGCATGCCAGAGCCTCCATTTCCACAGGATGAAGAGGTTTCCCCCTCCAACCCTTTCCTGGAGGAAGAGGAAGCGAGCCGCAGGGATGCGCGGCCTTTAGAGAGAGCTCTGGACATGCTGATGATCACCACATCGAGACGCTGCCCTCGTGAGTATAATCAAACAGATATACACCGAATCTCCCGTCATCAATACAAGATCTTGGCGAAAAATTAATGCAAGACAGAAATAAATGTTGTGACGTTGTGGAAACGATGCCACAGCGAATGCGTGCCGTAATCAAAGCTAAAGGCGGTCCAACGAATATTAGAGTGTGTGACTCTTTTTTTTGGCCAGGCAGTGTATCTGTGTAAAGCAGCTAACTTCAAGCTAGATTTGATATGTTAACCTATTCTATGAAAAAGTACTGGGTGATGAATTTTAAATTGTGTATTCCTTTTGTGTTGTCCAGACATGTTCAATATCACCAATGTGCGTGGGAAAGTGGCAAAGTTCTGCATCTTCAAGACGGTTTACAGACTCGGCGAGGACGTTATTGGAACATTTAACTTCTCAGAGGGAGACATTCCCTGTCTGCAGGTGCGTTTTCTTTCTTGTTTCAGTGCATTGTCGTATTACAGTGTTTCTTTTACATTTTGTGGAAGAGTTTTACCTTTTATAACACCTTGCGTGTGTGTTTTTTTCAGTATTCAGTGAGCGTTCAGAGTGAGGAGGAGATCCAGCAGCAGCACCAGCGGCGCCCCGGACAGGTCATCAGTGTGACTGGACACGGGCGACACATGGAGTCGTGCCTGCACACCGCCTCCAGCCACTTCTCTCTGCCCATCCCGCTCAACGTCACGCCGGGTTTCAGTACAGACATAGGTCAGTCATCAGTAGGCCAAAACATGTCTAATATGACGTCGCATTTCAGATAATTTTACCATACTTATAATAATAATAATATACACTGTGTTCTAGCAATCAAAAATGGCACTCATGGGGCGGTCTCTACTACATTGAACTGTACTGTAGATCAGTGTCACTCAAAAATAAAGATAGTTTATTTTGGGTGGTTGTAACGTTTATTAATATAATGTTTCATGAGCCATCGTTAGACTAAATGTTAGTGGAAATGTCTCAAATATGGAAACACTTAATAATAATAATAATAATAAAGTGGAGATTTTAACGTTTGAAAACTAAATAATTAAACACTCTTAACTGAACAACCAAATGTAACCCTGCTTCTACAGTGATGCTGAGGTGGCGCCTTCACTTTGAATTTGTCACCGCACGGGAGCCTATGGAGCCGCCCACAGTTCTGCAGAACCAATCCGAGGTCACCGTGTGGGCCGGGGCGGAGCATGTGGACGTGGATACCTTCAGCTGGGATCTGCCTATCAAGGTCCTGCCCACCAACCCGGCCTTGGCATCCTACATGTCCCACTTTTCAGGGACCAACAGCATCACTATTTGACTGTCATCAAAGTGTGTGTGTGTGTGTGTGTGTGTGTGTGTGTGTGTGTGTGTGTGTGTGTGTGTGTGTGTGTGTGTGTGTGTGTGTGTGTGTGTGTGTGTGTGTGTGTGTGTGTGTGTGTGTGTGTGTGTGTGTGTGTGACACTGTTAGCACCGAGGTGCACATTTCAGAAGCATTATGTTTTTGTTGATTCCATGTTTAAGCAGGGTCAGGGATGGATTCCATATGTATATTATGCAGCCTATGTTTTGCCTTGTTTCTTATGCATTTTTTCAGTGCATCTTAACCATGAGGACATTTTTATTTTTGGACCTAATGACATGCCACTGGTTGTTCGTGGTTGCGGTGTATTCCTGTATTTATTTTATTTTTCGATCCCTTTACTCACTCACACACCAGCTCTTTGTCATGTTAGGAAACAGCTGTTTCTTAATCCAAATGTTTTTACTGTATTCCTGTATTTCTTTCAGCTTGTGCAAAGGCTGCATTGAAATGTAAATACTACGAGAAAAAAATATTAAAAGTGTGATTTTGAATTTGATAGATGATGTGCAAGGAAGTCATTGTTTTTCTGCACAAAATTCTTTGTAAAAACAAGAGTTTTATTAGGAGGGTAAATGAGTTACAGCAGAGAACAGGTCAACAGGAATAGTTATATATATTAATGTACGCATATATTTACAATGAGTCATTGTTGGATTAATAGCAGAAAAATATACTGAAAATAAAGATTCATCTGAATATCGATGCTTACATTTTTTACCAAGCTGTTAACATTCAATGCTCAGTGCCAAAAACATATTTTCAGATTCTCACATTCCCTTCATTTATAATACAATCCAGAAAAGAACAGATGCTGTTAAGTCTTATATCGATATGGTATGTGTATAAAGTGGTTACTGGTATTTAACCCTAGTGAGTAATGGTTTCACTGGCACACAGGTTGAACGGATAGCGGCGGTCGGAGATGTTTTCTACCAGTCGAGCTGCTGCTGCTTCAGATCAAACGAGCCGTGGCTGGGGTCCTTCATGCCCTCACCGGGGGAGCAGGGCAGGCGGGGGTCGGCTGTCTGGACCAAGAACACTTTGCAGGTCACTTGCTCCACACGCACCTCACACCACGCAGGGAAATCCACCGGCCGATGGACCCTGGAAAGTTATCAATGTGAAAGAGAAGACTCAACAGCTATTAATCTAACAATAATAATACTTCATCATGACCATTGTCGTGTAGGTACAAAAATTCTGCTCGTTGTTACGTAAAAATGAATATTGTATTTTCAAACTGTAGTATTACTATAGTTACTCAAGTAATGAACATGAATACTGCCTGGTAGCTTGTGAATTTCCCCCAAGGGATTAATTTAGTGTATTTTAACCTATATTAACACCTGATTCACTATTTGTTAATTATGTTTTGTATTATTATTTGGAATTATTTGGAGTAAGGAGTACACTACTTGCCTCTGGATTGCTGTGGAGTATAAAGTAAAAGTAACATAAAAAGGAAATACTCAAAGAGAAATGCCTCAAGATTGTACTTAGCTTCTTAAAATGTGCGTGCTAACTGTCCACCACTGTACTGCAAAACGCCTCTTTGATGAAGACACATCAGTCTTAATCCCCCGCTTTTACCGCTTTGCATCGGAACATCTAAGCAGCAGATGTGTGTGTACTCACGTCTCGCAGCAGCCCACTCCCACAGGGTGCAGACAGGTGCACTGCATGCAGGCGTTGTCCATCCAGCTTTCACCCAGCGAGTAGTTCCTCCCCTGGAATTCACACAGTGCTGCAACAACACAGACAGAACTCAGCAATATTGTAGATAAAGATTCAGATTAGATTTTAGAGCATGGGACCTCACCTCTGGAGTTGTAGTGGCACACCATGGGAGCAGCAGACCCAACACCGGTCCACAGAAAAAAACCTGCAGCTGCAAGAACCCAGTTAACCCCGACGAGCTCCATCTTCATCTGGTCTGATCAGCTTCTTGTTCCTCTTCTCTTTCTGCTCTCTTATTTATACATATCCTGGGGCTTTACGAGCCTGGCGTGGAGGTGTGGTTAGTGCCGTCATGTGGCCCACAGGCCTGGCTGAGGAAGGTGTCAGCGGTGCCATCCATTGGGGAATGAGGAGGTGGTGGTCTTTGTGGGGGGGGGGGGGGGGGGGTGAAAAGATCTTGGCAGTGTTTTGGCACTCCGGAGATCACCTCGCTGCGCTTCAGTGGGCATGAACTTCTTAAAAGTGATAGAAACAATGACACATCCATGTGGTGACTAAGAGAGGGAAGGAGAGAGGTGAGATGGAGGGCAACGAGAGAGGAGAGAGAGAGAGATGGGATGGAATTATCAAACATGATTCATCACCATTCAACCTTTCATATTAGTTTTTGAGCGAGGTTGATGTCCAGTAACTAAAGATGTGACTACTGCAGGTCTAGATCCTGTCCCCAGAGCCGAGAGTAAACATGGAGAAGCAGCGTTTAGTTTTTATGCACCATAAATCTGGAAAGAACTCCCAGAAAAAGGGCTGTTGTTTGACAGTACCTTTTAATAGATCCTTATTTTCCTTTCCTGACTGCACTTTAGCCTTTATTCTTGTATTTTATCCCCATGTTCTTCTATTTTAGCTTTTTATTTTCTTTTGCACCTATATAAAATGTACATAAATAAACAGACTTTAACTTATCTTGCCTTAATGTACATTTTAAACACCTGCCCGATGCACTAAAAGTAATACATCTAGTAAATGGGGCTTTAAAAGTGTCTCTACCAAAATCTTCTATTTTTTTTCATTCCTCCATTAGAGGTAATGTTTAATTTCACACCAATCTGTACATTTAAACACAGTGCTAATACACATTTAAATGCATTTCTGCTGCAGAGACCTGCTATAACTTCTGACTCCTGTGTGTTTACCTCATATTAGTGATGTCATATTGTTAACTCCAGTCTGTGACCTCATGCCAGTCCTGTCCGACCCCAAAGGAATAATGGATATTAAGTAAGAAGAAACGTACAAAACATTTTAAACTTAATTGCTTTAATAGTGAGGCTTTTATACCTGCCATTTCTAGGTCGAGAATGAATTGTCAAGCTTAAAACATTACATTTTTTATTTCTTTATCATCTCTTATCACAGAAACGGTGTGCTTGGCTTCATAGTTTGGCTTATATATTCTGAATTTGCTAACCCAAAATCCATTATTGATTTTTCTTTAGTTTGCTGTATGTCGTGCACATGTCTGCTTTTCTGTGTCATCTTAAAATATAAGATGTGATCTGACCCTGACTTTGCAGCATAGTATCGCTGCCTGGGGCAACAAAACATTAGCTCATCTTCTTCCAGTTGTTTGCTGTCTGAGGTGCGAGATCATAGGAAAAATCCTCTCAAGCCTCTCACAGGAGGCCCCGGGGCCTCTTCACGTGGTGTTTTACGTGCTTTTTCTCTGGTAACCCTACAGTAGTCGGGGAGTGCTGATAGGCCTCATCAGTCAATGGTGCTTCTTCATCCATTGGATGTGTATGACTCACAGTTGCCTCTCTCAAGCTGTACTTTGTTTCTATGAAGGCCTTGTTACAGTTCAAGTACAGGGGCCCTTGACACGAGTAATTCACAGGTAACAATTAATAATAGTATCACCTGACAGCAGAGATAATATGAGGAGGTCACCGGTCAGTTTCAACCTTTAATTGATTTTATTCTGATGCTGTTTCAGACACTGGCAGATGTTTTATTGGCAGATGTTCTTACATAAGTTCAACTCGGGTGGTGCTGACCTCTTCAGCGCCTGAGGGTCCCATACAATATCCCGACGATGAGTTCACAACCTGATTTGACAACTGGTTGTCGTCAATGTTGAGGAAAAGGGAGGACCCCATAAAACAAAAGATGAGGATTTTCCTTACAAACGCCTGTTGCCCTTCACGGATGTGCATTTCATTAGTGACAAGTGCGTTTTAATTGTGGTGAACTCTCTGTGAAATGAAAGTTCAAGGGGCTGTCATCATGTTTTGTAACAGGATTGTTTTTGATGGGAGTTTTTAACAGATAATACATATCTTCCATATAGAACAACTGCAACCTGAAAGTCCAGTGAATTTATGCTGTAAAAACTTTATCTGCATATTTTTATAGCTGTGTGTTTTTTCCAGCAAATAACTAATAATACACATACCAATTTCAATGTTTAGTTTAGAGTATGCCAAGTTCACATAACCCAAAACGTTAGACTAGGTTAGATTAGATATACTTAATTGATCCTAATTTGGGATTTTTCTTATTCTATTCTTATTGTTATTTCTGATTATAATTCAGATTCTTTTGTCACCGCAACATGTAGATAAAACATTGAACGTGAATTAAAGGTAAAATAAAATAGAAAAACAGTGGAATATCAACAAATGAATCCACCTTTCGCCTTCATTGGGGTGGAGAACACGTTAATGTGTGTTTGGGTTTTGCTGCTACACTCTTGGGTGCACTGTCCCTTTAATAAGCGTATCTTAAACCCCGCCTCTATTCTACTTCCTCCTTGGTACTTTCAGACTCGATTAATCAAAACACGATAAAATGATTGCTTGTTGAATTTATCTATCCTGCTGCATCGAGTATCGACTCCTCTGGCCTGGCTGTAGAATTTGGCCTATGCTGTGTTGTTGTGTGTAGCTTATCAAAAACATTAAATCATGCCCGGCAAGACAGCGGTTAAAATAATGTCTTTACCGTGAATACACACACTACAAGTTACCCTTTTAAACTTGTCTACAGGCTTACAAGTTAGCTTTCCGTGTAA
The DNA here is from genome assembly GCF_036324505.1 of Eleginops maclovinus. Lineage (NCBI taxonomy): Eukaryota > Metazoa > Chordata > Actinopteri > Perciformes > Eleginopidae > Eleginops > Eleginops maclovinus. Next base: position 9,426,525 of record NC_086359.1, read on the forward strand.
GAGGTAGTTTTAAACGGTGTTTTTGTGCCGAGGCCTTGTCGCAAACCCAACCGCTCGCCAAGTCTCGTATAACAGTCCGGGATTTCATGTTTTTCAGGTTTTTTATTTCATCTAAGTGTTTTTCCGTCGGAAGATGGACACTGATAAATTCAACTATGTTTACAGCTGTGACTTGGACATCAATGTTCAACTTAAGATGTAAGTTTTGTACTTCTAATGCGTCGCTTTTTGACTCAGCAGTGTAACTAATCTATCTTGTGACTTGACAGGATGCTGGTGTGTTTGTGTGTCAGTGTGTGTGTTGGACGACATGTGTGTATTTGACTTAATTTATATGACTTTAAGCCTTAAATGATGTCATTACACACTGTTTATCTATCGGGGTTTAATCAAAAGGGACAAGTAAATATCACATTTTGCTTTAATAATCCCAGGGACATGCGTTACATGTGTTTGCAGATGTATCCTTACCCTGTTTCCACAATTGTTTCATTTATCAGTGACTCTGTGGACATAATAGGCAAGAACTTTGATAATTAAATAAGTCTTCATCTGGCCAACAGGTAATCATTTGCTGGTGCTCTATGATTGACGTTGTAATTGTAGATGCATAGGCATTGTATGGACACATTTATCGATTAATGGAGAGAATAATCACATTTTTGTTTCTAGTGTGACCTATATCTGTAAGAAAAGTAGTCCAATACTCACATTTGTGAAGGCAAAAACAATCCATAGTATCCTAATAGGATAAATAATAAATCCTAAAGGGGAGACTTTACAATAAGCCCTTTGTGATTTGTTAACTCTCTTAAAAAATGTGTTTGTTATTAAATAATGTCTGTTTTATCACTTCCCCTGTGCACGCCACATGGAATAAATAATCAGAATTTTCTGGATTTATAAAACTTCCAATTAACTGTCCAATAAGTCTTCTACATAAATGGGTTTTAATCATGATTATCCAGAATATTAACAACAGGAAGAGGTAACATCTGGAATTTAAGTTAAATAAATCTAAGCCTTCCAAGAAAGTTGACTAATTTTACTTATTTGTGAGAGAACAAGTTAAGCACTCTTGATAGCCTCAGAAAACACCATCTCCCCTTCCTCACCACTTTCCCTGTCTCCTCTCTTCTTCCAGAGGCAGTTTGGAGGGGAAACGCGAGCAGAACAGCTACAAAGCTCTGCTCGAAGATCCCATGCTGCGGTTCTCTGGCCTCTACCAGGAGAACTGCTCGGACCTCTACGTCACCTGTCAGGTGTTCGCTGAAGGAAAACCTCTGGCCCTGCCCGTTCGCACCTCGTACAAAGCGTTTAGCACACGTTGGAAGTGAGAACACATCTGTCTCTTATTTCATTTCAGTCACTTAGCAGACTAACCCAATTTGATTCCATTGTAAACATCTTTGTAATAAGAATATGTTCACCTTTACTGTTAAGTGGTAGTTCTTTGTACCTTTTATCTCTGTCTTCTTACCCTCTCTTCTCTCTCTACAGCTGGAATGAGTGGCTGCGGCTGCCAGTCAAGTACCCAGACCTTCCCCAAAGTGCCCAGGTTGCTCTCACAGTGTGGGACATCTATGGACCCGGCAGAGCCGTCCCAGTTGGAGGAACCACTGTCACCCTGTTTGGCAAATATGGGTCAGTCTAAACCTGTTTCTTACAGTAAAACAATGTTGGAATATTCTATATTTTGCCACCAGCATTAGTATTTACTTCACTTTACAGCTGCACTTTGTAAGACTTGAATGCACAAGTTCAATCTGAGCTGATATGTGGTTTAAAAACACATCCTCCTGTTGTCTTCTAGTATGTTCCGGCAAGGGATGCATGACCTGAAAGTCTGGCCTGGTGTGGAGGGAAATGGAGGAGAGCCCACCACCACACCCGGACGCACCAGCAGCAGCCTGACGGAGGACCAGATGGGCAGACTGGCAAAGGTACGATACTCTATGTCTGTGGACAGGAGGATAGGGTTAAGGATTGGATAGAAAAGCGATTTTGTGTGTCACTAAACGGCTAATTTAAAGGATAAGGGAAAGAATTAAGATTAGGGATGTACAAGGAACATTGTGTGTGTGTTGGAAAAGGAGATTAACTGAACAGATACGAAGGTGTGTCTAAATCATCATCTGTTCCAGGGCCCTGACCTGGAGATACTAGGTGATGTGAGTACAAGTGGAGGCGTTAGTGTTGGCACTGCAGTATTTGTGCGTTTGTGTACTGTATGTGCGTGTGTGAAAAAGGCCATGGTCCAAACGTATTTGCAAAAAATCCCCTCATCATTCACTGCTTCAATGAGGATTATCACATTGAAATAGACAAAGCTCTTTACTGCAATACATTTTGACTCAGATTTGTGTGAACACTTGTCTGTTGAGTTGTACGGCTGCGTTTTGAAAGCATCACACACATTGGGTTTTTATTTGTTCTGCTGTTGCCATAGGTTTGTGTGTGTGTGCATGTTTTTGTTGTTTATGTGGACACATGAAAGTTTGGGCCAACTTTGTGAAATATTTAGTGGTGGGCATCAGGGAGCTCGTTTCAATTCAGTTTATCTGATTGGTTGTTAATTATTTCATTCTCAAAATACATATTTTTTATCAATCCTGAGGGCATGGAACCAACTCTAACTAGGGCTAGTCTAGGCTTCTTGTTCATGTGCTTACACTCCTGACACCCCCACTGGTGAGTGGATTGGCTGCTGAGTGTGTGACCAGAGATGCTGGATTGGCTGCTGGCACTGGATTTGTGCATGATTGGGCGAGCTGTTTGCACATCAGCCACCACGCTACACAACCTCTGTATTTATATATTTACATTTTGATGAACCTTTTTTTTCTTCCTCCCATCTTCCTCACTTTCTCTCTCCATGCAGCTGACAAAGGCCCACCGACAGGGCCACATGGTGAAGGTCGACTGGCTGGACCGTCTGACCTTCAGAGAGATTGAGATGATCAACGAGGTGAGTGGGTTTCGACGGACTCTGTTTCAAAACAGCATTTCTTTTTTGTTCCTTGAGTGGAAAAAGTAATGTTTCCTCCACAACTAAATAATCATAACAACTATTTAATAAAATGCCGTAACGTTTTAGAAAGAAATGCATTGTTCTCCAACGGACGAAACCTCGTGACTTTAATCATCCTCTTTTCTCCGCAGAGTGAGAAACGCAGCTCTAATTTCATGTACCTCATGGTGGAGTTTCCCCGAATCAAAACAAATGACAAGGAGTACAGCATTGTGTATTATGAGAAGGTATTATTTCTAGGTGGAATTGAGCATAATATCTGCCTAAAACACACTGGAAGTTATGATACTGATGGTGTATTTCACTCAGGATGGAGACGACACATCACCGGTTCTCACCAGCAGCGACATCGTCAAAGTTCCTGACCCACAGATGGCGATGGTGAGAGGACACACACACACACACACACACACACACACACACACACACACACACACAATCACACAATATACAAAACATAATGTATGGTGGCTATGTGTAATGAGCAGCAAAAGTAGATGCTCAATAGTTTAGCATTGCCCATTTATGTACATATTAAGCATGGTTAATCTAGTGTATGAACCTATATATTAACTATTGTTCAATTCATGTTGCTTCCACAGGAGAACCTGGTGGAGAGCAAGCATCACAAGCTGGCTCGTAGCCTTCGCAGCGGACCCTCGGATCACGACCTGAAGCCCAACGCTGCCACAAGAGACCAGCTTAATGTGAGTAGCCGGCAATTCTTCAACACTGGAAAAAGTTATTACATCAACCAATTATCTCTCCAACAGTATCATTAGTGATTATTTGTCTGGAAAATCAGCTCTAGCTCTGCCTTGCAGTGCTCCTACAGTGAGTGTTACAGATGAATGTAACTCAGTACACAGATATTAATACTCCAGGGTGTTTCCTCCGGGTGTTACGCTCAGTTAAAGCTCCTTCATTTTCAGGATCAAAGAAGGATATGAAAGCGTTTTAACTTGCAGATAAAGCTTTTATGAAACCACATTTACAGCTGTCTTTTCTTCCCTTTTCATGCAAGTCTTACCTTGCTTGACAGCCTTTGTTTTGAATATATCATCTCAGATGTCATACATTTAATATACATGTTTATATGACTGCTACTGCTGGTTAGTATGCATTGGTTTGTCTTCACCATGCCTACTTGTGTAAATGGCTGACCTTGATTTGATGTGTGTGTGTGTGTCTGTGTGTGCACCATCAGATCATTGTGAGCTACCCTCCAACCAAGCAGCTGAGCTCTGAAGAGCAGGACCTGGTGTGGAAGTTCAGATACTACCTCACCACGCAGGAGAAGGTGGGTGTCTTGCTATATTGTTCTCCACCCTACCCAAAGCTAATCATGCTCCTCTATCAAATCTCATCTCTTCATCATGTTCAATTCCTCCTCCTCCTCCTCCTCCTCCTCCTCCTCCTCCTCTCGCTGCAGGCCCTGACAAAGTTCCTCAAGTGTGTGAACTGGGATCTGCCCCAGGAGGCCAAGCAGGCTCTGGAGTTGCTGGGGAAGTGGAGGCCGATGGATGTGGAGGACTCCCTGGAGCTGCTGTCCTCCCAGTTCAGCAACCCCACGGTCAGACGCTACGCTGTGGCGCGCCTGCAGCAGGCAGACGATGAGGTAGGAGGACTGAGAGGGGTCGGGAGGTATACGTGTGTGGGTGGGAAAGGCTGACTCCGGCTGTGTGAATACGACTTTTAATTCTTCTGAGACAGAGTTGTATTTCTAAGTTTACTTTCCAAAGTGTACTTATAATTTAGTTATGATGAATTATGAGTTTGTATCCTAATGGTTCATTGCAATTCGCACCTATTTTATGTCGTTTTGGAAAAAAACGTCAGCCAAATGAAACGTAATATGATGTAAAGATTGATAAGTATCACTACAGGTGAAGGGAGAAAAGGTATTCTTGATTTGGGTTAAACTGTTGCCTTTTTAAATGAATAAACTAGACATTAACATAAAAATATCCCTGTTTTTAAATGATAAAACTGAGCTTTAAATCCCAAAATATAAAACATCTCTTATACGTTGCCCTCTGCTCTCTCTGTAGGACCTGCTGATGTATCTGCTCCAGCTGGTCCAGGCGCTCAAGTACGAGAACTTCAGCGATATTCAGGGCGGCCTGGAGCCAGGCAGCAAGAGAGACAGCCAAGGGCTTACAGATGAATCCACAATGGACAGGTCAGTGCTCGGCTGGGACGTTAGAGCAGCTTACTGTGGATCGTAAATGAGTCGGCACTACTAGGAGCTCTGACAGAAGCGGGGCACATGTGGAGCCTCTGTCGGGATTACTCGGTAAAGATGTTACACTGAAGAGTGAAGAAATAGTTGTACCTTCCAGATTTCTTTTTTCCTTGTTTTGTTTTTTACAGCCTCGATCTAAAGTTACCTCACAATTTCACACTGGTTGGGAGAGTTTTTGCTGCTTTGGCGGAATTCGATTATTTTGCTTTCAGGATGCGTCATGAACTCTTAGGGTTTCGTGATTTTACTGGCATCAGTCCGACAGCTCCGGCCAGAATCTTTAGGCAGAGCACTCTCTAAAACAGTCAATACTGAACACACTAACTCATACAGTTAAATAGAATTGATTGAGTTTTTAATTTCCATGATCTCTGATTGTTCATGGTTGCTCTTTTTTTAGTTCCCAGATCCTGTCTGGCACCTCTGGATCTTCCACTGCAACACAGAAAGGCAAGGAAGGAGCCGACAGTGAAAATCAAGAGGTAAGAGAAGGAGAAATGGTGCTAAAAAAGGTAGAAGTAAACCAGGAAACGTACTGTCTCATAGAGGAATACAGTTTAATACGTGTAAATCACTACCTGACACATAACAAGTGTAAGCAACATGGAGTCAGGAGCACAGTATTTGTCTAGAAATGTATTCCTATTCCCTCAAAGAAGCAGGGCTAACTGTGTCTGTGTCTCTTTGTAGCAGGACCTGTGCACGTTTCTCATCTCCCGAGCTTGCAAGAACTCCACACTTGCCAACTATTTATATTGGTGAGTAACAGCACAAAGGATCTATGTGTATAATGGCTGAAAAGAAGTCCTTGTGTTTACATTAACCTGTGTGTCTTCATCAGGTATGTGATTGTGGAGTGTGAGGATCAGGACACCCAGCAGAGAGACCCGAAGACCCACGAGATGTACCTGAACGTCATGAGGAGGTTCAGTCAGGCTCTGCTCAAGGTCAGGCACAAGATATTGTATACCAACACTTGAAGAAGGTTTTCGAACGTTTCTCTTTATCAAATGTTTAACTGTTGACACACCCACTTCCTCTTGTCTGCAGGGTGATAAGAGTGTGAGGGTGATGCGGTCGCTGCTGGCTTCCCAGCAGACGTTTGTGGACAGACTGGTGCAGCTGATGAAAGCCGTGCAAAGAGAAAGTGGAAATCGCAAGAAGAAGGTAACAAGAAAGTCCCCTCACAAGCAAATAATCCCTGAGGGTTTACCTATTTCAATTGTTATCATGTTTCTATAGTTTAAGGCAAAACGCTGTTCATTACAGGTCATAATGTGCAGATCTGTTAACAAATCGTTCAGAACTTGTACAATTTAACATATTTTCACATGAACATGCAGTTTCTCATTGAAACATGCACACTGTTTCCACTGATTGTGTCAGTTTTCTTTAAACTGTGAAAGCTCGTGGGCACACTGATCCCTGCTGAGCTGTTTTAACAGCAGCATGCCTTCCTGTGTGCTTGCAGACGGAGCGGCTGCAGGCTCTGCTGGCTGACAACGAGAAAGTGAATCTGTCAGATATCGAGCCCATTCCTCTCCCTCTGGAGCCTCAGATCAGAATCAGAGGCATCGTCCCCGACACAGCTACACTCTTCAAGGTACAGAGGGAGTCCTAACAAATCCCTTTATCACCTGTCTGCTTTGTCTGGACTAAAACCAGTACCTGTGTGACCATGAGTCTCTTCCCTCTGTGTGTGTCAGAGCGCTCTGATGCCAGCTAAGCTGATCTTCAAGGCAGAGGATGGAGCCATGTACCCGGTTATCTTCAAACATGGAGACGACCTGAGGCAGGATCAGCTCATCCTGCAGATCATCTCTCTCATGGACAAAGTAAGAATACTTTATAGTATGATAGCAGGTTTGTGGATGGGTTTTGCTTTCTATGAACATCTTTCCAGCTGATTAATAATGCAGTCTTTGGATCCAAGACGTTCCTCTTTTATTTATTATATCTTGAGTGAAATGTTCAGATAAATACAGTTATGCGTTCCTAATGTCTTCTCTGATTTGTGTTTGGGCTTACAGCTTTTAAGGAAAGAGAATTTGGACCTGAAGTTGACGCCGTACAAAGTATTGGCCACCAGCACCAAGCACGGTAAGTCGCTATAATATCTCTATGTAATTCATCACTCAAAATACACTCGTATAGACCGAATAAATACAGTAATGAAGGCTTTATTTGCCAGATATGTTAGAAAAGCAGCAGCAGTAAATTCAGTTCCTAAAAGAACAATGAAAACAACTTAACTGGGGGTTAAAAATATGTGTTTTCATGCTATTTCTTTCCAGGGTAACCCCCTAAAATAATATGTTCGTTCCAGGTTTCATGCAGTTCGTTCAGTCCGTCCCAGTTGCTGAAGTCCTGGCTACTGAAGGCAACATCCAGGTGAGCAGAGTTGTAGAAACAATCAGGATAAGCTGCGAACAACATACCTGTCCTTTTATTCACATACTTTGTTTCCACAGAGCTTCTTCAGGAAGCATGCCCCCAGTGAGAAGGGGCCGTACGGCATCAGCTCCGAGGTGATGGACACCTACGTGAAGAGCTGCGGTGAGTCCCAGAGCTGTGTGAAACATGTCTGATGCACCACCTGCTGAGCTGTTTGTTGATATTATCCCTCTGCTTTCCCTCCAGCTGGTTACTGCGTCATCACATACATCCTTGGAGTAGGAGACAGACATTTGGACAATCTGCTGCTGACAAAAACCGGTGAGGAAAACATTTTATTTTGTAACGTGTATTTATTTCCACCGTAGTTCACAGAGCAGTTTCTGAATTCTAACTCCTCTTGATTCAGGGAAGCTGTTCCACATCGACTTCGGCTACATCCTGGGTCGAGACCCTAAACCGCTGCCTCCGCCCATGAAGCTGAGCAAAGAGATGGTGGAGGGGATGGGGGGCATGCAGAGCGAGCAGTACCAGGAGTTCAGGAAGCAGTGCTACACCGCCTTCCTGCACCTCAGGAGGTACAGAGACCGGACGAATACACAAGCAAATAGAAATACCGTGTTTTAGCATTACAGCTATAATTATGTACATTTTACATGAGTGCAAACAATCCTGCCTGATTTAATACTTTGCCGAAATTTAAAGAATTAGAAAGGATTGTTGCTGTGAATAACAACAGCAGTATGGACCATCAGCAGAAAGCCCCAGCTCTAACCGACAGAACCGTGGTACAACCATTTTGTAGGGAAAGTCAAATATTCTTCTTCCCTCCTTTTCTTCAGATACTCCAACCTGATCCTGAATCTGTTCTCTCTCATGGTCGACGCCAATATTCCTGACATCGCCCTGGAGCCTGACAAGACCGTGAAGAAGGTACGTTTGTTGTTGCTGGAGCTTTGTGATTAAACTGTCATATCAGGAATCATGTTAAATTGTGGTCGTATGATTTATAGTTGTGGTTTTCTTTCTGCCTCCAGGTGCAGGACAAGTTCAGATTGGACCTGTCTGACGAGGAGGCCGTCCACTACATGCAGAGTCTGATCGATGAGAGTGTGGGCGCTCTGTTTGCTGCTGTGGTCGAGCAGATACACAAGTTTGCTCAGGTTTGCTAACTTAAAAAAGACATATTGTAGCCTTTCTTCATCTCTGATACTTGTTCTGTTGTTGCCTCCTTATTCCTCTACAAAAGGTGTAGATTTTTAACCTGTTTTTCTATTTTTGGATGTATTTTCGGTCAACCGCTGGTCTCGTCTCCACCTTTAATTTAACTCAGCGTTAGGTTTAACTGAAATCAGGGCCCTTTAACTATTTAAGACCCTCAACGGTAATGTTTTAAATCTAAGAAACTGTGTTCCTGTCTCTTTTCAGTACTGGCGCAGATGAGGCTGAACTGGACCGAACTTTGTCAACCCGAGCACACGATGGGATCACGTGCTCGACCCCGTGTGTGTATGAAAGAAACTCAATGACACTGTTAGAAAGGCCAAGAATGCACTGCCAACATTTACTGCAAGATGGTTAAACAAGGACATGGCTTTCTTTGTTTGCTTATGTATATATAATGTATATTAATTATTAAATGAATGAATGAAATGTATGGCCAAAATAAAAAATTGTTGATACAAGTGTACGTTTGTTTTTTACCATCCCAGAGCGTGCTGCTATGCAGGGTTTATGGCCCGAGACATGTTTCTAAATTGAGCATTGCTGACCATCTGTGGACGGTCCTTGGGTCGATGATGGGGGTAAAAACAAGTCCAACCCCCAAGAGGGTTGATGAGTCACAGAGCGAGTGACTAAGCATTTCCTGCCACATGGGGAAAGAACAGAAGGAACCGTATTTTTGAAGGTCCTTTTTTTTGTCTGTTAATGACCACTTATCTAAAACTGAATTATTGCCCAATGATCTAAAACAGACAGCCGAATCTAATTTATAATAATGCACCTGGTGACACCGTATGCTCTAACTGGGTTACTCTACCTTTGAATAAGCTTAAGTCATCCGGGAGGGACTCGGAGTAGAACCGCTGCTCCTTCGCGTTGAAAGGAGCCAGTTGAGGTGGTTCGGGCACCTAGTGAGGATGCCACCTGGGCGCCTCCCTAGGGAGGTGTTCCAGGCACGTCCAGCTGGGAAGAGACCGAGGGGTAGACCTAGGACCAGGTGGAGGGATTATATCTCTTCGCTGGCCTGGGAGCGCTTTGGAATCCCCCAGTCAGAGCTGGTTGATGTGGCCAGGGAAAGGAAAGTTTGGGGCTCTCTGCTGGAGCTGTTACCTCCGCGGCCCTGACGGAAAAGCGGGAGAAGATGGATGGATGGATGGATGGATGGATGGATGGATGGATGGATGGATGGATGGATGATTAAGCTTTCAAATGAATAGGTTATTGAACAGTGGAGGAAGGTTGAGTACATTTATTACTTTAACTTCACTCGATTTTTACATCTCCAACATTTCTAAGGGAGATATTCTCTCGAAGTCACTGAATGTGTAAGATTGTGCTACTTCTTGCGAATAACATTACAGTATTTGCACAAAAAGGTATTGTTGTTTATTTTAATATTCTTGTGATTCCAAGTTGTTTTTTCTGATATTTTCGACATACTATAAGAAAAGATCAGATGTACTTTATTGATTCCAAATTGGGAAATGTTTTTATTGCAGCAGCATACAAAAACAAGGCATTGCACAAAAATTAAACATTGGAAATAAACTCTTAAATAAAAACATCTCAAAATAGAAACAGAAAATATACAGATGAAAAACACAAAACACTATTATAAAAAATAATGAGTAGCAAGTAAGTGTCCAAAAAGGGTGAATATTAAGATAAATACTGAGAATTTCTGAAAAATGTCCAAAACATTTCTGAAAAAATTGGAAAAAGTCAAAATTCTATGATATTTTAAAATATTTTTTCCATCCACCCTAATATCCGACAAAGGATTCAACAAGTGGCCTTTAAAACAAATGTTTCATTAAAGTACTTCAGTAAACACTTAAAAAAACCTTGATACACTTTTACCTAATTCATGAACCTCCTCTTTAACATGCATAACGTTTTCAGTTCATGCAAAATAATCATGAGCTGATTAAAAATGCTGTTGATATATTAGAGAACATAGCAGAACAAAAACAAAGGTCCAACACACCAGCTCCACTGTTGTGTAGTCAGGTGCTCACGCTCACACAAGCCAGCTTCCTGCTTCATGCATTCATCATCTCTCCACAAGCAGAATAAGCACTATTATTAATAAAAGCCAAACACACTGGCTTGTATGTTGAGCTTTGGACAACCCCCCAGGTCTCTGTGGACTCTGGAAAAAGTAGAAGGGGAAACAAACAATGCTGGATGGCCAAACCTCCCCAAAGGCTCCCCAATGTTGCGGAAAGAATGCAACACCAGCAAAACAGAAGGCAGGAAAGCGAGATGTCAAGATGTTCCTTGTTTTCATGCAGGAGGCAGAATGAGGCGTCAGTCACGGGTAAGAGGAGGCAACTGTGAGTCAGAAAGAGCTACCCTCTGTTATCACTTTAAAAGGAGCTGTTGGCTGCACGTGGGGGGTCAGACCTTCTTGTTTATGAAGCTGATGGACCGGCCTGTTGAGTGTCACTGGACCTCAGCACAAAAACGCAGAGGGGGAAGAACCACATCCAGATTTTTCACTGAATCGGTGGTACATGCACAGGAAAACAGCTACTTTTGGACGCATCAGATAAACTATTGCTGCTCCATTGGTAGCTCTCACTCACCAGTCGATCCTCTGACCCTCGTAGTCTGACTCATATCGGACAAGCAGTCAGAGCCAGAGGAATGTGCTTACATGATTAAAATGGGGATGACGGGCGCCAGCTAAACATAATTACATGTTAGAGGTCACCTGAAGGCTTCAGCAAGGAATTCAATGTTGGGTCATGACCTTTTTAATATTCATTCATTGGTAATTAATGGACTATTCAAAGTTGTCAGGAAATGAATAAATGTAAAGTACATAACGGCATGAAAAAGGATCCATCAATGAAAGACATCTCAGCACAGTTTGCTCACTTTGTATCTCATTATTTCAGTCAGTAAACAAAACCTAGTTTGCATATAAGGTCCCTTATCCTTTTAAAACTTCAAATGGACGTGGAGCAGCCAGGCCCTTCAGACCCCCAATGAAGCTACTGAACAACACTCAGATGGGTCTCTAAGTGAATCCCACGTCTCTTCAGAAGACATGGCTGGGATTTGATACCATGTGTGTCGAGGTTTGCTCCTTGTTGGACGAGCATCGATGGAGAATTGAAATCCTAGTCTGTCTCACAGGACTTCGACTGTGCATATCTCAGACAGAATCTCCTTCCCTTCACATCTGCTGACATTTGTTGTTATGTTGACAGGGCTGGTTACCGCATCCTGGGATCAACCAAGCGTTTTTTCCCCAAAGTAATCGAGATGGGTTCATCCAAACCTCTCTCAAGTCTTGGCAGTGTAGAGATAGTCTATGTGTGAGGGGCAAATTCCAAATGGATGTCACAAGGGTCAACAGGGACCGGGGAAAGGGGAACCATAGAGTCTGGATCCTGAACAGGCGCCTTAAAGAAAGAATAAAATAAAAGATAAAACAATCTGTCAAGGGGAAATATGAGGGAGTACTTTTGAGTTGATGAATTCTGAGAAGACAAACTAAAACATACCGGAGTCTTGGGTTGATTTTCAGAGGCTGGTGCAGCTGGTTTAGGTCTTTTCAGAAACACAGCGAGAAGAGGAACAAGGAGCAGAGAAGTCAATCCGATTCCCAGACACACCGCGGGCAGCAGCACTGAAACACAATTTAAGTTGAACACGTTGTTACCCCAGTAAACAAACAATACTGCAGACTCTTAAAGACACTGGGGACTAGATACATAAAGAGCGAGGCTGCAGAATCGATCAGCATTGGCCTTTTGAACTCTTTTCATTTTAAGAAAAACAAACAAAAAAGTTTGTGCAAAGTCCAGAAGGTTTCTTAAAGCCTCTAAACTGCACAATGACCCAACGTGGAGTCCTCTGGGCCACTTTTTAACCTTCATATGGGTTAAAATGTGATGTATTTTAAGGGCATTGTCAATAGTTTGTGACTGGATAAACAGCCTCAAGGCTACAAAAGTTAATGTGAAAAATCGTCAGTCGTTCTCTGACCTGATTTGGAAACCGTCTCGACACACTGAGGGGCTGACTTCGGAGAAGCCGCCATGGAGAAGGTCGGGAAGGAGAAGTTGGCCACAGCGCAGTAGTTCTGACCCGGAGCCAAGCCTGAGAACTCCACATTGGACACCACTTCCTGGGTCCAAACCGTACGTCTCTGCAAGGACACAAAGCACTGAGCTTTTCAAAAATAAAACCAGAGATTCATCACAGTATTGTTCTTGGGATTTAGTATCATTAAAGGGTTTAATAGATAACAAAATAGAGCTAATATGCATCAGTATGCATCTGATTGACGGCCTTCAGAAATGGATAGATGTACCGAGCAGCAAGTGTGAACGTTAACTCAATGGGAATTTAGCAGGAAAGGCTTGCTATGACTAACTTTAGATCAAATATGAAGGCGTATTAAATATATATCAGTATCAACTCAACAAACAGCCTGTCAGACCTGGTACTCGGAGTGATTTTGCTTGTTGTACACAGTCACAGTGGTCCATGGGTCGATCAGTTCAGAGATGGGACAGCACCACCCTAGAGAGCACCTCCTGGTGGCTGCACAGGGGAACTGCACCTTCACCATAAGATGGTCGTCTTTCAGAGAGACCAATACAGAGGGAGGGCTAAAGGCTGGAGGGGGCAAAGGAAATATGGTCAATTATCTTAAAGCTCTGGTGTCATATAAGCCTACAGTTTGTTCTACTTTTAAAAAGCAACAGTTTAAAACCATGTTTCACCCAGAGAGGGGAACCTGCGGCTCTCCCACTCAGTATCACAGGTCTGAATTCATTTTATTACAGCATACTGCAGTTTTTCACTGACTGAAGTCACTGTAGTCAAACTTCAGCGGCCTCATCCAGACGGTGGAGCTGGGGCTGAGGTGGACGCCCAAACGGATCATGTTATACAACTCAAAGTTTGAGAAAGCCGGGGAGACGTCACAGCTGCGGGACGAGATCCAAACGCACCATGGTACTTCCTGCCAGGGGTCCCTGCGAACAAAGGAAGGCACATTACAAGTTGGCTGTGTGCATGAGCTAACCAGAAATAAGCTCTCTGCAAATCACAGGCTTTCAGCAGCGCATGGTTTTTATGCAGGAGCAATTTAAAGCATTCAGCAGAATAATGTGGTTTATTAATAGACTTTTAGCTGCAATAACGCTGCCTGCTCAGCCTTTAACTGGAAAGGTTTATCTTATTCATATAAGCCTTTTATGTCACGTAGTTTAAAGTTATAGAATCTATCCTGAGTGTACTACTTTGTTTTCTACTTCTAAATTGACATTTCTTTGAATGACAACTTTGATCTGTGGACCTGGTCAACTTAAACACTGATTCAGATTTTATGATTTAGTAGTTTGTCTACGTGATATCTGAAACATGACCTGCACTCTCCTTCTGAACACATACATGTGTATATTTTAAGAAGTACTTTCGTTACTTATCTGTATATATATTTTTTAGTTTTTAGAATGTTTCATTTTAAATGTGTTTCATATCCCTGTGTGAACCTGCACTGTTTTTCCTCTTCTCTGTTGCTGCATAAACACTCAAATTTCCCCACGAGGATTAATAAAGGTACATCTTATCTTATATATTTTACCTTTTTACTCAGTAATGTACTCATCATATACATTATGAGCATCTACTATAATCAAAATGAGGCATACAGCTACATGAAATATACTTTGAATGCATAGACAAGTAAAAATGTAAACCAAAATTGTACTGAAAAAAGTTAGTCGGTTGCAAGAAACTAAACATTTGGTGGAATAAAATTAAGTGTGGGGTAAAATATTTTCTTTTTGCATATACTTGCTAACTGTAGACACAGACACACACACAGAAGGACTTACCCCTGCGTCTTTGTCTGCACGGTATAGGTGGTATTAGGACTGGCATGGGGACAATCCCACTGCAGGAGGCATCTTAAGTCCAGTGATTCCACAGCAGTGTAGCAGACTGTCCCATTCGACCCTGGGAGGTTCGCACGAAACAAGCAGACCAAAATAGCTCACTCACTCAGATGCTTATTGACCTGTTACGTCTACTTGTCACAACTTTGTTGACTTGAAGTCTGAGGGCTCTCAGCGGAGATGAGGGCTTATTGAAACACAGGAGCAGCTACACAGAAGTGAAATAAAGATATGTGCTAACTTGTCATAAAGCTTCAGTACTTACCAGTAATTAGCAGGGCGACCACAACAAACAATCCCACCATGGTTAATTCCATTGACCTCGGGTTCAAGAGAGAAAAATAGTAACACACAGCCTGTCCGGTGCTGTAGGTGACCCAACACTACCTTTAGGGACAAGACAACCAGTAAAGAGACACACTGAGGAGGAGATGCAATAAGCTGCAGAGGGAAGTGATAGACTTGAGTTAGCAGGAAGGTGGAAGGGGTGGAGAGATAAGGATTCAATTGAAAGCTGGTGATTTGTAAGAGAGATGAAAGGCTGTAATCTACTTAAGAGTAGGATGAGAAGTTTGGCAGAAAGACAGACATTGAGAGCTGAGGATAGAAAGGACAAACTTGATTCATGGCCACAATTAGATATGGAGGGTATACAGTTACTATTCTCTTCTAATGAGGAAATGACACCATTTTAAATATCAACCCAAACTTAACTGATAAAAACCATGGAGAAATAAAACATGTATCTTTTTAACCTGTTCTTTTTATAAAACAGAATTAGAAATAACTAAAAACACCAGCCAAGTTCTAAAAAATTCAGAGTGGAGTTTTGTAAACTAAATCCCTGCTAAAAAGGCAGCAGGGGGAACCTCTGAATCGGGTGCCCTCTAGGTCTTTTTGAAAAAGAAAAACCTTAAAATATTGCATTTCTGATCATGACGTTTGGAAGTGGACAACTTAAACCTTTGAGAAAACACATTTTCCCACCTCAGGCATAAAATCCCAATAATTAGGAATTTAATTAGGAATTTTCCTAGTTTTGAGTTCAGCCCCGTCACAGACAACTTGGACTCTGTGTGGCTATGATTCAAAAAGATATTCAAGTTCATTCTTGTTGAACCTCAATAATCAGATGTCCCTTGTAAGAAGACAGTTCACATTAAAGTCTACCATTTAGTCATTTAAGAAATGTCAAACATTCAACCCTGTTATAATACAAATGTGACAGGGTTGAAATTCTTAATAAGTAGCCATAAGTCCTTGTTGAGCTAGGACATAGCACCACATCGAATTGGAGGACATTATCAAATTGTAATATTTAGCAAAACTATTGTTTATTTTTTCCTAAACAGGTGTTTGCTATCATTAATTCATATAACAGAGTTGAAATGTTGAGCTTGACAATCTCAATCTGACAATAAAAAAATGAAATACAGGTAAGCAAAAATAAGGACACCTGCCTTTTTTTTGCCACCTTTTCTTCCAAAAGACTTTTGTGATGTCATTCCCCAAATGCAGGTCACATTGACTGATCCATTATTTAAATAGGGGGGTTAATGGTAAGGCGTCAACATGCTAACACGTCAATGTGGCAGGTACCGTTCCCCATCATTTGTAGCATGCCAATGTTTGAAAATCAAGCACCAAGCACTATTGGGATAGATGTAATTAAATAATGCATAATTTGACAATTATCCCCGTTATTCCAACCACACATTTGAACCGGATGGTGAGATATTTTAGCCTGATCTTAAACAGCTTAAAATAAAGACACATCAGGAGAACTATATTCTATCTTTTTATTCAATTCCATCTTTAAATAATAAGAATCTGTACATCTCATAAGCAGGTCTTTGACCATTCATTCCTCAAAGTAATAATAATAATAATAATAATAATATCAATAGTTTCCTTATTCACAACAGTAATACAGTTGAAGTGCTTAACCAGGCGACCAGCAGGTCCAACAGAGATCATACAGCAACATAAAAGGTCATAAGAACGGTGTACAGCACACACCCTCTTACCTTTCCTCTCTCTCACACACACACATCCAACCTCTCTCACCCACACACACACACAGTCCAGCAGTGCACCATACACCCTCTTGATAATTAAAGACATGAAAGCAAAAACTGCCTGTTCGTTCAGCACCAAACAACAAAAGTAATTGCAGCCGTAATAATACTAAGCTTAACATTCCTCATTTCAGCATCGTCAATAACATCAGTCATGAGAGTCTTTCATCCCCGGATATAAGGGATCCAACCAAACTGTTTACATGCTGAACAGTTCTGGACGCTATGGATAATCAGTCATGTCGTCCTCAGCCCAGCAGAGGGCGACATGCAACAGCAAAGAGTCCCTTCTCCCACAGCTTTCATTGTAAAAGTCAGCCTGGAGTGTGTTTCTCTAAACCCAACTGCACCAAAAAGTGAGTCTAGAAAAAAAGCAGGGTATTGCTGCGTTAAAATCTGTGCAAATTCTAAGAAGACCCGCTTAATTTCCAGGGGGGAGCTTTTGGTGCAAAGTTTCCACAATTGGTGTTGAGAAGTTTAAGTCTGCGCCCCCGGCAAGGCGAGTCCCGGCTCCAGGCTGGTGGTGGTGGTTGTTGGGGTGGGAGAGGAAGGTAGGCCTTTTGGTCCCGGAGCGAGCAGCCCACGTGACGCTGCATGGTCCCCGTTCAAGTTCTTGTAAGGGTTTCTGCGCGGTGGAGCTCTGAGACACATGGAGGGGAAGCGGAGGCCGGCGAGGCAGCAGCCGGGACAGGAGATCACCTCCTCCTGGTCCAGGGAGTGACCGCTGCCCGAGCCGTACGGGGAGGAACCGGCGGGGTCGCTGGGAGGGGAGTGGTAGCCGTTGTTGTTGGTTATTTGTCGACTCACGACCACGTTGTTGTTGTCCAAATTAGAGAGGGGAGGCAGGCACGGCGGCCCGTTGGAGATGGCCGACCCCCAGCCGTTTGAGTAGGGAGGGGTGGAGGGTTGATTTGGAGTTGAGTGAGTAGGATGAGGGGAGAGTTTGGAGTAAGAAGATGAACTGCTGTCTTGTGTGTCCGGGGAGCTGGCGCAGTCCATTGGCTCCCCATCTCCATCCTCTTGGTCCATTGACAGGGGTTCCAGTGACAGACCCGGCAGACCTGAATCGCTCCCACTCCCCTCCCTGATCTCCTTCTCTTCTTCAAACAGTCTCTCTTCTTCATTTGACCCATCATTTACAGTGTCTACTTCAGATGTGGACTCCTCCTCGGTCAGGACAGTGTTCGGTGCCACTGTGAGGTGTGGGGGAGGCGTACACGGCAGTGAGTGGCAGCGCCTGTGCCTCCTCGGGACATTGCCACCGCCGTCGGTTTCGGAGTGGTCGTCGCAGTCCGGCAGAGGAGGCATGGTGAAGGTGAGGGAGATGACCGACTTGCTGGGAGTGTCGAACAGCTTGATCTTGCCGCCCTTGAGGTCCTCCCTCTGAGAGAAGGGGTTGACCCGAGCAGGGATTGCATTGGTAACAGTGGGGGGCGTGTCCGGAGGGTGGAGCATGTCGGATTTGCTGCGGGAGAGGCGAGGGTCTGTCGGGAGGCAGAGGGATCGCCGTCGCAGCGGGCCGATGGATGGAGAAACAGCTTGAGGGAAAAGAGTGAATGGAGCTTATCAAAGCAGGAACAAACATGTTTGTCATTAAGTGTGTGTTGAGTGTTTGATGACTCACCTTTGACTGTCGGTTCGTCCTTCTGCTTCCTCTCAGCCTGCTGCCTCTCCAGCTCCACCACGATATCGGAGAAGGATGGACGTTGCTTTGAATTCATCTGGCAGGAGAGGAAAACAAATTCAACCGATTGAACTCAAGAGATGAAAACTGCAGTGCAAAAACTGATTTCATCCGTCATCATTTTCTATTTGAAATGGCGGAGAATCTAAAGAAATGAAGGAGTGTGAAACCTGGCGTGGGTAACAAGGTGGATGACGCCCACCAATTTCAAAAATGCGATGTATCTTTTAAAATTACGGCTTTCAGGCATTTAAACACAGGCTACAGACATGCTCTGTTTAAACATGACAGGGACATTAAGGATAAACCTACAAGTGCTATTAGATTGTATCGCACTGGCATTGCCATGAAGCACCTACGATCAAGCTGCACAACCTGACAACTTCCTCAGTCTTTCCCACGATTAACAGCAATAAAATAGGCTAATAAAACAAGTGGCCCGATAGCAAAGTGGAAGGAAAGTCAAGGGGGGTGTGTGTGTGTGTGTGTGTGTGCGAGAGAGATGAATATTCCTTACATTACAGCAGGAGATGGCCAGTTCCAGGAAGTCAGCAGGACAATCGTCCACCATCTGCTGAAAGGTCACCACATCCAGACCAAAGTCCTGTACAGAAACAGAGGACATTACAGATTATAGGAAACGTATTGCTTCAATAACCCTTTTATTTTTTAAAGATGACACGGCAAGAATACATTTAAGAAGAGGTTTAACACTGTTGAGTCCTACATCCACACATATTGCACACAGAATTTTATTTACTGTAGTGGATGTTTTTATTGCACCAACAAGAAATGCTGCAATAGGAAAGATGTCAATGTGGAGTTGTAATGCGTAGATAAAAGCACATTTACTTCATTAAATACTCATTTATTTTGCTTCTGGAGCTGTTTCAGTACCGTCTTCACTTGTTTTTAATGCTTTGCAGATATAGGCAGCTCCCTTTTTTGTCTCTGTGCTGCACTGTGGTACATGTCAACAGCATTAAAAAACAGTATTACTGTTTAACATGTTCTCTAAAGTGAGCAGTCAGTTATTTTGAGCAATTGGAGACAGGAAAGCCTCAAGATACGAAAGCCAGCTTCCTGTTGATTCATCACGACAATCAGCTTTTAAATAAGATATGCGACATTTTACATAGAACTCTTGCTTCATCTTGAGTTCTTGTCACATTGCAGCTTGCACAACAGTCCTGTGATTTTGAACCACTGACAGATCAGGTAATAAACTAATACAGTTTATGTTGGCCACGAGGGGTATTCATGCAGCCCTCAAGGGCACGAGACGTGCATGAGATGATGTGTGTGTGAAGAGTGTGTGATGACAGCGCTGTCAACGGTACCTCGGTGCGTGGCAGGATGTCGGGGTCGGCCTGTATCCTCCCAATGATCTCACACAGGATGATCCCGTACGCAAAAACATCCACCTGCAGAGAGGACGAAGGAGAGTCAGCTACTGTACATTTTTCTTCTGGGTTTATTCCCCGTTTAATCCCATAAAACTCTTTAAATATTGTTCATTTTTAAAGGACATGCATTGACAAACTCATATTCCGCTAAACAAATCAAATATCTTACTGCCTCACTCTTATTGGCAACAATTGCATGTGCTTATTCATTTATGCATTTTTAAGTAAATCATGCAGATTTAAACTACTTTTTGCAGCATTATCTGCAAACATGCTCGATTCTGCATGAGGTTTATGCTAATTTGTAGTTTCCTGTGAGCCCAGGCCGGCTTCACGACCCAGAAAATGTCATCATTCCTTCAACGCAATCCTAACCAGCAATCAGCATATCCACTAAGCCGTATAGAAAAAAAATACAGGTCAAGAAGTGCACGTCTTACGTCATCAAATGCTGCCGTCAACATTCCTGATTTATCAAATATGTATTGCTTTACTTCAGGGCCTGCGTTATTGGACTTGCTTTCATCACACCGACAGTGCACCTTGAACTCTTGCAACAACCTGCAGCTGAAAGGCGATGCAGGCTGAGATCAGTCAGTACCTTCTCATTATACACCTCTCCTCTGAGCACCTCCGGGGCCATCCAGTAGGGGGAGCCGACGACAGCCAGCGGCTCCTGGTCCTCTTCCTCGCTGCAGGGAGGGAAGAGGAGGAAGGCTTCATGTTAAAACGACAGGACAGTACGTGAGGCTCCAAGTTAAACCTTTCAAATTTCCAGAGTTTCAGATGTTGTGTTTATGATCAATTCTGGGATGTTCTTTTAAAAAAAGTCAGTGAGCTTTTTTAAGGGCTTCTGAATCCGTATTAGGTCTTTGATTGAAAAAGTTGTTTGAAGTCTAAAGGGTTTGGTTTAAAAATGGCCTTGGGTCAACAACATCTGAAGGGCAGATATGCGTTATTCACGAAGTCCCAACAGTTAAGAATATACACTTATTAAAAAACATATTTCACAAATTGGGACAAAACAGTCCGGTAAAGCAGGCAATACGTTCCCTTTTAAAAATGCAGAACCGAAGAAGTTAGTGGGAGAGAGAGCGGTGATGTGGGGTAAACCTGGTACTGTGTGTGTGTGTGTGTGTGTGTGTGTGTGTGTGTGTGTGTGTGTGTGTGTGTGTGTGTGTGTGTGTGTGTGTGCTCCTCTGTATCTAAGAAACCGCAGTGTTTTTCAGTTATGTGCAGATATAGTTGTGCAATATTAGCTGAATAAAAAGGAAGGAAAACAAAACTGTGTGGAGAAATGTGTACACACACACACACACACACACACACACAGCTATTTCCATCTGCTAATGTGGGCTATGATACTACAAAAAAAATGGCAGAGGGAGAGATGAGGAGCCGAGACAGTCAGGGCTCCCAATGTAAACAGCATTTGGAGAAGTGGACCGACAGAAACAAGAAACCAGAGAGGGAGATCAGAACGAAGGGAAAACAGAAGTATAATAATGAAGAGAAATAGTTGAGAGGACACCAGAGGATTGATGGCTTAATAAAAGGACAGGAGTGGCTTCCTATACGGAGGGGCAGAGATCCAGTAAGAGCGGACGCAGGACTACTGGAATAGTTTGACCTTATTTGGAGTGCTTTCCCTAAACTCGCTGTCATCTCCTTTCCTTCCCTCCATTCATCCTCCCCCTCCTCCCTACTTTCCCTTATGCCACAAGCAAAGTGGAGAACTCCAATGCAAACATGCGGGAAGGGTTGTCAACATCGCCCATTCTCTGTTAGCACAGCGCTACCGGATATAACGGTGCTCGACTAAAATATAAAGCAAACATGTCAATGAAAATGACGGAAACACAAGTCAGCAGCTGCTATTGAAACAGAGGCGGGAGCAAACAGAGGCTTCACGTCTGATCGCTGGGAAAGAACGCAATGACACACATTTTGTAGAAGCCATGCATGTGTTGTTTTAAGATGGATGGCTATGCATTCTTCTTTAGTGAAAAACAGGCAAAGTCACACCAGAGTTACAAGCTTGTCCTCGCTGACAGTGACACACACTGTGTAAACACAAAAGGTGAGCGGGCACAAACAGAGCCAGAGGAAACACACCACACACACACACACACAAAGAAAGGGCAGGCCGGGTTACAGTGGCAGCTGTCTGGCCTCAGCGAGAGTCGTGTGTTTACTAAATGACTGCGGACAGAGCGAGGAGGGGAGGAAGAGGAGCTAACGGGACTGTGTGTGTCTATAAATGAGTCTGACTTTTCCCTGCTTTATATTGTTATGAATTAACTGCCTGACTGACTGCGTTTATGGACTAACTGTCTAATATGAATTATGGACTTTGAGGAGAAGTGACATCACATTGTAGATCAACTGGGGACAAAGTACTTTAACTTAAGTGCAATAATTGTACTTAAATGGAATATTTCTATTTTATAGACATGGAAATAGTTAGAGAAACAGTTTTGAGAAACAGAGAGGTCTCAAAGACTCCTTTCTATTCATTAGAGTGTATAAAAACAACATTTAAAGGGCATAAAATGTTTTTCCAGATATAAGGATTTGTTCATGCTAATTTCAAAACAGTTCAAAATATGCGTTTATCCCCAGACATGTCTGATACATTTTATATTTTCTAATTTTGGAGATCACTACTTGCTCTCCACCACAGCTGACATTAGAGTACTGTTATTTTTAACTTCACAGGCAGCATTTTTTCTCGAGTCAAACCTAATTAATTCAGGATTTTTCCATTCTTCCCCTTTTAGTACATTCCTTCTTGTGCTATTCCTATTTAAGTCAAGAACTGGAACATCCACTTTTACGGGAGATATGATGTCACTGGAAAAGCAGCTGAAGAAAATAAAACTAGATAGCTGCAACGTCGCTGGTCCTTTAGAGTCGGCGGTTAATTGATGGCGGTGAATTAAAAAAAGGCCACATAAATGTCACGGCGAATTAAAAGCACAGCTGCAGCCTTAGAGGAGGAAACACAACGACACGAGAGAGTCTGCGGAGAAATGAAGCGTCACAGTATTAAGAAAAAGTTCCTGAAACAGTGAGCGTTAGGGGGAGGACGCACGTGAATACAGTACATGCATACTCTGCAAAAACCTGTGAGTAATGCGTCCTTTGCTGTGTGATTGTGTCTCGTCTGACAGGAAAGAGAAGCTGTGGGAGACGGTTGTTCACACTTTGCTCAGACGTATACGGCACGAGGGATAAATGAGATGAAGAGAGAACTGGAAGAATGGGATTTAGTGAGCGTGACTCAGTTTTGATGAATTGACTGACCTGTAATCTGGGATTTTCTCCGCCAGCCCAAAGTCTCCCACCACGGACGAGCACACACGGCCTTCCCAGCGCACCAGGCAGTTCTGCAGAGGGGTCAGAGGCCACGCACACATCAGTATTACTGCTGTTCAGTGTGGGTACAGTGAGCAGGATTAGATATGTGGCCCTTTGTGTTTCAACAGTAATGTAAGATTTTATTGTGCAGTGCTTTTCATTTGCTGCAGCGGCTTTGTAGGTGACCACATAAAGAGAATCTGGTGCCACAGGATGAGATCTGTTGACGTTTCCATCCTCAAAATGAACCGAAATGGTTAATTTCTGTCCCATTTTTCACTTTGAAGTGATTTACCAGCATTTCCTGTGCAGACTTAACACACTTGATCCTCTTCGATCCATAAAATGTAAAATAAAGATTGCATCAGAACAATTTATCTCTTGCTTTGTTAATGTTTAGTGGCTTTATAAGTTGTAGTTTGAACGCTTTATCTATATGTTTCACTGCATCATCAGTCCCATTTATTTCACTCCTGTACATTTTCTATTGTAAAAAAGTGCTACATTAATCAGGTGGGATTTAACTTCCCCTCCTTCGTTTTATGTAAACATGCGAGGCAGGAGCTCAATGTGTTTTTTTTACGGAATTGTCTTGCAACATTTCCCACAGATCCTTCTTTGTTGACGTAGTTGCCATTTCTGTGACGCACCCATAAAGCCTCTTAATCTTTCCAAAACCTCAATTAAAACCCAAAGATCTTTTAGTGTTTGCAGTTACAGGACTCTCATGTCTGAACAACAGCAGCTGATGCTACTTGTGGAACATCTATATGTCAGGTTATGGTGGTTTATTTTGCAAGTACTACACATGTACTGCCAGCTAAGGAGTCCCTGATGTTCAGTGGTGTGTGTGTGTGTGTGTGTGTGTGCTGTTCTTGGGCACTGAGGCGTGTGTGTTTGTGCATCACCTTGGAGGTGAGGTCCCTGTGGAAGATGCCCTTGCTGTGCAGGTACTGCAGTCCCCGGGCGATGTCCAGGGCCAGGCTCATCCTCACGCTCCACGACAGGTACACGTCGCTGCCCAACAGCTGCTCCAAGTTCCCTCCATTAATGAACTGGATCACAGGGATTAACAGACACACAGCTCATTATTAACACAGATACAGGAACACTTTGCACTTTGAAATTGCTTAGATATATATTATTATGTGCTCTTATCAGCTTTTTTGTATCTCTTTATTGTATGCAGCTTATTTTACTGCTCCTTTTGAAGCTAACAATTATAAAACTCAATAATTTGTCAACAAAAAGCCCAAATATTTGTTAGTTAAAGCTCATAAATGTGCCAATTGACAGCTTTTCTTAGTTTATAATCACTGTAAATGAAATATCCAAGGGTTTAAAAGGGCTGTAAGTCAAACCAAGCACAAGTGGAAGATGCCACATTTAGTTGTGGGAAATCGTGCAGCCATAGAGCAATTTTTATAGAGTGACAGTAGACAGGAAAAACAGGAAACATAGATGTGACACGAGTCAATCCCAGCACCATAAGAGAGATGTCCCTATCCATCAGATAAACCTCTTACCAGGCAGCCGTTTTTTTAAACCCCTATTATGTCTGAAACCTGCTGACCTTTACCATCGAGCTGCGATGGCGGGTCACAAAGACACCAAATCCCCCCCCCATCCTCCACTTCCCATCATAAGCAACAAACAGGTGAAAAGTCATGAACTGCCCATCCTCAGTTTCAGTCACACAGTGGTTCTACTGTAACTGTGACAGAGTTCATGTGGAGTGATGTCTGACTGAGCTGCTGCTTTACGGATCTACATTATCATGAAATCAGTGAAACATGAAAAATACAAAAAGCTTGGTTTCCAATCCTTAAGTGCTATAGGGTCTTACCTCCGTAAGGGCGTGGAGCTGCCCCTCATGGACACACACTCCTATAAACCTAAAGAAAGAGAAGAGGAACATTCAACAACTGAATGAAAACATCACTTTCTTCACACACAAATATAATTCATGATCAGTATAAATAGAATTGTAACCAGGAAGTGAACACAGCAGTGTTTCAGTTACCTGAGTATGTTGGGGTGCGACATTCTGTTCATGAGCTGGACCTCCCTGAGCATGTTGGCTCTGTTGCTGGCCAGGATGTTCATCTTCAGAGCCATGACCTGACCCGACACACGGTGCTGCACCTGGACCACACAACAACAAATACCCCCAAATCAGTTTAGTTTCATCCACAAGTGACACCAGATGTATTTCCAAACTGTAAACATCGTCTGTGTGGAAATCAGAAAACCAAAGAAATGATGCATTTCAGAAGCAGAAGTGAAAACCCTTATCAGTTATCCAAGAAATGTGACATTCACTTACATCCCTAACAGTGCGCTTCTATTGGCTAGTGCTCCAACACATTGTACGTGAAAAGCTAAGGGGCGGGACATCTCTAAGCGTTTGACCAATCGCAACAGAGCCGGCCAGCTAACCAATCAGAGCAGACTGGGCTCTGGTTTCAGACAGAGGGTGAAAAGAGGTGCTGCAGCACAGGTAGTATGAGAAACATAAAGCGCTTTTTGAACATTAGAGCATGGAAACATGTCACAGTAGAGACACAACATACAAATATGAAGCCTGACCATGAGCATTGTAGGGCCCCTTTAACTTAAACATACATCTCACTGTACATGAGCACATACAATAGATGTCCTGAAGTACTCCAGCGGTATTTATGATTATGTTTCATTAAAAATACATAAATCTCATCCATGATCACCATCTGAAGTCATTAAAGGAATCTTTGACAACGTGTTGAGTTAAAGTTACACCTTTTTTGGAAACTGGCATCGTCTTCATTTGTTTTGGCTGCTACTGCTATGGTAATGGCTCCGTCTGGTATGGTAGCCATGGTGACGCTACATGTCTGTCCCCCCCCCCCCAGGCTACATGTTAGTGCATATTTGCTTGGGCAAGTAGGTTGACCTCCGAAGAAAAGCACTAAGCAGCAGACGAGCACTTAAAACTCCGGCAGAAAGTAGAGAGGCGAAGTCAGAGGTGTTCGAGTCGGTCGGTCTGTCTGTGTGTTAGTGTGTGTGTGTGTCTGTGTGTGTGTGTGTGTGTGTGTGTGTCTGTATGTGTGTAATTACCAGTGTTGGAAACTGTTAAAGTGATGGAAGGCGTGAATGTTGGCATTATGCAACAACGAATAGGGACTCCCACTTTTCAATCCTCCTTATTTATTGCTTAAATATCTGAATATAGTTAATGAATACCAGTGTGTCTGTTACATTGGCACATTTGTGTTATAATTTGAAACTGTTATAATTTTATATCCATCAAATAGTTGTTGCTACATTTCCCTCACTTCGAAAAATAAAAAAGGGTTTTGTAGAAAAGGCGTAGACATCTTTCAAACCAAGGTATTGTAAAGAAAAGTATTTGTTTCGCTGCCAAAACCAAGTATTATTTTTTGCAAATAATAGCAGGTTGCAATCTTGTGTTTTGAGTGATTTATGTTTGTTTTAGGAGGTGAAACCGAGCTTTTAAAGCTGGCCAAATTTCCTTGGAGCTGACGATAAAGTTGCACTGGTATGGGAGGGTTTCAGGTTGTGAATTTGTTTCTGCACGAGTGTGTAACGAACGAATAAGAGGGTGAGGGAGCCGGGAGAGTGTGTGAAGGGTCAAAGTCTGGAGTAAGAAGTGTTGATCTGAAGCCAGTGTTACACTGGCCTGGAGAGCGGCGATGGAAAACAACCACAAAGCCTATTAGAGACCAGACGAGAGTGCAGCGAGTAATGCTATTACCACACACACTCATACCTCATCTTAACGGCCAGTCAATAAGAGTCATTCTTTGCAGCCGTTTTAAATCCTTTCTCTACAGAGCTACTTGAGCCTGGGGCAAAGTGCTGCACACATGCATGGATGCCTACATGTAAATCACATGTAGTTGTGTACAGTGGTTGGAAAGAGGATGTTGGAGCAGACATGGAAAAGAAGCCGCAGGAGTGTGAGGGACCTGCCGGACTAATCCTTATATATTTACAGCACTTAGAGGATGAGCCGACTGGTAGACGGAGCTCTGCAGACGATTAGGAAGTTTCTTTTTACACGGAGCCTCCTCCTGCTGCCGTTAGCACAGATTTCTCTGGCAGGATAACACTGCATGGCTGGGGATTTACATCACACTTTTTCCCTGCACACGTCTGCCTTCTCAATTAGGTGAAGAAAGTCTTACATGCTCGTCTGGCATCCTGGGACTTTAGAGGCCGCTAACATACACAAAGACACACTGCGATTCATTTAGGCAGGTTACAGTGCAGACATCAGCCAAATGCTGAGGCAGCAGTAGTTAGAAATGCAACGCTGCCTCATTTGACTGTTTTTGTCCCGACTGCTCATCATTAAGGGCTGTTTGCAACTCGGGCAATATTTTCTCAGGTGTGGGTGTGTGAGTGTGAGTGTGTGTTTTTAGCCATCTGAAAGAGTCTTAACCCTGCAAAGCCACCATGAGTTATGCATGGTGTTTTTTTATCCTCCCGAATTCTTTATGCCAACCACTTCCCTGGTCATCTCCATGGACTCGCCACTGGAATGCCAATGTTCACGCCTACATCAAGATTACACCAGATATGGAGCAATAACACACACATACACACACAGAGCAAACACACACACACCCACAACAGACTGTCATGCACGCCGCTAAAACACACCCTAAAGCTCTCCTTCAAAAAACACACTCAGCCTTGGAAAATGCTGCAGTCAGCAGAGGAAAAGTCGCAGGCATCTCTTGCTCTCGCTCGGTGCAGCCAACATGTGCAAGGATGTCTGTCATTAGCCCGGCGGTCCGACAGGGACGACTCAGGCACAGCGAGGCAGGGGAGGAGGAGGAGGTGTCAGAGAGTGCAGATGGAGGATGCAACCAAAAAAAAGTTATCCAGACAGTATTAGCAGAGAAATGGCAGGAAAATGGGTGGCTGACTAGCCACCAAAAACACATTTCCTATTTCCAAATGAACTGCTATAGTCCAACTTTATCTACCTACTCCATATAGCTAATCCTGCTATTCTTATATATTTTTTAGCCTATAACTCTTCAACTTTAAAGATCTAAACGAGCATTTCAAAAACCCTCACCATGTGCAATTGTAGAATATAAACTCATGACTTTAAAATAGCCACATTCCCTGAAACATCATCAGGTGCACATCTTTCCTGTCCTCAGAGGTACAGTCCTGTGTTTATGCCAGGCTTTTCATCAAATGTTTTTCTTAATGACACTTCTTAGGCTTCCACCTGTGCTATCGAGAAGGAGAAAACTCAGTCTGCAGACAAATCACATGTTACTGCAGTGAGCAGAGGCGGCGTGTGACCAAACTACTTACCCACACACACACACACCTGAGTGCCTTTGCCTCTGGACACTGGGACATCTGAGGAGTCTTTTGCTTTGTGGATTCCAATGTTACTTCCCTACTTCATAATGTTCTAATACCCAAACGCCTTTAAGTAAATGATGGGTATTGTTGATGGAAATATACGAAGACTACTTTAGAATCCGTTTCTTTTCCCCATAAGACATAAGTCAGGTTGTTGTGGTATTTACATAAGCGCTTTATAGTCTCACTGCTCTGTACCTACCCTTGAAAAACAGAAATATCATCATTAAAATGTGCAGCGTTTTTTCCCCATACTAAAGCAAAATGTGCTTTGGAATCAGCTTTTCAAGCCATCAGTACGAGACAAAAACAGGAACCCTTCACACAATTTGACAAGCGAGCTTTGAGCTAAAATGTGACTGCAAGTGAAAAATTCCCCGAGGGGGGTGAAGTCCACTCTGTACGTGCGTTTGAGAATTTGAGAAAATTAACTTCTTGTAAAACACGACTTAAGGCTTAAGCCACCGCCTGAGGCTCTGCTCTCGGTTATAGTGTGAAGAAGCAAAAAAAGTGTTTGAATGCATGTGTGGGGTGAAATGAGGCACTGAGCCGTCAGCGAGCGAGCAAGGAGGTCCCCCCCCCCTCGTGTGCGGTCGAGTCGGGCTCAGAAACACAACCTGATCCAGGAGGCAAACAGTATAGGTAGCAGACAGGCTGACCCACAACAGCTCACTCACTCTGTTGCACAACAACAACACTGGACTGACCCCCCCCCTCCCCTCCCATCTACACACTATCCTAAACAAAAGTAAGTGGAGGTTTTGCAGTAGCAGGTTAAAGAGACAGACAGACTGCACTACTGTCTGAATAGTATGCATTTACCAGGCAGAGGGGGGTATAATGAGAGACTATATAGAGTGGCATGTTTGGAAATGTAGGATTGAGTTTTATTGGAGCTGGAGTCATACCTAGAAGACAGGATATCTGGTCTTCTACAGAGTCATCGTTCATAATCTGGGTCTTGCAAGCTCACAAACATTTTGCAAGTGCAATACTAAAATGGCAGATATGTGGCTTACAAAATTTGGAAACAACATTACACCTTTTCAATTGAGGTGAACCGACTCTTTCAACACATGATAAAACCACTGAGCTCTGCTGCACCACAAACACATTTCACACGTTCTTTGGACACACACGCAAACAGAGACATTTGTTTACTTTCTAAAAGGGGAGCGGCCTTCCTCAAGGTTTAGCTCCCACACTGCCAGCATGTGGAGCGGAGGAAACGGTCATTGTGCGTTGACGTAAACACTAACACTCCATCCCTTGAGATTCATTTATAAAAAACACTGGTAAGCATAATGGAAAGGGGAGGGATCTGAAACCAGATAATTGTGCAACTCTTACCCAACATTTCTCTATTTTAATCCCTAGTTCATCTTAAATATTTTAAGCAACAAACAGTTCAGCATTTTCGGATTTGTGCAGCTGTGCATAACATAAACAATACTTGTGCGGCGAGTGGCAGCAGAGCGGGCCCCGACTGGAGAGAGGGAGGAGAGGAACGATGAGAGAAAAGTGTTACACTAAGCCGCTAATGTTCAAGTCTGCACTGGCTCAGCCAAACCAACACCATCATCCAATGGCAACACAGACACCGGTTAATCCCCAACACTGAAATTGATAACAAAACACCCAGGTGACAGCTGATGATGGATCGAGGTTAGGGTCTACACGGAACTCCTTTGTTGTCGTTTTACTTTCTTCCGAACTGACTTTGGTCTTGGAAACGCACAAAAAAAAAATCTGGTCACATCCCAACACGTTCTGATGGGAGAGTCCCAACATCAGTATCTATTTCAGGCGCATGTTGCTGCACGGGGAGTCTTGGCAGAGATTCACCCGAAGCTGACAGGATGTGAAAAATGATTTTGATTAAATGGCTGAAATGTTCGTGTTGATATCAATGGGACTAGTTTTTCAAGAAATGGAAATAAAAGCTGAAATGATTTGACGGTTTATTCATTTTTTCTTGGAATATTTTGACAATGAAATAACAATTTAGGTAAATCTACTCCACATACTCTAAATACTTCCTGGTCGGCTCAGTTATCTATAATAACAAATGGTGTATTTCTAAGATTTGATTGAAAGATTATGTGCTTTTACTCTATATTCTTCTTTAAAAAGACAAAACCAATGTACCAAAATATAATACTTAGATTGATAATTATTTTAAGCATTAACAGCTCTGATGGCTGTATTAATATACAAGAATTACACAAAATTTAAGGTTTTATGTTGTGTGTTATATTGTTGTTACCCTTTTAAATGTACTGTTGAAAAATACAAAAATAATGAAAGTAACCTCAATTTTTCTCATAATAATTCTTTAGTTGGAGGAGAAAACAGTGTACACACACACACACGCGCACCAATTTCCTGCACACTATCGGTCTGTCACAAGCAGATGCCACACACACACGTACAAACACATCATCATCACCACTCAAGTTGACAGTATTTGTACTTTGGAGACGCCAGTCTGTTTCAAATCCCATCTTTATCTAATTACTCTCCTTCAGCTTATTATCAGCATATCTCATGTGTGAGCATAAAACAACACTACACACACACACTTCCATCTCTAAACTCTAATCGGGCTTAATCACAGCCTGTATGATAACTACCATGATGACTGCTTTCGTCGGGGAGACATTTTCACTGCCTGACTCATGTTAATGTAGTTGAATTTCAGTTTTACCTCCCACTTTTCACAACAATTACAAGACCAACATTTCTCATCAACTGACATTTTCAAGCAACTATAGCTACCAGACAATCAGACCGTCCCAACCTGGGCTGCATGCACACGATCCAGGGTGTGACCACGCTAACACCAGAGGTTTTAACATTTCTTTCGAAAGAATATTAAAAGCTTTCAGTATTTCGCAATAAATGATTGGTTGTAATTGTACTGAGGTATATCTTGTAGCGATGTTTGTGAAGATGATGAAGAAGTCTCCGGTGACACCAGCTTGTATATACTAAGGTTTATTACAACAGCATAGTATCATACACCAACACGGGCCATACAGGTTCCCAGAGCCAATTGTGGAAGTCCCCCCGAACTGTCTTTGTGCATACAATGTATAGTACCACAGTTATTTTAAAGCTCAGTTTAACCATCCATGTTTTGGAAGATCATAGTTTAACATAGATACAATAATTCAAAGTATTTTATATTTTGTGTATGAAGCTACAGATAGCAATTAGCAATTAGCTTAATAGACTACAGCTAGGCACAAAGACTGTAAATGGAGGATAAATATGAATGTATAAAGCTTTTTAAAAATTGTAATCAATCATTTTACAGTTTATTTGTTGTTGTACTGTATTTGAATGACTTCCACTTAAGGGAAATAGTCATGGACCGGATGTACTGTTACATTTGTGAGCTTTAGAGGTGCTAGCAGGTGGGATTTGCTACTGTTGGCTAAGCTAACTAGCTTATCTGCTGTAGCTTCCGATTTATGAAACAGACCTAAAAGTGATATACATATATTAATCTAACTCTTGGCAAGAAAGTGAACTTGGTTTTTCCCCAGAGCTATTTACTTTAAAACCCCCCAACTAAAACATGCTGGTGTGGTAAAACATTAGCAACTAGCCACACTACTACAAGCTGCCTGTGAAAGGCCTTTACAGATCCAAACTTACAATACTTGTACAAAAAAGTACAAAAGCCACTTTCAACCAAACTGTCAAAGCTTTTAAAAACAACATAGAGAGATTTGCATTTCTCATGTAAATTATTGAGGAGGGCCTAATGAGAACCAAATCTGATAAGAAACCTGATCTTTTGGTTCCTTGTTCTTAGACAGCAGCTGTTATCTGCATTAGCAAATATTCCCATGCATCATCTGAACGGACAGAGGTGGAAAGTGACGCAGCCATCCAATTAGAAATCAATCCAACTTGTTTGCTGAGGAAGCCGCAGCCCTGAGAAACAAACAGTACAAATACTTCCTGTAATTAAATTAATGGAGCAATGGTGCAATGTCTTTGAGATCGAGGGGTTTTATTACTTTTGAGCCTTCAGGTTGAGTTAAAGGCTAATGGGGGGGAAAACTAAACAAAAAGGAGTCTTGCACAAGAACACACACACACAGAAGAATATTAAAAGGAAGATAAAAAGAGCACCTGAAGGATTTCTCTTGACACATGGGCTCCCCTCCTTTCTCCCTCTTTTTGTCTTCCCCTTTTATTTTTTTCAGGTTTGCACAATTGCACGTGGGAGAGGTGAATGGCTGCCTGTCAGCCTGCTGCGAGCCTCCATTGATCTGCACTGAGGACCGAAGCTCGACAACAGCGCACACACACGGCTGGATGCCAGGAGCCTTTGTAGCCAAGTGCAAGACATCCAATTCAATGCCTGGATGTAAGGCAATTCACTATGTACACGCAAGTGACTGCTAAAGGTAACAAACAAAACATAAGATCATCAGATGGAAGTTTTTTCTGCAGAACGGCGAGACCTTTTCCTCTGAACCGAACCAAGATACAGGAACAATCGTCCAGCCATTTCAGCCCATTTTCAAGTTCATAAACGTGACTGATAGCCACGGTGACAATTTTGCATTTATATTGCGCTATCAAAAGGGTAAGCCGATCCAAGCCTAAGTGCCAACTTAAAAAGCCAGCCATAAACCACAGTGACATTTGCATGCTCATTGGCCATTCAAAGGGCAAAGATGAAGGAGTGGCTTCACAACATCAAGTCTGAGAGAGAAGTCACAACACAAAAAGTCTTACTTTATGAGGTGAGGCTTAAATTGGCCTTACTTTTACAAGACTTAAATGTTCAGAGAGCTTAAATAATTCAGAGTTTCAGTTGCCTCGATTAAATGTCAATCTCTCAGAGGTACATAAATGTGATACAGTAGGAATCACATTCGGTAATAGTGAATGTTTATTTACATTTGGCCGATCACCCATGGGAATACAAGACACTGCTTTATGCCAGATTTTTTGGGGCATGCACCGGGCTTAAATAATCAATCCATAAAAAAAAGTACCTACAAATTATGATTTTTGTGAATGTCCTGGTTTAACTCCTAACGGATTCTCTCCTTACATAAAGTAGTACATTTAATATTTGTGGATTTAATGAATATCCACAACTTTCTCTGCTTTTCTTATCTATAAACCTATAAGTTCACTTCCCAGCATCGAGCAGTTTGCTCCCTTGCAGCCTCCCTTTGTATTGTGTTATCTCTCACACCATCACACTGTTGTTCTGGCGACTCTTAATGAGGCGAATCAGGCGACTCTCACAATTAGCCTCTATGCAAGTGAACGGCAGCGTGACAAAAAGGGGGTTGAGGTTGCAGTCCTGAACCTGAGACAGTGTTACCTGCACGTGTGTCACATCTACCTGCCCTGAGCCGATCCAGTTACACACCAAAACACACACACACAGTCCACCTTACACAACATGTGGGTCAGTGCAAAGCAAACCCGTGCGGAGAGCGGAGCACCTTTAAGAAAAGGACAGTGAGGTGTACATTTACAACATGACGCCATCCTCTCATCACCAGCTTCCTCCTGCAATTACTCAGCATGCTTATTGGGATGCACTGGTTGCCATGGATCCAGCTTCTCTATTAGATGGTGAGGTAGTCCCTCAGAGCTGTCAAAAAAAGTTTAGTTCTGCTCACACTCTTGCCTTATCATGTTGCATAATGAAATGCATACAGAAAGGGTTTAAGTTTTTTAAACCTGGAGACTTGAAAATGCAAACTTTCAACGTGCAGAAAAAAGTAATGGCACTTTCTCTCACCTTGAACACCTCTGAGAAAAAGCCAGCGCCGATCTTCTCGCAGCTGAAGTCATCCAGGCGGGCCAGGCTGGACACCGCGCTGCGCAGGGCCCGGTACGAGGACGGTCTTATCCGGTTGGTACCGTGGACGCTGTGCATGGGCGGCTCTGCCTCCCTCTCCGGCTCCGGCTCGACCCTCTCCGTCTCCATCTCCATCCCAGTAGGAGGCGGGAGGAGGACGTGGGAAGTGTGCGTAGTTACAATCCAGCCCGACTACTGTTTACATTTCCCATGTCCGCCACAAGGCCACAGCTCAGGGGATGAGAAACTCACTTTGATTGGGGGGGAAATGTCGCAGCTGTGGTCAGCCTGTGACACAAATTCCTGCACAAGTCCGGAACAGGCTGTCTAACAAAGTACGCAGGCGCTGAGGTGCATCCTGCAGAGTCAGTGCGCAGTTTGGGTGAAGTCCCTCATGCCGTGCAGCAGAGGAGGCTGTGCCGATTTGGAAACTGCGCACACTGCTGCTGCGGTCTTGGCAGTGGAGTCTCTCTCTCTATTTGTCCTTCTCTCTCTCGGTTCCCTTAAGTCTGCTCCTCCTGCAGTGAAAAAGGTCGGGGCTCCCCTCGTGGTTCCACCAATTGAATCCCGGGTTTCCAGTGCGCACAGTGCTGCCTCCGTGACGCTGCAGCCTATTAAAGCTAAAGAGGGGGGTCGGAAAGGGGGGCGTTAATTCACTAAATGATAAAAGTGTGTGCATATGCGACTCTAAAAACTCATAATGGCTGAATCTAGTACAACTTTCTTCAAATGTATACGCAACATCATAAGGATCATTTTTAGACGTCACAAGATCTGACGCACGTTGCACGGAGGCATGATGTGGCTGTTTTTTGTCCACAAACATTGGGCTTTATTACCAGGAGAGCAAACAGGAATTCAATGAAAACATGGTGAAAACAATAATGTCATTAAGAATAAATCAATCAGAGTGGCCTAAATGAGAATGTGCAATCTGCTCTCCAGTGATAACAGCCGTGAATGCAGCATGATATCGCTTCGTATTGTTATTACTGCATGCACTTTGCACACACAGGGAAGCCTTAACGCTGATCCAATCACCCGGCAGTATTCATGGCTGCTGCACTAATGCTCGCTCAGTCCCAGTACTATTGGGGGGTCTCTGAAGAGCGCCTCCTGATGATGCTCTGCAGGAACCTGCGTCTCCACACTGCCTGACTGCGGCTTGTAAATTATGGATGCCGAGAAGACAGGAGTTTGTGGGCTCGTCTGTCACGAACTCAAGTCCCCCGCCGGATACACATAATTCATAGTCAAAACGAAAAAACGCTGACGCACACCATGCACCGACGCGTGTTCGCCCGCAGAGGAGGATCCGACTTACCTGGCCTTCTTCTAGAGACATAACCTCCACATGTGTCCTCTGCTGAAACCCCGAGTCCGGATCGTCCTGTTACCGGAGCTCTTGTTTTACTAATTCATCATCTTTGTGCGCAGGCTTCACGCACACGGGCTCCGGTGGTTTCGTTTTACGTACCCCGCCGCTGCCTGCCTCGCTGTGGGTTCGGTTGCATGAAGGAAGAAGGGGAGCAGTGACTTTTGCTGTGCTTTATTGGAGGCGGCAAGAAGGGGGCGGGACCAACACGTGATCACAGCAATTCATGCACCTGGGGGCGTTTGAACCGGCCCCCCCTTTTCACCTGATCATCATGGTTGTGTATCATAAGTGTCACTATCATAATTTAACTAGAAAAGAGTAAATAATAATAATAATTATGATAACTATAATTGTAGTAATAAAAATAATAATGATTATATGAGTCACTATTATAATTATAATACATACAGTTGTAGTAATAATAAATAAATAATAATACCAATACAAACTATATCTAGATTCATTATGCTGATTTTATTTTTGTAGAGCGTTCTTTAGCGGTCTAGGGGCCCTGGGGCAAAACTAGGCATGGCAAGGCTGCTAAGGGTTGCAAACTAAAACTTAAAAGTCTCTTAACCCCCCTCTTGACTGACTATAAACCTGCTAAGTAGAAACTTTGCAGTTAAAATACTGTAGATGTGCCCTATGGGAGACATGTGGGATGTTATTAAATAAGGGCATAACCAATAATTGGCAAGTACAGTTGGGACGTGTTGGAATTAGTCCTAACTGGTCTGGATGATAAAAATCTACTACAAAATATTGTATATCAGTTCAAATCAGGCTCCTTTAACGGCTTTATTTATGTTTTTGAAGCTGCTGAATCAAGCACTTTTCAAAACCGGGGTAGCAACGTGCTTCACACAAAGATGTAACATTCATCAAATGGAGATTATTATATAACATGAGACAAAAACAGGGCCAGAATAAAATAGGTACAACCATTTATAGGGATACAAGATGAAAGAAAATCTAACAAAAAACTGAGATGTTTGTGTAAGGACAGATTTAAATTATGATACTGACTCAGGTGAGGTTATTTACACTCTTTACAGGCGATTGTGAAAATTGCACGGGGAACCCAAAAGGTGCCTCGAAGCCAAGGAGCCATAAAAAAGTGTGTGGTACAGCGGGAAATCATCTCACACCTTGCTGCCACATACTCAGAGCGGTGACACACCGTTAACACATTGAGCTGGAGGTGTGTGATGAGGTCCTCCTCGCTGTACAGATCTCTCTGCATTATTTATCAATCGGTTTATTGGCTCTGTCCTAAAGCCAGCGGAAAAACTCTGAAGTCACACCATTGTTGCTGATAATAATGTGTACTATTCATTATTTAGTGCTTCTGATCATTTATTCATCACACAGATTGTTATATCTGTCCAAGTTGGGCTTCAGTGAGCATGTGTACTGGGATTATGAGCAAGCATTCATGCATGTGTGTGTGAAGGTGTGTGACAGGAGATTATGTTGACTCCCGCTGACCTTTCAGACTAGTCTCAGGGTTAATTTATCACCCAGAGAGGCTGGATAGTCCTGGGCAGAGATTTTTCTCTCATGACTTTCTATTGTCTTTATTGACCGGCCACTCAAATAACTAAACTTTGTGTGTGAAGAGCAAACAACGAGACATCCCTTTACTAACTTTACAGCAAATGCTTCACAATGGCTAGCTGACAGTCCTCTTATATAATGTGAATATTTTAAGCCTCAGCTGTACTTTGTCTTTAATGGTAAATGGACTGGATTTATTTATTCATATGTTGCTTATTTCCAGTCTTTGCTTCCCCTCAAAGTGCTTTTACACATACATGTCAGCATTCACGTTCATACAGCAGCAGAAGCTGACAGACAAGGTGCCACATGCTCAGAAAAATTAACATTCACACCCAGTTGGTAAAGTATCTTGCCCAAGAAAAACATGGGGATTGAACTACAGACCTTAAAATTGGTCGCTTCACCTTCTCAACCACATTGCCCCAGTGAAACAATGTTAGCATGCTAACACGCTAAACTATGATGTCACATGGTTTGGTTTCTTTTTCTGATATGTCGTTAAGGGGAACTACACGTATTAAAGGACAAATTCTGTCATCAGGACTCTGAGGGGATTTCTCAGGGGATTTTTTTGGGGCAACAAATAAATTAAAGTTGGGTAAATCCTTTTGTAGCTTTACAGTGAGATGAGCAAGATCTGATAAAGTGCCTCATGGGATGGTAAGGCAGCATTGGTTAGGCCTGAAGACTACAAGTGTGAAATTGAACATTTGGTGTTGTGGAGTTACAGGAAGAAGTGAGTTTGATACTTACAGTAAGACCTCTGCAGACCTCATCTCTGGCTTCTCACTTCGTTGAAAGCTCCTCTGGGGGGAATACCTGCGAATAAAACACCTCTGCTTGATAATTTAAAAATGTTTCCTGAGTGCAATGCCGTTATAGAAGTGGAATGAAGCCCATAAGGTCCCGGAAAGCCTGTCTCCATCTTGATTAATGGGTTGTGGACTGTTAGAAAACCATGTTGGGACTTACTGATAGGTTGTCAATAAATAAAAGACAACCAAAGACCCTCAAAGAAACCATTCACCTTATTGAAAGACCTGAATCAATATCTTTCAGCAACAGACGGGCTCACTCAGTATTTATCTAAGAGAGGACATCTAGAAAAGCAGTAGCTTCAAAATCCTCAGTCTCTAATAATTTATTTCTTAAGACCAGGCTAAAAATCAATGAGTCCATCTTTGTTTTGGTCTCACGAGGGACCCAAAAAATGTATTTTAATGAGGCTCATTCAGATCCCCCGCTGAAAAGTTTGAACAACACCCGGCAGGAAGGGAATCAATAACACGCTCCTGCTGCATCTAACACCTGAGCGGCTCAGATCTCCTTATTATAGTTCATTTTGGACTAAAACAGATCCACAAGCTGTTAGGAACGTCGACTAAAAGAAAGCTTAATAACTTCCACTTTCCGAAACAAGTCTTTATTTATTTTCCATGCAAAAAAAAGCTTGTACGTCTAGAAAAATATGAATAATACATGCTCCACAGCCCCAAATCTGTACAGCGCTGTAGTCGGGACCCGTGTCTGATATACAGTGAGCAAAATAAATAAAACATCATCCTCTCCTGCATCTGAAATTCCAATTTCCACCTATACATCCAGGTCTGGACAGTAAAATCTATATCCTGAGCCTGCTGGGTGTCCCATCTGAGCGTCCCGATGGCTGGCCCCTCGTTACGCCTCATCTGTGGGTGCTAACGATCACACTCTCTCCCCCTAACCGGCCCATACATGCAGCCGGGTGGGGGGCCAGGGGCCTTTATAATTGGTTTTCAGGGGACACCAGCTGTTTCATGTGCGGCTCGCCTGTCCCCAAAGGAGGAGCAGAGGGGTGAGGAGCAGAGGGGGGAGGAGGGGGGAAGTAGTGGAGTTGCCACATGGTCCGTCCCTCCTCCTCTCCCAGGCTGGATGAAAGACTTCTGCTGAGTGGACAAATAGACAAGTGCAGGAGCTGCTGCTTCCGGAAATGTAGTCATATTACATTACATCTAAATAACCTGAAAAAAATAAGTATAAATTGTGACTTTAAGGGGATTTTAGGAAGTTATACGTACTTCTTCCGCCCTGCAAATAACAATCTGGGTAAAATATTGAACACTTGTAATTGTAAGTAATTGAAAAGCTCACTTAAGCTCCCAAACGATCACAAAGACAGTCGGCCTTCCAACCTCTAGGGACAGACGTATCAGCCTGCATTGGTCTCTTGGTGCTGGAAAGTGAATCAGGGTGAAGTGCTGCTTCATCCAAAGAGAGCAGGGAGAGTAAATTACCTTCCACTAAGGGATGACTGGAACCAGAGGGGTCTGTTATCTCATTAGGAAAATTAATACTATATGCAATTGAGTGAGAGTGTAAAATGATCAGACTTCAGACGGTTCCCCTCCACATGGTGAGAGTCACAGTCATGATCTATAGGTGGAAGGTATGTGGCGTTTATCCCGTGACGACAAAGACAGGACAGAAGATGGAAGTCGGTACAAAAGAGCCCAAAGCCATCCCCTGTTGTTCACTGACCCCGTATCAGTTTACCCTTAAGGCCCTCGCATTCACACAGGCTTTACGGTTCCCTTAGACACGCCAGAGCACACGCTATAGACACTACTTAATCTCAAAATAATGGGCAGTTAAGTGCAGCTACATTATCTTTATGCACTTTCCCCAGACAGCAGCATTTGTCCACACAGGAATACAAACACTGGGAAATACTGTGTGTTCCCTCTTGTCTCTGCATGCCCGCTGGTTTTCTGAGCCTCAGGTTTCACCCAACAGGTAAGGAAGGATCTGTTTTCTGCACTCAATCAAGCCTGTGATATGTTTACGTGACGTTGTAGGACTTGGCGCACCCCACCCCCACCCCTCCAGGAGTATTTATCTTTTAATTCTGTAACAGTCACTTCACTTTCTCAACAGATAGTGATGTTTATCGCCTCTCAGGGACGTGGTAATGGGTTGGGGTCAATGTCTGTGAGCAAAAGGTTGCACAAAAACAGCCACTTCCTTCCTCTGAGCTTCATCTATTATACTCAAAATGGGCCTTGAAATTAGGTCCCTCCTGAAAAAAGAGGATCAATAAATAACTCAGCAGGGTGTTGCTGCTGTTCTGTGGACGTTATGGATTTTACATGTGTTTCATTCACACAGAAGGGCCTTAATGTGCAGTTTTCAACACATATGATGAACGCACTCACCCCCTCTCTTTAGGTTTCACACCTCAGGGAGCTCCTTTTTAAATGTAACTTAAGGTCACAGGGTTTTTATTTTACATATAGATGTCATTAAGCTGCTCTTTAAAAATAAACCTGATTGTATTTTACATATTAAACACACTGAAAGAGTTTAAATAAATGCACATTAGGGTGATATAAACTTACAAAAAAAGTAATGGCAGAGCAGGGCAAACCATTTCATTGCAATACAAAGGTTGCATTATTAGCAAGTATTAGCAAAATCAACTTGAGTGAGAAATAGGAAGTATTTTTCACGTAACATAACATGGAATATTTAAAACCCTCAGATTTTTACTCAATTACTTATTTTTAATTACAGCCTTTGAGTATCACTGCAGTCTAGGTCTTAATTATTATATTATTTAACAATTGTAAGTAAAAGCGGAATAAAATAAAAGATAATCTTATACAATTGCATAAAAGTAATTATATAAAAGGCAAGGACATTCACTGATAAGATGTTATCCATTCAGATTCAAAGCAGTCTTTCAAATGGTAATTTAAAATATATGTGCAGTGTGGTGGTGCTGCAGTGTGACACGGCAGCAGCAGACAGTATGGATTCTCCACTAACCCACTGACCTGCATTGCAGAGGCAGATTTTTTGCTACGTGATCTGTTTGTTAATAAATGATGGAAGTGTGAAGAGACACTGCTGCCCTCTAGTGGTGACACCTGGTTACTCCAACGGCGCCTCTGGTCAGTGTGCAAATAAAATGAGTCCCTTCTGTTATGAAATAAAGTCAGAATAATGTACATAATTTCATAATCACGGTGGGTCTTTTAACAGGATTAGATTATTTAACAATATTGTAATATGTTTTTTTGTATCACCTATTAATACCTGTAGCTGACTTTAATACTAAAAATCAGTAATAGCCTAAAGTGCTGCAACATATTAAATCAGAACAATATTAAATAATAGTATTATATTTGATTGATTAATTAGAGTATAAACAGGGTACACAGTGTCAATGAGTAGAAGTCTAAAGGTGCACAAAATTAAATACTAAAATACATCAAAATCAAGTGCAGTAAAGGATACTAAGACAAACTATAGAGGGATTTACAAAAAATAATAAGATATGAGATACCAAAAACGTGTAAAATACTCTACTTTAACACAAGACATAATACAAAGAGAGGCTGAGTATCTTGTTAAAGTGCTGCTATCAGCCAGTAAGAAAACGATTACGAGAATGTGGTACAAAGTAGACCCACCGACTGAGGAGCAGTGGATGTGCACTGTGGAAGAGATTTTTGTAATGGAGAAAATCACACATAAACTGAGACTACAAGAGGAACAATTTGAGGACAAATGTGAAAAATGGACTGATTATAGAGGACGAGAAGAGGACACCACCACTGCCACTGGACAATAAGGACATTGATATAAGGATGAGTGTTTAACTATGTATGTATGTATGTTATGATGTATAAGTACCTCAAAGTTATACTATGTTACAAACACTGATTTCATACCATTAGAAAGGAGACATAAAACAGCAAATCAATACATATTATGTGGGTTTCTTTATCTAGTCAGACATTTTTTTAGGGAGAGTTGGAGGAATATTAAACAATGTAGTTATATAGTAATCCAGGAAATAGCCTTTTGAACCTGGGTTTGATGACTGATTTGTCTGTGTTTATTTATTTTGCAGAAACATATTGTTCTCTAGTTATAAGCCTTACTAATCATGGCTTAATATCATAGGGGTTCGTTTATTAAAGAGGCTGCCACTCCAATGAAGACAGATCTTTAATTCAGTGTTTGTTTGTGGAGCCGGCTGCAGATAATAATACATTTTGTTATGATGTGTTTGCTGTTTCACAATTTGGTTATAAATTACTGAGTGTGTACCAAAGAAAACACAGCTGCACTGGATACATCCATTAAACTAAATCCATTTAACTAAGTCTGTTAAAGTTTAACTTCATTTACCCGGAGGCACATTCAGGTCATCATCAAACTAGTCACATTACGTTTTGCAGACCATGACGCTTTCAAAATAAAAGTCGTATGAAATGTGTTTTACTACTGCACACAATTTCATTTTATGGAATATTCTAGGATAGAGTAGTATGAGCCCAAGTAAGTAGCCTAATTAAATAAATGCATCAACTAAATATCTTGATTTAAGATCTACTAAGTTCTCTGGATCTTCCAAGCCCAACATATCAACTGAGCCATCCATTGGAAATAGTTTTGGGATGGAGTAGAAAGCCCTGGAAACAGAAATGAGTAATTTAATCTTGAGTTTTTTTGGTTCTTTCAGCTAATGTTCACACTGTTATAACAGCAAAACATCTTTAGGTCATGTTTCTTAACTTTATAGATCAGAAGCCGAATACAAACCGGTTTTTAAAAATGTATTTACTCATAGGAATTCACTTTGGTGAAAATGGTGCATTCAAGGACACAGATAAAAATAAGCAAAATAAAGTACTATTAAAAATACCCTTTTAAAGAATATTGGAACAAATGAATAAATACAGTTTATACAAGTATAAATATGCAAGAAACTGAGTACAGTAGTGTAACAAGGGAGAGAAGTGGAGAGTTGTGCAAATTTAAAAAGAGGTAGTGTGGAGCAGAGATGTGCAACATGTTCAAAGGGTTACATACAATACATATACTATAACTTCAAAACACTATCACACCAAAGCTCTTAAAATGCCTAAAAACATTGACAGGAAGAATATTCAATAAACAGGATTAACATGTACATTTTATTGTTTTAGACTTTAAATACTCAAAATACCAACTTCCGGTTGTGCCCTCACTAACCCGTGTCAGCTTGACGCAGCAGGTTTATATTTACCCTCGTGCCGCTGTGTGACAGGTGGAGTTCAGTGCTGAGTGTGACAGCGTGACCACAGCCGAACAACCGCTGACTCTCCGTCCTGCCCGCGCGGTGCAAACATGGCACTGAGCCGTCTGGAGAAGGCCCAGGTGTGGCTTTTCAAAGCGGTCATGGGGCTCCTCTTCATGCTGTTTCGACTCTTTTCCCCCAAGGCGAGCACCTCCATGTCCGGCAAGAAGCTGCCGCCCGTCAGCGACCCTCTGCTGCTTGCCTCCGCCACGCAGCTGGCAAAGAAGATCCGGAGGAAAGAGGTGTGTTCCCGGGGTCAAACTGCGAGACAACCGCTGCTGCAAACACCAGATTTAGCATGTTTAATAGACTTGTGTATTTTTCCTTATATATCTTACGTTTGTGCCATTTTAGATGGCTTGGCAGCATAGCTATTTACAATTAATAACAACATATTTCAGCCAAAGCTATCGTAACTCTTGTTTAAGGATCTTTATCCTATATCTGTGTTTTC
Source organism: Eleginops maclovinus (assembly GCF_036324505.1). NCBI lineage: Eukaryota > Metazoa > Chordata > Actinopteri > Perciformes > Eleginopidae > Eleginops > Eleginops maclovinus. Next base: position 9,470,602 of record NC_086359.1, read on the forward strand.
TATTACCTTCTTTAATGATGCAATAACACCTGTGGAGTAACAACACCAGCAGCTGCTGCTTTACAATCTCCCTAAAGCCTTTTATATAACATGTGATATCGTTACAGTATTAGACAGGTATGGGTGTGGTACTTTGTGCATTACACTGTGGTGCAATTTGGAGTACAAGAGCATTGTGTAATCATTGTATTTGATGGCAATATTGTCTGCGGGTTGCTTGTAGGCAAAACAAACCTAGTTAAGCAGTTTGTCATACATTTTGAGAGCAAATTATTGGTCCAATTCATTTTAAGAAATGCACTAGTTTTAGCTAGTGAAATGTGCACGACTAATAGGTGGACTGACGACATAAAATGCATACGAATGTCTGAATAAAATTCACTACAGATTTACCACATGTCCACACCCCTCTCTGTGTAAGCAGCTGAACCTGTTTCTTCATCCGTAGGAATTCAATGGAGATTTGGCCCAATTCTCACAGTGGGTGTTGTTTTCCTGTTGTGGAACTTTTGCACCCGTGTGGACATTTCCTTCTGTTTCTGCAGGTTTCCAGTGTGGAGGTGGTGCGGGCTTACATCGACAGGATCCAGGAAGTCAACCCATTTTTGAACGCTGTGATAAAAGACAGGCAAGATTGAACCATTCTTTTTTTTCTGATATTTAATCTTTTGTGTTTATTGTGTAACCTTCTTTGTACTCCTCTACAGTGCTTGTGCTATCATTTTTTTGGATGATCAGAAATTAAACAGCTTTGGGTTATTTATTCTGCATCCAGGTTTGATGCCGCCCTCCAGGAGGCGAGCCAGGTGGACAAGCTGATCGAGGAGGAGACTGGGGGGGAGGAGGTGCTGGAGGACCGGCTTCCTTTACTGGGAGTCCCCCTCTCTGTCAAGGAGTCCTTCGCCCTCCAGGGTAACCTCCAGCATTCTTATATTCTGATTACATACATCAATAAGAGAACCTCGGGTCAACCTTTGATAGTGAAAGCGCACAGTTAAACATTGTTTTGATTTAAAGCTGCAGCTCAGCATTTTACCACCTCTCCGTCTTGCAGGCATGCCCTTTACTACCGGTCTGATCTCCAGGAGAGGAGTCGTGGCCACTGTGGACGCTCCTCCTGTGGCCCTGCTGAAGAGAGCGGGGGCCATCCCCATGGGCGTCACCAACACCCCTGAGCTGTGCATGTGGTGCGAGACCCACAACCATCTGAACGGCATCACCAACAACCCGTACGACCTGGAGAGGATACCAGGAGGAAGCTCAGGTTAGCAACGTTAGGGGCCCTATTTTGTTCATTTTCAGGTTCATATTTCTATTGTGTGTCTCTGATCTAATTTTCCAACAAACTGAAGTTGCTTTTGCCCAACCAGTTCTGAAGTTCTGTCAGCCAGTACAAAGTATTTATCTAGTTAAAGACACAACTGTTCTCCAGGAGAGAGAGTTGTATCCCGAGGTGGCATGCCCGAGCGCTACGGGAATGGAGTGATAGACTGGGTAAAAGGCCGAGGCAGTGATCAATATTTCCTCAATAATACGTTTAAAATAGTGGTACATCATCTCAGGGGAATTTGGTCAACATAACTTATTTATACAAAATTAAACAACATTTTCTAGTTGATTAAAGGCCATTTGTTTTTAAATTTTGAAAGATTTTATAAAATTGACACCGGATGACCGCTGATGCTATAAATAATATTGAATTGAACTTCCCTAATTCAAAGTAGTGATCATAATTTGTTCTTTTTTGGATTAAATAACTCCTTATTTTGAAATAAAATGATTTAGAAACAAATTTGCCCCTGGACACCAGGAAGGTTAGGCAGATCCACTCACTAATCTCTGCTTCTGTCCCCCTTTCCTCCCCCTGTCAGGTGGGGAGGGCAGTATTCTGGCAGCGGCAGGCGCTGTAATGGGCGTGGGCTCAGACATCGGCGGCAGCATCCGTATGCCATGTTTCTTCAATGGAATATTTGGCCATAAAACCACTCCTGGTGAGAGAATCTAAATGTTAAGTGGATATCGATGCAAAAGCCGTGCTAAAAAGAGGAAACGCACTGGACCCTGTGATGTGTTCTGCAGGTGTCATGTCCACGGAGAACCAGTACCCTCCCTGCACTGGCAGACATGGAGAGTACCTCAGCAGCGGACCCATGTGCCGCTACGCTGAAGACCTGCGGCCCCTGCTCAAGATCATGGTGGGGCCCAACGCTCACATGTAAGAGCTCAGAGTCATATCTAACATGCATTAAAAGCTGGTGTTATTTAACAGCTTGTAAAATCAAATTGTTGAGATGCAATGTGGCCCGCGGCACGTCCGTAACTGTAGACTTGCCTCATAAAGCTGCCTGTTCTCCTGTGGGAAATTGTCTTTCACTATATGTTTCACAAAGAGTAAAAAGGAGGGGCACATAATGTCCCAAAACACCAGACAAAAAGAGAAGCAATTAAGCATACAATTCAATGGTATAAGAAGACCTGAAAACCAGCTGTCAACCTTGGAAAATGTGTCCATGAGAGCGCACTGTGACAGACAGAGCAATCAATATCAATCCAGTTCATCTTTTTTACGAGTATCTATCACAACCGTCTTCCTCAGGTAAAGCTGAGTGGAATAAGATGCAAATGTGCCATTTAGAACTGGTGAATGCAAAGAGCTTGAACCACAATCCAAATTGCTTTATGGGGCCAGAAGCTGACAGTGTGTGTTCAGATCAAATCATCGAGCTGTGATGGCGTAACTCTTTTAATTAGCAGTACTTCTTTACACGTGTCCTCAGGTTGTCCTTAAACACGAAGGTGGACCTAAAGAAGCTGCGGTTCTTCACCATCCCTCACGATGGCGGTTCTATGCTGACATTCCCCATCAGCAAAGACCTCCTGGAGATTCAGAGGAAGGTGTGTGAAATCCAACATCTGTGAGCTGGAAGAAACAGGGCTTATCAGGACTGGTTGTTAGAATTAAAGATCCTCACGTGATGTTCTCCAGGTGGTGCAGCGTCTGGAGGCCGACCTCGGAGTGGAGGTCCAGGAAGTGAGCTTCCCTGAGCTCCGCTACAGCTTCCAGATCTGGAACACATACATGGGTCTTCCTGACGACAATGGCAAGGTGGGTCCTCCTGATGCCTGTAAGAAGAGTGTGTTGTAGGGAGAAAAACAGACTGCTGTTGCCATGACTCTCTATCTAATGAAAGTCACAGCTCCTATTGTCGTCTGCTGTCAGGAGAGGGATCACTAATCGCCAGGGCGGGCACGCGCGCACACACACACGCGCGCGCGCGCACACACACACACACACACACACACACACACACACACACACACACACACACACACACACACACACACACACACACACACACACACACACACACACACACACACACACACACACACACACACACACACACACACACACACACACACACACACTCACTTCTGCAGGGTCCTTTGGTGCGTCTGATAAGTCATTATTTTAACCCTGGTCCGAAATATTTTAGGATTGATTTAAATAATTCAATTTTATGTGTTTCATTTTGTTTTTAAAAGGATAAACTGATTTCTTTCTCTTGTCTGCATCTCTCTGGTGGCTTCTTATTTAAAATACCCTTTAAAATGTAATGCATTGTTCAAGATTAAACCATGATGTGTTGCAAACCTGCGTAACCATAATAACGGCAAAGCAGAACAATACGCTAGTGAGAGGGTGGTATTACTGCAGTGAAGGAAACCCCAGTGAGATTTAACAGATTAAAGTCACACAATCACTTCTTTATTCTTTGACTCAAGTTGATTTTAAATCAATATTTCAGTACGGTGGTACATTAAGACTAATAAGTAACTTGTATTAAAGAGGACATATTATGCTCATTTCCAGGAGCATATTGGTATATTATGCCTCTCCTGTGACCTGTTTACATGTTCAAAAAGGTCTTTATTTTTCTCATACTGCCTGATCCAAGTAATTTGTAATTTTGTGAGCTTTAAAAAAATACTTTCTTTTTCCTCCCTAAGCCCCCCCAGGCGTTTTCAGAGCTGATGGGGGAACCAGGACGTCCCGTATGGCCTGTATGGGAGCTGCTGAAATGGATGATAGGAAAATCCGAGCACACCCTGGCTGCTATCAGTAAGAGGGGTTAAAAAAAAACCTTTGATATTTATCGTTTATTTTACCTGATATTAATCACCATTACTACCGTTCTCAGCCCTGGCCCTGATCGAGATGACTGCCTCCAAACCGTCGCCCTTCATCCTGGAGCAGAAGGAGAAGCTGCAGAAGCAGGTGGACGAGCTGCTGGGCACTGACGGGGTTTTCCTCTACCCCTCGCACCCCAGGGTGGCGCCGAAACACCACCACCCGCTCTTCAGACCCTTCGACTTCGCCTACACGGGTCAGTCATCATCATTTTCTACAAGATTTTTAAAAACTGTGGTTGATACACACCTGAGGGAAAGAGAAGCTAAGGTGTACTGAAGACAAATGATTTCATTTTCCATACCTCTGATCCCTAACAAACCCAACTGCCATACACAGGTTAGCAAAAATAATCAAAAAGCCAGCATTTCTGACTCTTGAGATCTGCATTTTTGTATTATTTATTGAGTAAATCAAGAGACTTGTATATGTTGTTCACCCTGAGACTTTGAATCCCTTTCTCTGTTCATTGATCAATTTGAAAACCAACTTTAAAGATCCTTTATCAGCTCTACTTTCATTATCTGAACATCGAATAATCATGAAATGATAGTTTATGAAATGTAAAATTCCCTGCTAATTTTATGGGTTGACTCTCCTACAATGCATCGCTGATACAAGACATCTTTCCACAAATATCTTACCTTGTTGCGCGATAATAAGGTCAACATCTCCACAGATCAGAAAGTATTATAATAACGGCTTCTTATTCCATCAGAAAGCTTGACAATTACAAACAGAAGACATCATATTTGGGTTACAGTGTACCTCCCGTCTTCCTGTAAAGCTTTGAAAGAAAAACATCCCTCATTTCTTTTGTACTCCCACATCCCCCTCCCCCTTCCCTACCTGCAGGTATAATCAACATCCTGGGGCTGCCGGCCACACAGTGCCCTCTGGGTCTGAACGAGGAAGGTCTTCCCATGGGGCTGCAGGTGGTTGCTGGGAAGCTGCAGGACCACCTGACCCTCGAGGTGGCTCTCTTCCTGGAGAAGACGTTCGGTGGCTGGAGGGACCCTGGGGCTAAATAAGAACCACACACACACACACACACACACGGACAGCCATTACCAAATCTACAGCGTGGAGCCGGATGGTCTGAAGACTGTGGGACTTCTCTGCCGCGCTGCTTGCTGTAGTTCACACAGAGGTACAATCAGATCACTACTGGGATGTACCAAGAAGCGTCAGTCATCTTTTATCATTTTCTTTGTTCAAATCAGGAGCACAAGCTTTAAAAAAAAAAAGGTAGATTTTCACGTGTGTGAACGTTCACATTAACATGCAAAACAAAGCTGCCGGTGATCGGGTCTCTGTGTTGTTGAACATCAGGCCCGTGCAGATACCTACCTCTCAGACAGTTCATTTTCCCTAGTCTGTTTCTTTGTCTGTACAGTTACACGTACAAAGACTTAATTCTACATTTCGGATCAATACAAGTCCACCATTTGTATTGAACAGCGTTGAGTGTGTCACCGTTCTGATTGTGTGTATGCATTATGGAGCTGTCATGACACTTTCCATCACAGTGGAGGAAAAGTTATAAAAGGACATTTCTTTGACTATCTGACTGCAGCCATGCTCTCACACCTGTGTAGAAGAGACTTTGTTTAAAATAAAACTGAGGTAGGTATGCTAATAATTAGAGTCTGGACCGGGCCGTCACAATGTTTGATTGCAGTGAGAAAATCTAAGGTGTGTGGTTATGTGAATGTCACAGAATAATAACTGTGCCTGGTTTATGCTGCATTTCATTTGTTTCTTTTGATTAAACGTTCATTTCCTTTTTAACTTCAGCTTAACTGGTTCTTTTCCTAATTGCTATTTTTGACTGTTGAGAAATACACATTTTCTACAGAGCCACATTCAGCAAAAGGATTAACAGGTTTGAGAACAAAGACTGTAACTAAGGGAAACAGCTAGCCCTGGACTCGGTCCAAAGGTAACACAATCCACCTGCCTTCACTGCTAATGGCTCACTCATTAACCGCTTATATCTCGTTTAACCTTTAGAAGAACTGAAGTGGGAAAATGTCAGGTTGAGGTTAACCCCGGGGGTTATGTGGGACTGTTTCTTGGCAGAGCAATTCCATCAAGCCATACAAGGTAGAAAAAAATACTAGAATTTTAATTTAGTTGACAGATGCATTCTGCTCATTTCCATATCTGTATCTCTACTGTGACATGTCTCCAAGATCTTTATTTTTCTCATACTGCCTGTGCTGCAGCACCTCTTTTCACCCTCTGTCTGAAACCAGAGCCCAGTCTACTCTGATTGGTTAGTTGGCCGGCTCTGTAGTGATTGGTCAACTGCTTAGAGATGTCGTGCCCCTTGGAGCGCAAGTGTTCTATAAAGATGTCACTTTGAATAACAGCTGAAAATCTGGGATTTCTGACTTCAATAATTCACAGAAATGTAAAACCCTCCCAAATATGTTAACCAGCATGTCATGTATAAACAGTAGAGAGAGTGAAGCACTACCAGGAAACCCCGGGTACATTCTCTAAAAACGTGAGTAAGAAAGATGAGAGACGCCCCCCTGGAGTCTGTTGCCACTTTATTTTCTTCCCTTCTTTGGAAAAAGGATGAAAACCGAGGTGAACATCTACCGGAAGGCTCCGAACAGAACTCGACAGCATTGAGAAATCTTTTTTACGGTCACCTCTATGATGACTTCTCGTTATTGTTCTCTTCTTTTTGTCACAAACTATAATTCGGTTCTGAAAGGTCGAAGATAAGCTGCAAATGTGACATTCACACAAAAATACAGACAGCTCGTCTCGTCTCCTCGTCATGCTTGTACCTCGGAGTACAAATGTTGAAAGGGGCCTGCCGTGACAATAACTCCTCTGCTCGTTTAACTCTCACCCCTCCTGAACGCAGCATCATTCAGGAATCGGACATAAAAACTGAAACAATAAAAAGGGTAAGGGTAACAGCCGAACAAAAAGTACAGAAACATTCTTCAGAGTCCTGCATGTTGGCGCTGCAGGATAAGGGAGGACCTGTCTCTCCTTGACGCACGAGTGCTGGATTTGGCCCAAATGTGTATGCAAATACTTGTAAGTATGTAAACATGTTTGTTTTTTATTGAAGTGGATAAGAAATTTTGGGTGTGTGACTTTGAGCACTCGAAGCTCCTCAGGAAGTATTGGTGATGGGTTTGTATTTCTTGAGACGGGTCCACTGTCCTGTGGAGTAGTTCATTTCGAAGACTGTGTCCACCAGCATGGTGGTGCTGCCGGTGCCGTCGGCTTTGGGAAGGACCTCCGTGTGTTCGCTCAGCTTGATCTGGATGATGTCCCCCTGCTCCGGGCATGGGTTCTCTGCAGGACGGACAGGAGGAAGCAGACGTGTTATCAAAGGGTCCAACAGGTTTGTTGCATTTAGGAACCCTCACAGACACTTCCTGTAAATACATGACTGTGTGAAAGCACTTAGGTTTTTTATCTAACTCAGTGAATGACCTCTGTTGCAGACTCATCTCCTCACTTAACCTAAAATAAATTCTAACAGGTGTCCTAGCCTAGCAGCTATCTAGGAAACTTATGCAGAGGTGAGATTAACCCCTTTAATAGGTATTACACATTCTTTTAAACAGGTGTGATTGGTTGATTTAAAAAATAGAAATAGCAATGCACTCTTAGGGAAAATGGGTATAGAACGGACAGGGCAATCAAGAGTATTAAACATAGAATTGTGTCTATTATCAACAGGGACAGGAATTAGAAATGAGTTTCTTAAAAATGTCTCCATTACCTCTGGATCCAGCCATGAAGCCCAGGATGAGGGCCTTCTCCGGTCTGGTGACCTTGTTGGCCGTCTTGAACATCTCCTGGGCGGCGTACATCTGGTCTCTCTGAGGAGCGGGAACAGCAGCAGAAGATTAAAATAAATACAATTAAACTATCGTTGTGTCTTTGAACCACCCAGCCTCCATCTCACCGTGAGGGACAGATTCTTTTTGGGCTGCGGCTGTGGTGGTGTAGGGGTGGGTGTCGGGGTTGGGGTCTGAGGTGTGCTGGGAGGCTGGGTGGGGGTCTCCGGCTGGCTGGCGGTGGCGGCTGCCGGGGGCCCGTTGCTGGCGGGGGTGGAGACTGGCGTGCTGGGAGACGTGGGGGTGGCGGGGTTTGCCGTGTTGCTGGCGTTGTACATGGGCGTCCTCTGTTTGTACTGGCCCGGGAGTGTGGCGGTGGCACCGGCGCCCGCTGTTGCCGACTCCTCCGGTTGGCGTGCTGACTGCAGCGTGTCCCGCCCCGAACCACCGGCATTCGCTTCAGAGGTGGGGGGGGAGAAGAAGAGACATGGTGAGATTGACATGATGCCCGCCTGCTGCCTGTAGGGAGGTTTTCCCCTACCTTCTTGACCCAATTAATGAATAAAAGCCCTTTGTATTTGAGCAAACAATACAAGTCTACGTGTTTGTCTAACCTGGCTGTGCCTCGGAGCTGGGAATGTAAGAGGAGGAGGGAACCATGCTGGGTGTGGCCGGTAGATAGCTGGTCGACGGCAGAGGGTTCTCGTTCAGCGCCCCCAGTTTCTGTCAAACAAAACGGTATCAGTTACAACGGTCAGAGAAAACCTGAGTGAGAGGGGCAGTAATATGAGACCGAACAGCAGAAATCCAGACGGTTTGAAGGATGTGGAGGAAGTACCTGTGCAGACACGAGGCCGGCGGCGTAGTCTGGGGTCGTGTTCTCCACCACCGCTGCTGCTGCCGCTTCTTCTTTGGCTGCTTTCTCTCCGGCCTCCGTTTCTGAAGCAGGGGAGAACATTAATACAGACCCATGAACTCAAGGTGCAGAATATAGACATGGGCTGATTGAGGGCTGGAAATGTAGTTACCCAAAGTCTTTCTTCTCCTCTTAGCTTCTCTTCCAGCCCCGACCATATCCAGCTCGGAAATATCTAAGAGCTTTAAGGAGAACAAAAAGTAAAAAATGAAAAGACATTTTGGCAATAGAACTACATGCAACAGAACGATTCATAAGAATCACAGTTTTATCTAGTAGGGTTTTCTGGAATCTGAGGTTACCTTGACCCCCCTCTCCTTGCGCAGAGGCGTCCGTGCAGGGGCGATAGGCGTGCGGTTACTGGGGGGGCTGAACATACTGGGAGCAGTGGGACTGCGGAACGGGGCCTTGGGAATCCCCTTGAGAGGAGCTGAGAGCAAACATTGACAAAGGTCAGAAGTCAGAGTAAAACGTTTCTTGGATAGAACGTTGGAACTCGTTAGAACCACTGAGTGAGCTTTTATTGATATTCAACTCACTGGTTGTGTCGATCTTTTTAACCAGTCCTCTCCCTTTGGCGTGGAAAGGCACTCCGGCTGTCTTTTTGAGCTGTTGGGCCGTCTCTGTGGCTATAGTAGAAAAGAAAAGAATGAACTGTGACCACATTTACAAACAAATGATCAACAAACACACTGATCAGGCACACAATTTTAAACAATGCCTAACAAATTCAAATATGCCAAGACAGGAGAAAGAACAGCGATATTTCCAAATACTGCTGTAGAGAAAAGTGATGTTAATTATTTGAAGGTTAACTTACATTTCTGCAGCAGCTCTGCCCTGAGTGTCGCACTCTTGGGTTTCCTCTTCAGCTGGAAATGTTTGACGGGGGGTGTAAGGGGTCCCACCAGAGTGGTTAGCGCACTTTTGTTCAGGTACTGGCACTCCAGAGGAAGCATGGCCGATGCCTCACACTCGCCCACTGTGTGTGTGTGGGGGGGGGGGGACAGAAGAGGAGGGGAAGAGATGAATCGGCAGAAGGACAGATGGAGGATCTAGCACTCACTTCACAACCTCACTTGCTCATGTTGAGCAGATGATTAATGTTAGCAAACAGAACTTCAAAAATATCACCAAACATTAGAATCCATAAGCCAATATCAGCCAGTTGGTAAAAAAGGTGTGTAAGAAAACCTTACAATTTCCTGCAATAAGATGTAAGCTTTTACCAAAAAAGCTACGTAAATACTACTGAGGAAATGCATTCCTTACATTTAATTACAAAACAATCAAATATACTCACAATCCCCACATTATACAAAACTCTATTACCATGAACACATGTCAAATACTGAACCGCTCCAGCTAATTAAAAGTATCAAAAGACAGGGGGCTGACTGACTGACAAAATACTACCTTTCTCCCGAAGCTCTCCAAGGATATCCTGCACATTCGGGTTCTGCTCCTCCAAGTCCAGGTTGAGAGAGCCGGTCTCTGGGAAGGACTTGAGGATGTCTGCGACCATCAGCACCCAGGGCTCCGAATCCACCGTAGCCAGCTGGATTATCTCCGACAGGGCCTCCTTCATCTAACGAGAGGAAGACGGGGTTAGTGAAACCAAAGACAAACCTTACCTACCCTACCTGAGAAGTTCATGATCACAGGATGACTTGATGTATTTATTATTATTGTTTATTTGCAGTTTAATGTCTTAAGCTTTCAGTCATGTATAGCCCAGAGTACTGTCTTTAAGTTGTTTGAACAACGGCAAGAGCAGCGCAAATGCATTATAATCACAATAACAAATATATAAGCAAAAGTCTGTGTTTCTTTTCTGTTGATCAACTGTTCCTTTCTATCCTGTTGCCGAGTACTTGCAGTGTAGCTGGAGATCTCTTAGGGGGCAAATAACTTCGATTTAGTCACTGATTGATCACTAAGATTTTAATCTGCAGCTTGTGACAAAATGATGCAACAGGATTTGCGAAACATCTGTCAACTATTTTTGTATGCATGCAGCTTGTTCACAATGACACTGGTGACATGTAGGCAACAGTAAAGATCAGAGCGACCTACAGTATTCAAAACTGAGACAACACCATCGACTACAATGAAGCAAAACATCTGGCAGCAATCAAATCATCTCAGATCATTTGAGTTACAAGCGGCATTAGTTACACCTCATCTGATTTCCTTGTAGTGTGAAGTACATGAGAGCCACCTGCTGACTGTAAGAGAACAACATTCGTAAGACTCTTGATCGCTTGGCAAGGTTTAAAGATGAGCAACTTTACATAGTCATATATCGAAAGCAAAACAGAAACTTGGCCTGACCTATTGGGGTAAAATGACTGCACGTTCACTTAAATATAATTATATGTCGGAGTTTTAAAACACTTTCTAAATATGCATTTATTTGACCACATTAGTTAGTAGTTACTTTACAAATTCAGATTATAAAAATTAATTAACAAATACATAAACAGTGATATTTAGTTATAGGTAAAGATATCAAGCATCAGTATGAAATGTAATTAGCTGTAATTTTACTAGCTGTGAAGAACACATGAATGCAACAAAAATAATAATCCAGTCATTTCATACATGATTTTGAATTGGGCCAATCTGCATAATAAGTACTTTTACTTTTGGTACTTCTACTTAAGAGAGTACTTCTTACAGCAGGTGCAGAAGAAGGAATTGTGTCTGTTTTTAACACACTTCCTGAATATGCAGGAATAATATGACGGGTGTCTAACGTTGAGGCAGTTTAACAAGTGATGTGTGGGACTAGATGCTGGTACCGCCTCCAGCTCGGGCACTCTGCGCGCTTTTGCCCATCCCACCATAATGTCTGAACGAGGACAGCTAGGCAAATGTTTCCCGGTGTCGCTGCTCAACCACGGGTGAAAAAAACGCAATTATAACGTCAAGTCAGTCGTGTAGATAGGTAACGTAAATACGCGTAGAAGTCTTTCTCAAGAACGGAGGTAAATCGGCCGAGGCGCAGGAATATCATGTTCTGGTTCTTACGTTAGTTAGCTAACTATATTAACCGTTGCAAATAACCAGTTAGAGATAGCAAGCTAATGCTAACTAAATAGGTTGAATAAGCATGTTTAGAGGTGTCACCTGCAGTAAAACACCTAGAGAACAAATACTGATTGGATTTAGAGCTACTAGTCTTACATTGAGCTGATTTCTTAGCTGTGTTTTTAAGTTAAAAGCCTACTTTACCTGTCAGGCTAACAGAAAGCTACCGAAAAGCGACCCACCTCGTCCACGGTCCGCCGGGGAAGATGCAGCATCCCGAGCAGCAGTTTCAGCTTCACCGGCGGCGACAAACTCGAAAAGCACAGCCGTATATTATCAATTACTGACACGGTGAGGAGAGAAGCGATGCTCGGAGGCGTCCAAAGCTCGTCCGTGGATCCCAATTTGTTGTGAAGCCACAGGCCGGTGTCGCTGTCCTTCATCGACGCCATCTTGGAAAAAGAAGTGTTTTGAGTTCGGGCATTTTAACGGGCAACCTAAGAAAACAGTCAGGACCCCGCCCACACCGGACTCTTTTGACAACACTGAAGCACACAAAAATAAATAAAAACTGGAAAATACTTTGAAACTATTGTCTTATCTCATATATTAATTAAATTGCTCTGTTTAAAACATTAAACTGTATCTATTCAGTTCGCGCCAAAATAAATTAAAATACATTTAGTGTGTTTTCTTATTTATTTTTTAAAATGTCAGTGCAATTCTTGTGTGTCTCAAAGCATTATATCGACAAAGAAATAATCAAATAAATACACTAATGCAATGCGATTTTGTATAATATATTATGATAAAAAGCCTTCATTCAGGTGAAAGTATAAATATTGCATTAGATAATTATTACGTAGATTGGGGTGAGTGTATTTAAAAGGGAGTAAACATCACACATAAATGGGATATGTTTATGTTATAAAGTGTATGTATAAAGTAGTAAACATTTGCAGCTGTCACATTTTTGTTGATATGCTACTACATTTGTAGTAGTTTTAAGACATACCACATTTATAATCTGAAAAAAAAAGTATGAACGAAAAATGTTGTAGTGAAGTAAAGCTCAATATTTTCCTCTGGCATGTTTTAGGGGTAGCAGAAAACGAGGAAAACATACTTACAAAATCATATTAAAGTACTTTGTTTATTGTACCATTAATTATGACTCATGTATAATTAAAACAATGTATGACATGGTATATACATAGTTTATTAATTCAAAGTTTTTTGGGGGGGCTTTTATTTTGAAATATTTACACCGGAAGACTTGACTGGTCCCCAAAGCAAATAGAGCCACACGCATGCGCATTCCCGTACTTCACTTAAACAACCCTAGGTGGGCATCTTGCGCTGGTTCTGAAATATCATCGACTGATTCACGGTAGGATAGCACGTCATTTGTGAAATAAACAGTCATTATACTCTGTATTCATACTTTCAAATAGATACACATATTAACCGATGGAAACGGGACTATTTTCCAAACAAAGCCTATCAGACGCTGCTATTTCATTGATTGACGGCCGTGAAGAATATTTTCTGTTGTATTTAACCAAAACGCCTGGGCATTTTATTTTTTTAACCCCAAAAGGGAATTAATCACATCACCACCATGGCGTCCAGTGGATATCTGCAGGCAGCGGTGCTCCTTCTGGCGGTACAGCTCATCTGTCTCGGTGCAGCTGATGCGGATCATGAGACTGGGACTGTCATCCCTGCCGAAAGTAGGTGGATTTCATATAAATCTGGATTTTTCAGCCTGTTCAGTGCAGGTTTATAAATATCTGCGTGGTGGAAATCAGCCACAGTGGTGTTTTCATTGGTCCCCACAGGGGTGCCATAGTGGGAATTGTAGGTCATCCTAATTGCCTGTATGTGACAATATAAAAATAGGCCCTGCACTGCTACTTTAAGAGCCAAATGTCATAGAAATGTAAAGGCAAATACCTATGATTTTCTTTAGCAGGCGCCATTTATGATAACATTGGTAAACCTTTGGATCTGTGAAATATCAGGACAAGACAAAAATAGTGGCAAGTGTCTAATCCAAGTTACTCAGAGGCCAAATTGATGATTTTAAATTGAGATTTTCAGCTATCAAACCGAGAAAACTCCGTATATGAGAGGCTCAAAACAGATTTTCCCACCCCTATTTTCTTGAAAAAGTACCTGATTATTCGTTTTTTCGGTAGTTTGCTATTAATTACTTCTGTCAACTAATCAGTTTGTTGACTAATCGTTACAGTTCTAGATGTAAGCAAACCTGAGGGACTTTTTCTGTGTATCAAACTGACAAACGTTTCTGAAACGTTTCCCTATTATTTCCAGGTCGCCCATGTGTGGACTGTCATGCATTTGAGTTTATGCAGAGGGCACTGCAAGATCTAAAGAAGACCGCGTTCAACCTCGATGCCAGGGTAGGTGAAGAATTATCTTCAGTATTAGTTTTTTCCCCAAAACGCAGCCCTGACTCGTGTCTGCACTGTCCTCACAAGCTGCATATAACCCAAAAAACTCTAAAATAGCACAGCAGCATGTATGTATGTTGCTGGAGATGCAGAATCTAGGACAAAAAGTCTGCAGGTTAACCTTTTTATGGAACCAGAGTTTCTCCCATGTGGATTTTAGCATATGGGCAGTAAGAGGACATTGGTCTGTTAGTAAATTAACTGAAACTCTTAAAGTGAGGAAATGGGACCCTCAAATCTGGCGGATGTTTACATGCTTGTTGTTTTTGTTTGTTGCAGACAGAGACGCTGGTGCTGCGGGCGGAGAGGCGGGCTCTGTGTGACTGCATGCCCACCAACTCTCTGCGCTGAGGACGCCCCCCACCTCCACCCTTCCACACACTGACACCCACCCTGTTCTAAACCTCTGAACTCATGTACAGCGACTTCCATCTTAACTTATCCACGCAATAGGCACTTTATTTTTCCTTTACTCTCATGTTGTTGTTTTGCCTTATTGGGGACGACTTTTATACCACTGAGGTTTTACATTGTGAAACACGCCTGTGAATTTAGTTTGTCTCCATCGTCACGGGATTTAGGTCAGTTTCTCATCTCATAAATAAACTATCTTTTGTACTTTTTAGTATATGACTGTACGGTGTAGATACAGTAGAATGCATCGATTAACTTACTCGTTGAATATCTTGTATGAGATTGAATGTTTACGACGATTTTACACATCAAACTGTAGCATCACGTGGAATTTATTTAATAATGGCTCAAAACACTTCAATAAAACATCATAAATCACCTTATAGGAATCGGTCATATTTAGATCATTTAAATGATTTGCAGCCTGGCTGCTTTTGTGAAAAAAGGTTGGGTAACTGATCAAAGAAAGTTATATTTCTTTTGGAAAAAAACAATGAAGATTTATTTGTAAAGACATCAGAAAAAAAGACATTTTTATCAGAAGTTCAAACTAATTTTTTAGAGTTTTTTTCTTGAAAAAGCGTATTTGTAAGTCTTGATTTAGCACAGCACTGTAGCATGAAATTACAGCACCTTTTGTTAACCTGCTGTTATTGTAGATTGTATGTATAGATTCTGTATATGTACACGGGTCTACTCTGCCTGACAGAGGCGTATGCAAGAAATAGCGACGAACGATATGGTATCAGAAAATGCAATATCGGCGGGGGGGAAGGGAGGATGGATAGAGATAGAAATTTAAAATGTCTTATTGTTGCTTGTTCATGAACGGTGTACTTTGTTAACATTGAGTCACAAGACGCCACATTTATTGTCTTAATGTTGTACCTATCAATAAAAACAATGAATGACCTTTACTGCCATGATCATTTACTAATTTGAGTGGTGCCTGGGTCCCACTCGCAGAAATGGAGTAGCAAGCCAATTGGCTGACGCCGAGCGAAGTGCAGATGCTGGATTGTTTGGTCTAACCAAGGCCTGGATGTAGGAAGGGGCTGATTCCTTCACAGCTCCTTAGGCCAGTGTCTTTAAGTGGATTCCTGGAGCCAGTGAACGGAGCGATGTGCAACTAAGAGTATTTCCACTTCTATAATTGGCTTTAACGATAATTTTTTCTTGATTTATCCATTAATTGTTTGTTTTATAAAGTGTGCCAATACCTGGAGATGTTAGGTTTACGGTCACAGAACCTAATAGCGTGTGAGTATAAAGTATAAGATAAGATGTACCGTTATTAATCCCTGTGGGGAAATTCAGGAGTTTAAGCAGCAACAGCGCGAGAAAGAAAAACAGTGCAGATTCAGACTAGGATAATAAACTATACAATACAAATGATCATCACTTTTCTCACATTGTTAGTGGATTCTTGGCATATTTGCTTAAAAAAACACCATAAACTCATTAAGTAAAGGCTCTACTTCTTTAATTCATTCATTGACAACACTTCGCCTGCCGCCTCACATAAATGGGCTATACTTAAGATCATATAGATAATATGCATTTGACATAAGTGTATGAGTTGTAAATAATAAGACAGTCTTTTTGTGTTTCTCTACGGCTTAAGGTTTAGAGAAAAGCATCGGAAACAATTTGGACAATAAATGAATCATTGATGTTATTTTTAGGCAAAAGGTATTTTCTAGTTCCAGCTTCAAACGTGTGAGGATTTGCTACTTTTGTCTGTTTTATTTGACTTTAACTGAGAAATCTTTGATTGTTTAGACAAAGAAAACCATGTTAAGGTGTCACATTGAGCTCTAGGCAATTTTTGGACATTTCACACTAAATTATTCACCCTTTTATCAAATTTACCAGAATAAAAAGGATATCTTAGCATCAGAAAACTATGCGAGTGTTATTTAAATATCTTACAATCAACTTCAGAACATAAAAGGTGATGATTAAAGGTGGTAAGTCTCCACTTCTGTAAGCATTTCAATTTTGAGCAACACCTTGATTCATAGCAGCTCTTCCCCTCTGTTCTCTCAGGAGCTGCAGAGCAACAAACCCACAGAGCAATGGATGTGTGTGTGGGGAGGCGGGTGTTACCAGCCACAGAAGTGATGTCTTAGGTCCTGCTTCTAAGCGGACCTCATCTCCTCCCACACAGACACACTTTTTAAATTATTTACAATAAAGTCTAGTGAGATAAGCCTGCAGTACCTCGCCTCCACCAGCAGGGAGAGCTCTGAGTGAAGGCATGCCGCCAGCTGTGTCGCAGCGATGCAGCACTCTCTACTTCCCCCATGGATGCAAATGCAGATGGGGTAGAACACTGTAAATAGATCCAAAACATGAAACCGAAGCACTACACTGTCCACCGTGTCCTGCCAGGAATCTCAGCCCACAGGGGCCACCGTGCACCGCCAGCAATATCGAGGCAAATCCCCCTTCACTGCACCACAGCTTATTACACAAGACCCTATTCTGTTGCTTCAGCAGCTACCACTTTTATGGGAAGGAGTCACATCAAGTAAATGCTGAATCACTCTGAAAAGCCTTGTCGTCAAGCACTCCCACTTTCTTCCCCCCTCTCCCTGCAGGAGCCTTTCAACTTTCTCTTTCATCTGCTCCAAAGCTGACTGAATCCTTCCAGCTGTTTGAAATACTCTGCTGGGGGCGAGCAAGCAAAACCCTCCGATGTTTCCCTCATCTTTTATCTTACTGAGGCATACATTCGACCTTGCCACAAAAGTTTTGTCAAACTTTGGATCTTATTTTGCAGAACAGAACACCTAGCCCCCCCTGCCAGGGTGAATCTAAAGCCTGTAAATGTATAATTCAGCCGTGTACTCAGTGTGAATGAGATGACAGATATAGCACAAGACTGCAAGCAGATATTCTAGTTACTATAGTTTTTTCCAACCCTTTTTGCCCTGTCAGTGGAGCTCAAGCACCCTTTCATGTTCATTTGAGTTGATTTTTAAACATATTGATGATGTAAAAGCTAAATACGTTGTCAAACAACTGTAAGGATTTACATTTGGTCTGATCAAGTTTGCAGTCAGACTTCAAGCACTTGGAGGGGCAACATTTCAACCATTTACTCATTACTTTAAGCTATCTATTTCCTCTTTATGTTGGTGACTTTAAGGTACATATTTGAACTGTGTTTTGGCACATTTTCTTACTTTCTAGCTAAATATTCAAACTATTTTATTGTGACTTTTATCTATATATTTATCTCAATATTTGAACTGTTTATTGGGGAGCTTTAGGTATTGTTTTCACTGTTTAACACTGAATCTTTAGCTAGATGTAATATTTGACTCTTCATTAATGTCTTTTATCTAACTTTTTATTGATAACTTTAAGGTAACTACTTGAAATGTGTATTGATTCCTTTTCCTTGACTTTTTTCCAAGCTTATTTTTTTTACCTTAAAGCATTACACTGTATCCAATTATGAGATGGAGACGGCTTGGTGGCACCAGCATCCTCCAGGGGAAGTGATACATTTTCAAGCATCTTCATTGTGTCCGACGTATAAAAGCATGAGTATATTCAAAGCAAGAGGTATGGATTTTTGCTCCAAGCAGCATATTTTCTTCTTAAGCTGCTACTTGGATGACTTTTGTAGGGGTCTGTGAAGAAGAAAACAATCAGAAAGAACTAATAAATAATGCAAATTGTTGCAGATTTTTTTTCAACATGGTGGTCGTTACGAAACAATCAGTGAGATGCTTTGAAAAATGAGCGGCAGCTTGTGTGAAATGAAACTGAGAAATAAATAAAGCAAAAGCTGTTCAGCAGCTGGTAACGCTTTTTTCCTCCCTGGACCAAAACACCCCGTCATTATTTGGTATCACCACTGGATTAATGAGAAAATGACATCCCCTCACTGCACCAACTCACCTTAATAATGTTAAAGGAAAATGTAAAGGATACCAGTTTCAAGCTCTCTGTGAAGATGTTCAGTTATCAGAAAATATGTATTAAAGCTTCACATGGAGGAAACGTACACAAGCAGATCTGGAGTCACAGAGAATATTCTGCTATAGTCTCCCCAGGCTCGTTTCAAACATGTCCCGATACTCTTGTTGTTCTAAGAGATATCTCCCCTTGTGAGAGATATGAAAAGAAAACTCATGGCCACAGTAACAAGAGGACGCTGGAGAATTTGCCAATGTTCGCAGGGTACCATGAATAAGAGATGCTCATGTTAATGCATTAATTATATATATGTATATTTCTGCTGGTCCATCATGAATTACTCTGAGAAATCTGAGAAAGCAATCTGAGAAAGCGCATGCCCAGTGCTATGGAAGAATTTACCCAAGAGACGGAGAGATAAAGTCACATTGGAAGAGACACTTTGAAAAAGGAGGACAAATCGGGGTTTGAAATTCAAGAGATGAAAAGTGAAATAAGCACAGAAGCTGTAGGACCGAAGCCTTAAGAAGGGCAGAGTTAGATGTTTAAGGTACCGAACATGAATAGGTGGTTGGTATAATGATTCTGCATCTGTTGCTCCACTTTGGTTCATCTCTTTTCTTTCTAACCCAAGGACATCTCTCAACAACGGGCCATATTCATTAAACGTCTCAAGACTGACATCCTCCATAGCAACAAGGTCAAAGCGACGTCTTCCAATCAGCCCCAGCTGCTGCATGAGTTAAAAGGAAATCACTTGCGATACTATAGGGCCTTTTGGGGTGATTCCTAATGGAAAGTTAAAACACTTCCAGATTATGACCTCACAAATTGCCTCATTTCATGTTTCAGAAACGTTGGAGAATTTGAGTATAACTTAGTGCTGCTGACATGTGACCACAAGAGGGAGACAGACCTCAGGTAGACACAAAAGCACACACCAAAACTTTTATTCTGTCTTTTTTCGATGTGGCAGAAGAATACTTTGGTCTCAATTTGAAAAAGATAGGGTTTCAGTACCTGCCTCGGCACAGTGATGAACTTACTGTAGCTGTCTTAGGGAAAATAAATGTTGGTGTCTAGTACCTCAGCTATCTCAGTACTGTGTCATTCTTAATGTGTTTTCTGCACTTATGTATGTGGAGGAATTTAGGGGTTTAAGTCAGGTTGTAAAATAGTGGGGTGGCTGTTAAATATTTTGGAAGGAGAAAATTCACCTTTAAAGACAACATTTCTGTACGATATCTGTTTGCATGGCTGAAATCATAGGAGAAGTGTGTGTGAAAAAGAATAATCTGCGCAGTTCTTTGGGACAGGCGGTGTCAGACCAGGAATGGATGCTTAAATGGGATGAGTGTTTCCTGTATCTCGTTTTAATACCTATCAAGACACAAATTGAGGAGGTTTTCGTCTCACAGAGCCCTGGCTTGTCCTCATAAAAGTCATGAATGCCATTCGTCTTGCAGTCTGGACGCAGGAGATATCAATTAGAGCTTTCTGCATTTTGTACACAAACAACCTTATCAGGCTGGGGAGACAGACGAGGGGGTGGCAGGCGCCAAGGGAGTATTTGAGGGAGATATGTGAAAGAAATAACCAACCTAAATAAAAATGATTCAATGAAAATACATTACTTTTAATTCATGGTCAGATCTAGTAGTAGTTAGTTTTTTATATTGTATTTATTTACTAAGCATTTACATTAACGGTAGCTCGCTGCCACAGAATAATTAGCCTCTTTTCATCTCCAGCAAGAGAAAATATTTAAGTTTAGGATCTGATTTCCAAAGCACACTTAGAGGTCAACTTGACCTTCGAAAAAGGCAAAATAAGATGCAACATGACCATGAGCAGTGTGTGGCTTGGGTGGGGGTTGGGGAACCTAGGGTAACTAAAGAAAAAGGGGGTTGTTTATATGTCTGTGCCCAGGGCCCGGTGTTTCATAACCCTTCTTCAGAACACTACATGTGTGTTGCTTATTTGAGGAATGTGAATTTGCCTTTTTTTTTAAAATGAAAAGTGCTTTAAAAACATCCCAGAAAAGACGATGAAAACCAACCTTCTGTACCCAGCAGACGGCAGACTTCTGAAAAGCCGAGTCATGTCTGGCCCGCCCTGCTGAAAAAGGTCAGAGGTCACTGCAGGAGCAGAGGCAGGAGAGTCAGGAGTGGCATGATGTGATGTTCAGAGGGGGGGGGGGGGGTGTTTCCTCAGCTGCAGGAAAACACAAAGAGTCAGAGGTCAGACTCAAGATTATAACAATTTGCTCTGAGGAGCTGCTAACATGGCTAGCAAACAAGGCTCAGAGTTATTTACGCGTGCTTGTTGGGTAATTGTTTTCTTCCGTAGAGAAAAGAACATAACCGTGAGCTGAACTCTGGACATGGTATTAATGCGTTGCCACTTCTATTTTACAGCACATGCTGTGAGTTAACCACACTGTTGAAAATCCATCCGCACTCGCAGCTGACTCGCTTCACACTGACAGCCGGATTGATTATTATGAGATGTTTTGGAGACATGTGACAACGGTCAGATAAGGGCTGCGTTCAGAATCACACACTAAAGCTCTGCCTCCTACATACTGAATCAGTGTCGACTGAAACTGGCTAGTAAATAAAGTCATGTGACTGACACGGCCAATCAAGCGTTAATTGGATCAATTCATAACATTTTAACATACACAAAATCAACATAATATGCCTTTAGAACGCACTACATACTCATACTTAGTGGTAAAAGTAGGCACATTTAATTGTATTTGTGGTTTATTTATACATTTGTGAACATTTACTTTGAATTGGGCTTTTGGAGTTTCTTTTTTTGAATTCTTCTGTGAGAAAATGTAAATAATGAGTAATGGGACAGACCATTGGGGGACAGACACATATTGGAGGCACAGACTTGCTACTGCATTGGAAAAATAACACATCATAAAAATATATATGGCTTTTTTAATTACTTTTACATGTTTAAATTGTGGTAATTGGTGTACTTGCTTTTCATTTATTTTTATTTTCTTCTCGAAAATGAGATGTTTTCAACTTTACTGCTTATTTCATGGTTTTAACATCACCGACAGAACTTGAAGGCAGCACTTGCAGGAGTGGTAGAGAAAGGCTCACTGCGCATGCTCAGAGCATCTTCCACCGGGTCGGCACGGTGAGAGCCCCGCTGCAGAGCAGGTGCTGATGCGTGGAAAACATCTTTCGACTCATTTTTTGCCAAATGTACGGGCTGAGCAGAGTGTATGAGGACTTTGTAAACTCTGCAGGTTATCAGCCACTCCTCCTCTTTAATATGGTGGGAGGAGGAGGAGGAGGAGGGGGAGGGGGACACCTTAAGGAGGAGGGAGAGGGGGTGGCTGCAGCCTTATCAATAGCAGGTTGATCCAGTTCAAACTAGTTCTACGATTGTGGCTCTTCTCTGGGCTTAAATGAAAACATTTCCTCAGTTTTCTTATTTATGGTATTAAAATAACTACATTATTTTGGGGATATCACTATGTGCAAAAACGGTGCTGCAGTATTTACGTGATTACATTATTCTTTCCAGCAGCTTTTATTATCTTTGATGGGTGATGATGACACAACCTCAGCGTTACATTGGCGCTGTCAAAATGAAAGCACACGCAAGTCATAGCACCACTTTTGTCCCTGAATGGGTGAGGGTTTAATGATAATCACGGTTAATTACAGGGAGGGTCGGGGGGACAACAAAGGGTCGGATCACCAGCTCCCCCACCGTGCCTAAAGTCGGTTTTCTGGTCGGTGCTGATGCTTTGGTGCAAGTCTCAGACAGAAGGGCTGATGGGAGGTTTCAGATGCGCAGTAAGGCGAGATGTATTCTCCATGTTGAGGCTGTTGCATGACAGGAGCAGGGTGACAAAGCGGAGGGAAGCCGGGGAGGAATCACTGCAGTGCAGCAGAGCTGTCAGTCAACAGGCGGAGGAGGCTGCACTCACACATTATAAGGCGAATAAAAGCTGATTTTAACGATTAAAGTGGGATTTCAACGCCGATTAGTATCAGAATATAGAGTATTGAAAACATTTCCACCTTCTTATGTCAAAGTAATATATTTACATGGGCAATTACGTAATTTATAAACGATCTAGGTGATTAGAAACGAACTATTTTCACTTCAAATTGATCATTAACCTACATTATAAGTAATAATAACCTCAGATTTTCATTATAAACTGCATTCGCCCTGTTGGAGCGTTTCCTCCTGTTTGACGCATCGGCCCCGCTTTACCTTGCGCCTCTGTATCGCCTCCTTTAATAGCCCTCTCAAAAAACCGGGGATCCTCCTCATTGAAAGACATTAAGAAGCCAAACCTGTTTAGAAACAGCAACTCTATACTCAATATCGCCATCCCACCCACTTCTCCTGGACTCACATCTTTAAAGCCCACACTTCGCCGACTCTGATCAGATGCAGAGAGAGCCACAGTCTGCCTCACCCTCCTCCCTCTGTGTTTCCACCAATCTGTGACTCGAGAGGTCCACCCCAACCCCTGAACCTGAATCTACCCGCCCTGCTGGCTTATAAATACGGCTTTAATCACACCGGCACTTCTTGGTCGTCAGAAACGCTCAGGGTTGCAGCAGAACATCCCCCTTCGTCTTATCCCATTCATCGTTTCTCTGTTTTAAAACAAAAACCTCATCCATTTTCACACTCCCCCCCACTTTTTTCCGAGCTGTAGTGGTTTGTGCGGCCAGTTGCATGCATTTTTCGTCTCCCAAAATGGTTTGCGAGACTAAAATTGTTGCGGACGAACACGATGCTATACCTGGGACCAAAAAAGAGTCGATTATGTGGAGCTCTTCGCCGGCCAGCGCGGCTCTGAACCCCGCAGAGGCGAAGGATGTGAGGAAAGATGCGGTTTTTATCCGCGAGTTCGAGTGCGGGGATCATGAGGAGGTGCGGCGCATCTTTTACGAGGGTATTATGGAGAGGATACCCAACACGGCGTTTAGGGGGCTCAGGCAGCAGCCCAAGACCCAGTTTTTATATGCTCTTCTGACAGGTAAGTTCCCTCTGTTTACCTTGCATCATGCATCTTTACACCCACTTTCCTATAACAACATTAATGATGTGTAAGGAGTTATTTCTAATCTCTGTTGCGCTTTCTTTTGATGCTCCTAATGTGATTTATTGGAGGAACTTGTCTAAAAACTAACGTGTAAATGCACTTTATGGCCCTGAAGTTAAAAAATGTGTTGCAGCATCACCAAAGGGTGCCTCTTTCCACCGGCACTCACCGGCATGTTGCTCCTCGCACAACAAAAGGCATGGAGGGGCGCATGGTGCACGTGTATAACCGGCGGACCCGCTGATTTTGTGTGATGACATGCCGGCTCCGTGAATGAATGAGTGAATGAATTTGAGGATTGGCCCACGGGGTGCGCGAACGTACCCAAAGAAAAGCACAAACCACCTACGCCCGCGCACCCCAACACTCACATTAAAATCCCCCGCGGCGCGCACACGCTCCTATCCCCTCCTCCTCCCCGCCTCTGCGCCAGTCATGCACTGATCACTTTTGGCTTTTGTTGATATTAAAGCCTATCTTTAACGTGTCCGGTGCCTTTACGCACGCCAAAATCTAAGAATCGGTTGACATTTCGAAATATTTCGGCTGGAAAAAGTGGTAATTTGGCACAACCAAGAGCCTGCCTGTGAAATTCACAAACAAATTCTATTTCCGTGCGGTTCCAATATGATATTTATAGGTTGAATTCCCCATTGCACCCCCCTCGTCATGTTTGACACTAAACTGGAATAAACTCTAGTTATTGCATGAAACACAACATGCTATGCAGCATCCAGCCTGCTTTGTAGAGACTGCGCCCCCCAGCGTTACACCTGACTAATTACTGGAGTATGGACTGAGATGATTTAAGGATTTGAATACTAACATGCACTGGAAGTTTGACCCTGCTGTACTTATGTGCCTTACTTCACAGTTCTTTGCTGCATTGTGTCTTATCCTGATCTCTTTGATGTAGACTTTCACTTCATTGAAATGTCTTATTGCTCTTCTTGTGTCTGTGTGTTCAATTTCCGCCAAATCAAACATGTGATTCTCTTTTCTGACAGGTTTCGTTTATTTTTCTTCCATTTCTCCATAGTAATGTGCTTTTTCGTGACCAAATCCGTCACGCTGACCTGCTGTGCGCCCCTCTTTCTCATGGGCGCGCGCTACTTCTACAGCAGGAAAGTTATCCACAGTTATCTGGACTGTGCTCTGCACACGGACATGGCTGACATAGAGGCTTATTACATGACACCCACAGGTAAGACGAAGGAGAAACGTCACCATCCTTAATAGACTATTAAGAGACACATGTCTGG
Source organism: Eleginops maclovinus (assembly GCF_036324505.1). NCBI lineage: Eukaryota > Metazoa > Chordata > Actinopteri > Perciformes > Eleginopidae > Eleginops > Eleginops maclovinus. The sequence goes on from NC_086359.1 coordinate 9,495,748, forward strand.
TTTGTCAGTAGGCAATGCTCCACCACCAGGGTTCATTTAAGGTATAACAACTTGTAAAAAGTAAGGGGATGTAACTTTGCTGCAGCTGGAAGAATAAGAGGTAATGATGTAAGGCATCTATTGTAAAACTAGCCAAGAATCTTCAAGCAATCCAGAGGCAACTGATCAAATATGCAGCTCCTCCACCCTTCTTTCCCACCCCTCCTCCATGTCTCTCTCTCCACTCCTTCCCCCACTTGCTTCCTCTCTGAGCTCCACTTGGTCACGGGCTAGGCGGGGGGAGGGAGGTTGCATCACAGGGCTATTGATCGCCAGGGAGGAAACTGCTGATACACTTTCTGCAGTACACTCAGTGTCGGCAAGGCTCATTTCCTCCACTAAAGCTTCTAATTGGGAAAATCAATCCACCTCCAGTGTCATCGCAAACTATTCATTCTCTCAAGTTTGGCCAACCACAACCACAAGTGACTTCCTGGACACGTTTATCCCCTGTTAACCCGAAGCACGTGGCCAAAATAAAAAGCAGGTGTTAGTTAAGCCAGTCAATTGCCCCTCCCCATTGTCTCTTTCTCTCTGACAGTGTGCCCTCTGGCCTGGTAATCCACCACATACACAACTGCAATTTAGCATTCCCATTATTGCCGCAGGGCCGAGATGGTTTAGAGGGGGTCAGGCCCCACTGCTCATGGACAATGCTAATGATTATATCCGTACAAACTGAAAGGGCCCAGGGGGACAAACACCTGGGAACAGGCACGTAGACCTGGTGGACTTCACATCCAGGTCACTCGTATTTACTGTTGTACGTGTACAGAAGGGTGCCTTGGGGTATCCCGTTAAGCGACACTGAAAGTGAGGGACGGGCTAGCAAAACACACTGGTTTCTACCAAAGTTAGAGCAGTTTTGATTATGTAACACTAGTTTTTCTTTGTGCTGTGGGCTCCATTGGAAAAAGATGATGTCACATACTGCTGCGTGCCAATCAGGCTTTGGAAACAGTTGAATCTAATGACAGTTGTGGCGTTTTTTTGGGTTATGTTGATAACTAAATCGATCAAATCAGACCTTATCTTTGATTTGTTTTGCAGTTTGGAATGATTATTTAATGAAGAGAGAAAAACTAACCCCATTACTATGGCCTTTAAGCCAGTAATCTGTTGGAGAAACAAGGGGTCTCCAAAACCAACGGGGAAATCCTTCTGTCATCTGGAAAGAGATGGATTCACAGAAAAATGTCTTGCAGCAGAGCATAGGAATAGCCAAAAACCAGTAACTGTGTGATTTGACTCTTACTCTCTAACTAGCTGTTACTACACAAGGTAGATCACTTAGCTTTCCAGCAGAGCCAGGTGGACCTGAACTGCACAGTTTATGTTGGGATGTGTGTTATTTGTCAGGCCTCAGAAGTGCGTCCACAATAAACACCAGCTGTAGGAACAAACATGTAATTCATTCAAAGTGAAAGGAATAATCTTTCAAAGTATTGAGGACAGAAGCAGCTACAGTAACGAGTAAATGTATAATTGAGGTTTGTGTGTGTGTGTGTGTGTGTGTGTGTGTGTGTGTGTGTGTGTGTGTGTGTGTATCCACATCTTAAAACATGATTTTAATCAGTATTTACTGAGATGTTTTGATGTAGTGTTTGATGAATCGTAGCATTACAGAATATGACTGCAACCGAGCAATTAATCAAATTAAAGGAGAAGCGGTAGTTTAAATGCAGAGAGGAAGAGAGATTAAAGACAGGGAAGAAAAAGGGCTACTCCTCAGTTACTTTCTTTGACATTTAGGCAAATTGCGACTTGATTGAACTCCAGTAAGGAGACAAGAGAAGATTGGCTGAGCCGACGGGAGCCACGTATCCCTGAACACATCACTACAATGACACACTAATCAATGCTCTTATCTCCTGTGTGTGTGTGCGTGTGTGTGTGTGTGTGCGTGTGTGTGTGTGTGTGTGTGTGTGTGTGTATGTGTGTGCGTGTGTTGTGATCAATCACTGTGCTGCCACTTAAGGCCAGCTGTCACCTCTTTCATTTGCCACATAATAAAGTGTGTGTAGGAGAGAGGCTTCAAAGAAAAATTGAAAGAACCCCGTTGTAAAAAATCTCAAAAAGTCTATTTAAATTCAACAGTTCCAATAAGCGATTGACAAGTTAAAACTGATGCTATTAAAAAAATATCAGCTGGAGGAAACCTCTTTCCGACTCCTCTTTCTCTGTCCCTCCTTGGACGCAATGATGGCTCAATCTGGCCGTCAACATGTCCACCACTGATGTGTTAATAACAACAGTGAAATGACTTTTAGAAACTGTTAACGAAGACGAAATACTTCAATCAACTGAAATCATTTTTCTCACAACAAACTATAGTGAAACGCCATTGAGATTATTTATCTTTAAGCCTTTTTAGCTACCATTTTCTGCACTGTTAATCCATGTTGAGCGTGGGCTCCCTTAAACTACTGAGTTATACAGAAACTAGTAAAACTATTTGGAAGAACCACAGTTTGCATTTTAATTGCCGGTGTTTGGGTGTGTAAAATAAATCCTATCATTTGGATGGATTTCAGGCGCACAACACCAAATAAGACAATAAGACAAATAAGAGTCAATAGTCAGGTTTTTTGGGGTTTGTTTCCATTGTGTACTCTATGTGAGCATAGAAACCAATTTTATATATTTTAACTCAACATTTAATTCCCATGTATGAGCATATTTCTGGAAAATGTAATCTGGGAAATGCGGTTTTGTGTAAAACAATGAACAAGCTAGGGTAGATTAGCACGGTAGCTTTCCCAGAGCTAACAAGCTTTCTCTTTAAACCCGGAGTAGCTTTAGAAAGCTGCTTAAATATTGAAGTCTACCTCTAAGGACACTTTCTAGCAACATCCTTGTGAGTGATTGCTTATGGCACCTTCACCGCTGTGTTCATTTGCACCAGTGTTTCTCATTGTAGCGAGGGCCCGCTTCATGTCAGCGGCTATCTCGTCAAACAGAGTTCGCCCGGTCGTCCGCACCCCTCACAGGAAATGAATATGGAAGTAAAAGCTACAATTACTACGACTCTCCATTACCTAATCTCCGTTTTCCCCACATGTTGAGCAGTAGGCGGACATTATACCTCCCTCCCTCTGAACTTTTTTACCCGCTCAATCACTGCAGGCCACTCTGGAGCGGCTTAGTGCCTCCAAAAAAGTGAGTGTAATATAATGAGGGCGACACGAGACACTGAGCCAAATCCTCTCTGGCTGAAAGTGATACCCAGTCAGAAACGCTGCCTGTTTAATGACGAGTCATGGCCACTGCAGCGTCTCATCAACGCGTTATGAAACCAGTGCTCCTCCACTGGTACCTGCTGGCCTTATTTTAGCTATGAAAGACAGACAGGGATAGAAAACGGGGGCATCCGGGGGAGGGGTGCGCTCCTCAACTCTATGATGTATTTAGTGTTTGTGTGGGAAACAAAGATAAATAAACTGTGAGCACACAAACAAAAGGCTCTCCTGGGTATATTCCTCAGCACCTCAGATTAATAAGGCATCCTTCTTTCTATCCCTCCCTCCTCTCACCGAGCTTTCTTTCTCTCTCCCACCTGTACCGCTCCTCCTCTTCCTCTATCTATTTCTCATCCACACTGAAGGTGCAGAGGAGGCGCTGCAGTGGCCGACTGGGTAATCAATCATCTTGCCAAAGAGGAAGGGAAGTTTCCTCTCGGCCAAGGACACAGCCTTCACTCTCTTTCAAAGAAATATGATTTATTGTTCGTTCACTTATCAGTGGCAGGCAGGCAGCAGACAGTTACTGCACTATGCTGTTAGCTTTAAGCCATAGGTACAATAACAGTCCCCCAAAAAATAGAATAAAGTGCTGAGACAATAAGCCAAATAGACTCATCAACTTAATTATTGAGAAAAGCTAAATACGACTCGTGTCCAGATGTTAAACTATGAGGATTTACTTCTTCTTTCATGCTTTTTATACCTGTAAATTGAAATAAATTGGTGTACTGCTGGTTTGAAAAAACAGCAATTCCCAATCCTTTAAGTTTGGAATAACTATAAAGACAATATAAGAGGAATGGATCAACATGTTTCCAAACATATGCTTGTCCTTTTCATGTCTGTACACTACATATGAAGCTACAGCCTCCGGCCGGTTAGTGTAGCTTAGCATAAAGTCTAGAACAGGCGGGAAAAGCTAGCCTTGCTCTCTGTAACTCCGCCAAAAAAGCAAATTAGCAACTATTTCAAAATAGCAATGCTTTATTTATGGGCGGTGGTGGCGAATTCCATAGGGGCTTGGCCTTGGGAACTGGAAGGTCACCAGTTCAAGTCCCCGAAAGACATAGTGCTACCATGGTGTCCCTGAGCAAGGCCGTTCCCTACACTGCTCCCCGGGCGCCGTACATATGGCAGCCCACAGCTCCTAACACTAGGATGGGTCCAATACAGAATGAAAAATGTCCCCTCTGTGGGACGATTAAGGGTTTCTTCTTTAACCATTGAAGCAATAACGTGACAATCGATGTCGGCTGATTCATTTAGTCCCTGATTTACACAGATTGATACTAGTCTTACGTCTTACTAGTCTTCCTTTACGTCAGAGGCTGACTCAGCTGTACTCAGAAACTGGAGACCTCACCAGTCCATTACTTCAGCTGTACTCTGCAAATACATGAACACGTGTATCTCTCCTCTATTCAGCGTTTTGGGGGGGAAGCGGAGTCGATCATTAATTATGCATCGCAGCCTCACTACCCTCGGCCTTTGTTTCACATTCTGCTTGAATCAATAGCGAACAAAGACACTCATTGGAAGGAGTAGATGACGTGCCGCTTCATTTATCACGGCGTTTTCTCACTGCCTTGAGTCTCTGGTGACCAATCCCATAACCTGATCGCGCCAGATAAGCAATTTTAAAGCCTGTTATCGATTAAGTGTGTGATTGTACTATATATTTAAAGTGACTTATCGTGTTTAAGCCGTACCGAATTGGTTGATTTACACAGGAAAAGTATAGATTGGGATGTAATAGAGTCGCATTTTGCATGCCTGTGTGAAGCTTGGCCTTAAGAGCAATAGAAGGGGCTCAGGCTGTAGCAGCAGCCATGTGAACGATGGCATGCACACAGTTAAGTGTAGCATGTGCGTAAAATGTGAGCATCTACCTGCAAGCTTGCATACAAACAAGCAACGTGCTTAGGCGCGTAAATGGGCAGTAAAACCCAGAGCAAAGGCCGATAATGACTTCCTCTGAGCTAATGGATGTGCAGCAGGAAGGGTGCACGTGGAGTGAGTTGAGTGTGACAGCACAGTTCAATGCATCACTCTCCTTTGCACATTGGATTTAGCCTAAAGGCCAAGATCTTGCTGAAGACTGCAAATCTGGGCTCTGATACTCATTAATTATTCATTATTTTGTGTTGTGTATTAGTGTACACATCTAAAAAAGCTAGTCCTGCGTCTGAGGGTCACCTTCCTCCACCCTCATTTGTCCGTGACGAAGTGAGGAACTGCTGACGGGTGGGTTAGACATGACAGGCTAATCCATACTCCCAGCATGCACTCTGACCTGAGGAGAAGGGTGCGTCTGTTTTACAGGACAATGAAGCAGCATTTAAAGCGTTTCTCCTTTAAAGGGATAACTCGTTAAACAGTTACTAGTACTAATTTTACTCCGTTTGACTAATACTATTAGAATACAAAGACAAATTATATCAACATCAAGACCACGACTATTGTGGTTGATATATTGCATGGTTTGACAAGATATGGGTCTTTTCGGCAAAGCTAGGCGCAAGAAATGTGTTTAAAATGTATTGATAGGATAGAAAAACACACCCTAAACACCTAATGTTCACTAGGTTGAAATTTGAACACTAGAAGCAAAGGCTTCTCGACAATTAACGCCAGGCCGGGTCAGATTAATCATGCAGTGATGCAACAGTTCAGACTCAGAGGCATTACTCAATGTGCCCTGCAACAATGACGCGCACATGCTTAGGAGACCTACGAAATAACACTTAAAAATAACCCTTAAATGTGCTTTATTATAAAATCATAAAGCGATGTATAAGCGTCTGACTGGGCCTACACCCAGAGAGCTGAGGGCAGAGGAGTGAACGAGGCACAGTGAGGAGCCGTCTAGACTGAATGCTTATCGGATGAATTATCCGTCAAGGTTTCTTGGGAAGGAAAAGAATAATCCTGTTAGGCACCCTAAAAACCATCCCTGCGAGAGCGCCATGTTTCTTTCCTTTTTATGCAGGGTTCATATCTAATCATCAGCCTGTGTTTAACACTCCCACACACACACACACACGCAGGGAGGCTTATTAATGAAGCGAGGTGGTTAAAGAAATGAGATTAGGAATACAGTTTCTGCTGAAGCTCTTCCTCTGTTTCTTGCCTTGATTTATTTCTTGTCTTGAGATCATCTGTATTCTTCAGGTCCCCTCCCCCTTTGTAAGAATGGTAGATTTCCTCCCTCCCCCGTCATGTTTGTATGCCGTAGCAGCAATAATGGATCCTTTCATTGCTATTACTGTTAACACAGATGCCTCGCCTCCCTCCTCCTCCTGCGTTGCTCTCACTTCTACTTTCAGAGCGACACATGAATGACTTCTTCTTCTTCATTCTCCCCCTTTCCTCTCGTATACTATCTCCTTTTTTTCTGAGTGAGAAAGCTCATTCATGCAACTTTTTAGCCTCACAATTGGTCTTAACATGATATTACTATATTAAGCTCTGTCCTTAGCAACAAGCTGCCGAGTGGAGCAACAGGGGGTTTTATTTTGTGTCTTATTCACTCTGTGTCTCCAATCAATGTTGTGGTGGCATGGAGGACCAAGAAGCTTCGCCCTTATGACTTGTAGGTGGAGTACTAGAACAAATGGAGGTAGATGGGAGTAGGAAGAGAGATATTTAAGAGAGATTGGCCAAATATATGAACTATTCCAAAACTTTACAGTACATTTGCAACTCTTGGTGAGGACGGAGCGTTTGGTTTTATATCTCAATAGTCTCTTTCATTTCTAACTAGTGGTTATGTTGTTACTTAAGTTACTCAGTTAAACTTTTTTTTCGTTGCATAAGGGACATGAAAGTCGATTAGAAATGTAATTGTGATACATCAAAAACCAATGTATGCTTACATAATTTGTAGTATGGGGACGTTAGACTTTAGACGACAGGGTTAGCATGACTGGTCCTCTGTCCTGGATCTTGGGGGCTTTTGAGGAGAGTTTGGCAGGTTTTCATCAAAGGTTAATGGTGAATGGAGACATTATTGTGTCTGTTTCTTTTGGGGAAAATTGGAGAGTCGCCAAGTAGTTAGACATTGAAGAGAATACTAAGATCAAAGCTGGACGAAAAATCGAGTCTAAAATGACAACATACTGGTATGGCTAGAGGAAATGTCAAGGGATCAGCAAAGTCATAATGGGACCGTGAATGCAATCCATCCTATAATTGTTGTGATATTTCAGTCTTTGCCGTCTGATATTGCCATAACCAGAGCTGTGCCAATAACATGAGGCATACTCACTCACAGCTTCCTTGAGGCCTTGCTCCAGAGGGGCTTTACAATGGTTGTAGGAAAAAGTCAGTCTTGGGATTCCAAATGGGGAGCCTCATGGGCAACAGTTTGCTTCCTCTAACTTGCTCTTTACATTTCTCCCAGTCTCGATCTTCCTATTTCCAGGAAGTGCAGAAAGGTGCTGAACCCATGCAGTTTAATATCAGTGTCAGATTCAGCAGATGTGATGCTCCTTGAGCGGTGAAGTCAGAGGTCAAAACTCCCTGCTCAGATTTCACAAGAAAAAGCAGAGTCGGAGGGGAGGAAGAGGCAAAGGGAGATGTGATTATTATTTTCTTCAGTGTAGTTTATTGTCCCGTGTGCTCTGAGTGTTTTTGAGACACGGTGTTAATACTTGGTCTGATAAACAGAGATGTGGTTAGCATGCTGTCCTGTCCTTCCCTGATTCCTGGCACAGGCTCAGGTCAGACAGATGGTCAGGAGGGCTTTATGCAAGCCCCCCCGTCTACACCAACACACACACACACGGTGGTAATGGTACCGGGAAAGTGCCACAGGAGTTGACACTGCAGCATTAGTAACTGGCAATGATGAAACATCATTCCATAGAGTTAGTGAACGCCGCAGGACACTGAACCACTGACAACTTTGTAAATCTGAGTCGTTCAGGCATTCTCCTAAAAAGTCGTCCATCAAAGCGCCACATTTTTAACTACAAACCAACAATTTGTCGGCCCTCAAAGGGCAACAAGACAGGTGTGATTGATTGATCCAATTTTCGGAGATGAAGTTCTACTTTTACAAGAAAGAAACATGGATATTTTCAGAGATTAAAGCGTGATGTAATGTAAGTTTTTTATTAAGTAGCAAAGTGTAACCTGCTCACGTTTTTTCCCCCTTAAATAACCACTTAATCCCAGAGAATAGTCATGTTTTTTCTCATTTTTGTGGGAATATTAAACACCTACAGTGGCCCTAATATGTTATCATAAGTGTCAGTGACAGGGGGATGAAACAGTAGGCTTTCAGGTGTGTTTGTTCTTAGTTATTCAGGATGTTTTAGTAATTTGTTGAGCTCTGAATCTTCCCACATGTAATTCAAAATCCCAACTCCCCTGGGAGCTTAGTGAAACCCGGCCAGACTCTCTCATTGATGTTATGCCCCTGTCTAGCTTTCACGGTGGGGAGTACTCGGGTTTTCCTGTTAACGCAGCAACCAACATATGACAGTTGTTTGATTCAGTAACAGAGGCCTGCAGGGGCATCAAACCCCTCCTCGCACACATGGACTCAAGCAGCAGAGCATGAAGTTAATGTCACCGCCTGTTTGTGTGTGTGTGTGTTCTTTCCAGTGTGCGTGAGAGGGAGATTCAGCAGAATAAAAGAAGAGGAAATTATGAGTAAAGGCGAGGAATGAAGGACAGAGCGAGAGAATTAGGACGCAGGTTTTTACTTTCGGAAGGTCAACTGAAGCCAGCTACCTTAACTATTACAAACAGATGGTATCTTAAAACAAAACCAATGCCAACACATGCCGTATATACTGCTGACATAATAAAAAGGAGGTTTAAAGAGTCACTTTCTATAAGTTATAGTACAAAAAAAGCTCTGTAGCTTACTTTGTCCAACAAACCTAAACTATTGTCACTGATAATTCCATGTACACCCAAAAATAATTCACTATCGTAATCACTGTGTCAAAGAGAACAGCTTATACATGCAGAACGAATGTAAATCGATATTAAAAAGGGTGGATATGCAAGCACTAAGAGGTACTCTGGTGGAGGAGCATTGTCTGCTGACATTTTTTATGTGTTGTTGTAACTTTGTCTGTCAACATGTGTGTTAGTCTTTTTATTTTTTTGTGTGTTTAAGTGTCTTGCTTTACAGCTAGTCCCCACACACTATGAGCTTCTGTAAAAATACCAATGTTTTCCCTCCCAAACACATGTCTGAGAGTCCTAAGTGACCGCTCTGTCTCGCATTTTAATCAGCAGCATCTCACCGAGTGGCTAATGCCATTTAGCTCCGGTCAGGCTCCGTGTCCCTGCCCTCCTCACTCATATTCTCCTCCCTTCTTCTATTCTCCCTCCTCTCAGAGCATTAAAGCCATTAGGACATGATGCAACATGCTGCTAATGCACACACAGGAGGACGTTGACTTTGAGTTCTCCAAACTTTCATTCAAATACTTTTTCCTTCCTTTATTCCTTTCCTCAATCCATCATGAAGCATGTTTTGTGTGTAATATCCATTATGTAAGGCTGTGAATTGTCTCCAATAAGTAGAAGTTTATTGTCAGGGATTGAAAATACTTACTTAACTATACTAACTACTTTAGGTCCTGTTCTTCAACGATTAATCTTAAGGGAGTAGTTTGATATTTGGATACATTTGGGTTTTTCCACTGCACGGTTCGGCTACTCACTTTAGTGCTAGGTTGTTTTGTTTTCCACAGATAGTTCCTCTTCGGAGTAGACCAGATTCTGAACAGATTGCCTGTGTGAAACTACTGAGATATTATCTTCAACCAAATAGATGAATGTCAAGTGTATATCATAGTTTTCCAGGCTGCCACTTATTGTCATTTGGGTCGAGTCAATACAACAATGGTGGTGAAATAGCTGATAAAATGGGGCTGTTGCGCTAATGACGATTCTCCCTATAGCTAACCTTCTTCTAATGGCTGAGCTAACTTGGAACCATGATCGTACCAAAAAAACAGATCAATTTCCAGGTATACACATCTATTGCTAATGGAAAACCAAAATTGGAATCATCCGTGCTAATTGACTAGAGGTGAACGATGCAGTGGAAATGCAACATTACTCTGCAATATTTCCCAAAACGTTGAATAATGCCTTAAAGTGTGTGTTGACCTAATTTAACCAAACGTTTGGTGTCTTGTTTCTGTCAGGTTCCTGTTTTTGGGTGGCGATGCTCGACGGACGCGTGGTGGGGATCGTGGCAGCGCAAGGCCGCGAGGACGACAACTCGGTGGAGCTGCGGCGCATGTCGGTGGACTCTCGTTACCGCGGCAAAGGCATCGCAAAGGCACTGGGTCGTCGCGTCCTGGAGTTCGCCGTCCGCAACAACTACGCCGCCGTGGTCCTCGGCACGACGGCTGTTAAGTTGGCCGCCCACAAGCTGTACGAGTCGCTGGGCTTCCGCCGAACGGGCCAGAGCGAGGACTACCGGCTGCCCGGGATGAGCCGCACTCCGCTGGAGAGGCTCTTCTTCCAGATCCGCCACAGCCGCTACCGCCTGCAGCTCCGTGAGGAGTGAGAGGTGACAGAGAGAGGGAGGGAGAGATGGAGAGGGGGAGATGGAGAAGAGAGGGACAGAGAGAGAGAGAGAGAGAGAGAGAGAGAGAGCGGCGACCCTCCTCCACCCGAGAGCCCAGACAGCATCCTTTCCTCTGACAGCTTTTATTTATTTTGTGTCATTAGAGATAACTCCGAGTACTACTTAACACTATTTCATCTTAAAGTCACTAACGTTTTCATTACTATTATGCTTCTTTTTTTTGCTGTTGTTTTTGTATTATACTTTTACATTTTTAAATAAGAGTTTGTTTCTTTTCCTCTATTTTATTAAGATATTTTTTTGTACCTTTACCCCACCCCTTTTCACTGTGGGAGAAAAACAAAGGCTTTTTATTGAAGGCATCTCAACACCCTCCCCTGATGATGTGACTCTGATCAATGCTCCCCTTCATCACTACTCCACAATGTCCTCTTTACCCCCTCCCTTATTACCTCGAGCCTCCGCTCCCCTCCCACACTCTCCCTACAGCAAAATCCAACAGATGGGTGAGGCGCAGGAAGGTGCAGTGAGACATTTGTCTCATTGGGGGTGGACAAAGCAGTGGATTTGGTTGGGAGGGGCAGATATGGCTTCCTCGAGAGCAAAACAAACACACAGAATAGTGTTTGGGGAGCTTGTGGAACACACTCTTTCCAAAAGCTCTTCAATGTTACATTTCTGTGTGTGCTCTGTGGATATAAAGCGAGTCATTTGGCTCTCAGCCAGCCGCTCAAGACGCCATATTGAAGCACAGCGAGTGTGTTACTGACCCCCACAGTGAGAGAGAAGGATGGCAGGATGGTTACCGGAATATGCACCCAACGCAGTGCATCTTCCCCACACACTCCTCCTCTCCCTTCTCCTCACTGATTTAATCAGATCCCTCCCTTCTATTGTTTTATTAATCACTGGAGCTGTGGAGAGGCTCTCTGATTGGTCGAGGGGACAGGAGGTGTGGAACAGATCCCATGATACAATATAGCTGCATGTCAGAGCTTGTGTGTGTGTGTGTGTGTGTGTGTGTGTGTGTGTGTGTGTGTGTGTGTGTGTGTGTGTGTGTAGTGTGAGTGTGTGTGTTTGAGGAGGCTATGGTCAGACATTCCTAAACAGCATATGATGAATTTACCTATTTTTATTTCTTGCTATGAGTCAAGTATTATCAAAGTAACTACTTTCTATGTGTATTTATAAACCGTTTACTCATAGAGGATACATTCTAACATTTTGAATATGTTTAGTATTTGACTAATAATTAGTAATTTTCTAACACATATTACCACATTGTAATATGCAAATTTTACCGTCAAAACTACGACAATTACCAAGTAGCCGCGCACTACGCTCCACAGACTAATCCAGGTTTTTAGGGAACAACTTGGGTAAGACATGACTACTAGCAATACTTGCAAACCTGTAACTGAGCACAAACAGCAAATAATTATCTATCCGATGTATTGGCATCCCCACTTCCTCATGTATTTATAGTGTGGAGAGTCATGTAGCGAACAAAACGTCCCCCATAACACCTCTCTCCATCTCCATCCCCTGAGCATAACAACCAGCAGTAGATTCAGTCATCCATGACTCTGAGCCTAAGTTACGCCTTCATACCATTTGTAAAAAGTAAAACTTAAAGCAAAATAAAATAAAAAAATCACATAAGATGAAAAAAAGAAAGAAAAAAATTGAATACAAATGTAATCGTCATGAATCCCTCCTCGCCTTGCCACCCCTCCCCCCTAAACCCCCCCGACCTCCCATACATGGATCTGTCTGCAACCCTGGGCTAGACCCTAAACCTTCCATCTGAACCCTCCCCTGACCTTTGACCCTTCCTTTCCCCAGGCCACGCCCATCTCCCGCCCATCACTGCATGCGCCACAGAGCCTTGCTGCACTGCTTTTATTACTCCATTTGAAGCTTGTTGGACAAAACCTTAGACCCCGCCCCCTTACTCTGATGTCATCCAGGAAGTGTGACGCTCAGGCTGGTGCCAGGTTGCAATGGTTGTATGGGTGTGATGCAGGAGATAAAATAAGTGTGTGTGTGTGTGTGTGTGTGTGTTCAGATACACTCACCGACTGCAGCACTGTCTGGATGACATCATGCCTGCCAGCCAACCAACTGTAGAATGCAAAAGCAATGCAAGTGTGGCATGCCTCTGTACCCAGTGTGTGTACGGTGCCTGCCCTGGCAAAGTGTAGAGAAAAATTTATTAACGATATATAAATATAAATATATATATATATAAAAAGAAAATAAGCTTCTTTTTTTTAAATGAACATATAAAGAAATGTGTGTTTCTTTGTCTGTTTGAAAAAAAAGAACAATTGCATGAAATGTGTCTTTGAATGCAAAAATAACTTTTAGGGGAGAAACTCCTAGCACATGGCATACAGTGGAACCGTAGACTTGTCATTTTTGTTTGGTTTTAGAGTATTTTATTTCATGGGAGGGAAATGAATACGAGCCACAAGCCAGTGCACATAGATCTATAGGAGCGTAACGTCTTGAAAACTTGGAAATTCAGATTTAATCGTCACTGGCTGCAGGACAAAGAAGTGAGTTTCCTTTCTTTATCACAGTGGGAATGAGGGGCATAAGACTGGGGAGCATCAACGCTCTTCTTCTATTAAACCAGCGTGTAGTAAGGGTCGTCAATGGGCATTAAACTTGATGAAAGAAGTGCGTTTCCATGCAGTATATAGTGCAAAGTTCTTTCATCCGCTAAGTCCTTTGCCAAGTTTATCATATGCAGATAAAGGAAATGGGCAGCAGGATACCGTCAGGACTGTCAGGGAGGGGGAAATGTTTAAACTTCGCACCAGGTGGAAGCTTTCAAAGGTGTCCTCAAGCGCCACATTAAACCTCGACCTGTGTCTGCAAAATGACTAAAATTATACAGCTTATGTTGCATCTAACTTTGGATTACACCTCCCATCATATTGTTTTTCTACAAAAGGCATGATCCCGCAAGCCTGACCTTTAAGACGATATATATCAGGTCCCATGGCACTAAGTCTGATTCCCCTTCGTTTCCTGTGTTAAAGCCATGTGTTGAAGTCACGTCTAGAGGAGTTTTAGCAACTGACAAGCTTTTTCCAGCTTAGACTTCTCTAGGAAATTCTACAAAGTTAATACAAGGCACAAATGCACTGAGAGCATCAAACGATACTGTTGCGTCAGATCTTTTCAACATGTGGAGGAGGCCTCACACCACCTTCATACATCTGCGTTGAACTTGGTTGTTGCTGCAGAGTCCAAAAGAGGATATTTTGCGACAACAGCTAGCACTGGCCTCCAGGAAGTACTTACAAAAGTCTTACCAAGTGAGGCAGGAAGCAGAGAAACACTATCCTTTTTCCAGTTTGTCTCAAGATATTTAGACAATAGAGCTGACCTTCAACCAGTGGAGTGAAAGCTGACATCTCAGTTTTGAAATATAGGCACTAGTGGGGCTGGGGCAGAGATATTTTATGTTACCGCTGGGTTAAGGTTGTTACTGTACGACCTGGGTTGGGTCTAAAGGATGAGAGTGGGGGGGATTTGCTAAGGTGGATTTAAAAAAAGAAATCAAAATGATTTGGATCATGTAGAAGAATGTGAAGTCTGTCGATTCTGAGCCATTTCTGCTGCTGCCAATCTCAGTTCTTTGCCTGATGAAATTGAAAATACTCCATGTATTTTTTGGGGGGGAAGTGATTATCCAAACTGGTACATAAACTGAACAAAAGTAATATCATTTAAATGGCCTTTGCCAAGGCCTTATGCACTGGAATCAAAACGCTGGAGTTCAAATACCTTGTTGACTGCATGGCTAGTGAAGGGGAGACTTTGAATTGTAAAGATGAAGTGCACTAACTTTAATGCATTTGTCTGTTTTCTACTTCATGTGAATGCCCTGTGAAGTCTCACCTCCCATTTAAAAACACTACTTAATATTAGAAGGTAGTAATTAAACTGTATGCAACTTCTATCCCAGTATAAGGTTTAGTTACCAACCATTCCTCTGCTGATGTACAATCCCAAAAACTATCTCACACTTTTTTTATTTTGGTTTTCTGTGATTTGTTTGAAAGCAAGTGTCCTATTGAGGTTTGAGAAAGTATGCTGCATAAAGGCCTCTCCTCCTGCTGGAGTGGGCTTTTTAAGTTTTCAGTGCTTTACAACCCAAAAAACAATACTCTCTTTCTGACGGCACAAGCTGAGGCTACTGAAGCTTGAGCTTTAGTTTGAAAAACCCGGGTCACATTGAAATCTGGCCGTAAAAATATCAGTATTTGCCACGATCAACATTCAGAAGGAGCATAGTCAAAAATGCACAAATGTACAGATCCTGTGGGTGAGCTGTATTACTCTGATGATGTGTGTCAATGCTCGAAAGCCTTGGGGGAGGTGGGGGGGGGGGGGGAGAGGGTGATACTCACAGGCTTGAATGTAAGCTGCCAACGTTTAAGGTCTTTGAAAGATTGTTATGTTTTAAATCTTTCCTGGTTGCTTTTTTACATTTTGAATGACGGGGGAAAAGGTGAGAAGCAGCTTTCATTCAGCGACTGAACCACTGCGTTAGATGTTAGGCATGTTTGTGTGATTGTAAATAGCCTATTGTTGTTTATGTATTATTTACTGCAACCTGTCATCTTTGCTGGTTTTTCAATTGATCGCCATGGAGTTGATTTTTTTGTCTCGGAAGATGGCTGTCGTCTGGAATGTTCCACCTAACGAGGAGGGCGAGGGAGGAATGTGCCACATTGGCAGTTAAACAGGGGGGTTGTGTGGGGGGGGTTTCGGGGGTGGCTCAACAACACATGGACTCCCTCTCTCTCTCTCTACCTCTGGTGAGGACTTCGCTCCACTGTGGCAAATACAGAAGGACCCACTCTGGACTGAGGCCACAGGTGCCAAGAACACATAAGCACTTGTAGCACAACTGTGTCTTGTTTTGCTATTACAGTACAGATAGTTTTGATTTTTTCTACATTTCCTACAAAGAATATGGATAAAGTTTCTCTTTCTCCTGGATTGTATGTATCCCAAGCATATGTACAAGACATGACACCATAATGTATAATTCGTACCACGACCCACGGATAACTCTTGAGGTGGATATTTGCCAAAGGTGACAGTAACTGCTGCATTTTGATTTCTTTTGTGGCTTCTTTTTTTCCAACACCATCCTGTATTACTTGCTATTATTTGGGGAAAAATCCTTGCTACGTGCCATCTAATCAAGCAATAAATACAGACAGAAAAACCACAGAGTAATGGCATACTATCAAGAATGATTTTGTTTAAAACATGAAATGCTGCATTTCTGTTAAATCCCAACACTGTCCCAGTTAGTGGCATCACCACTCATCACATGGAGGCCTGAAGGGGGGTGTCTGATTGTAAAGTGTTTCAGTTTTTTGTATGTTTTCTTTACAAAGAGGTGTCAAAGATGTGTTTTTTTAAAACTTGAGGTTGAAGTACACGGGTGTACCTTTGCATATTTGTAAAGATGTCAATTGGAAAATGACCAGAGGGGGGGATAATGGATGCTAAAAGGTGAGCAGTTCGAGCAGGCGGGGAAAAGATGGCGTTGGCACACTCTGAAAGAGCACTCCGCTGCGAGTCTCTTAACTGAGCTTTTCATTTAAGCACCAAGACTTCCGGTTAACATGCACTGCAACTCCACTACCGCCACTCTGTCAGTACAAATTCAAAATAAATCAATCAAAACTCTCAAGCGTTTTTCTGAAATCTGTAAAGTTGTAAAGTATATTTGACTGTAAATAGCATCCGGGGGTCATTTTTACTCCTTTTGTAACAGAAACTGTGGGTTTAAATGATTGAAAGTATATATTTTCAAGATATTTACAGCACGTATAAAGAGATTCTAAAGTAGCGCAGGTGTCCTCATCTGTATTAACAATCCCGTACTCAGTATTAGCGTCTGCTTTCAGGGGGCTACATGGTCGGCCTCGTCCCCCGCGCCTGCTTGAACTCTCACTCTCAGCGTTTCTCTGTTAGCTCACGGCGCAGCAGCAGCAGCAGCAGCAGCCGTGGCCGTGAATATGAGCAGCTCCGGACTGAGCTATTAGTCAGAGCGAGCTGCTTTAACGCAAAGGGCTCTCTCTGCCCTGGAGCCGTGTCATGGCTGTTGTCTGTTGCCAGGAAACGGACCCGCACAAAGCACAGCAGGGGATTGATATGCAGCAGCACTGAGTAAAGGGGGGGCAGGTCAACCAGCCGTCCATGATAGAGGAATGGCAGAAGGAATTGATAGATAGCTGGGGTTAGGAAGAGTGGGGGGTTAAATCGTGAAACTTTGATAGCCTGGAGCTAGCAGAAGGGGAGGAATCTGAGGCCCTAAGGTATGTAAATAGAGCAGAAAGAAAATAGTGCCAGGGGCCCAATGGGTTATATGAAAGGGACAATTTAAAGGCAGTCATGTACAGTAATAAGGTCAAGCATGGGGCAGATTTTGAGGTTACCGTGGAGACAGTGAGGCATGTCAGTTGTCCGCCCGACCTCGGTGAGGCTGCATCTGTTTTTAATCGGGGTCTATTAGCTGTCCGGTCCCCTCTCTGCCATTCCTTTGAACGACTGCTGTATTACCACACCGGGATTATTATTATTATTATTGTGATTATGAATTTACCCTTTCTTTTATACTGACAAACCCCTGGAACACTGTATAGATGTGAAGATGGGATTTCCTGCATTATGACGACGATTGAAACATGGATGTACATATATTGTATCAATTAAACCTGATGATGCATTAAGCTTTTATACGTTGCCACGGTGAACTGATTCTTTCTTCCAGTGCAAAGGATTACGTATAGGATTCATAAAGGTAATGATTGGATTCAAAGTGATCTAAGTGCTGTGAGGATGTGTGCCGCAGGGTCTACTTACACATCTCACCGTCGCCATGGCAGCAAGGGGGAAGCTCATGCTGTTGCCCTTGACAACTGGAGTCTTCAGAGGGACCCTCGGCTACTGTTGATGGCACAGGTCATCAGTCAGCCAGATGAACATGATCATAAGCTCATTCGGTTCCTGAAAAAGAAACAACAACAACAACAACACAGTAACATTTAGGGAATAGAATGAGGTCATACCACAATGGTTTCCAGTCATGCATTTATTTCCTACCATTTAATATAAAGTAGAGGATGACAGGCATCATGTTACAAGGACCGCTATACCCTTTTAACCGCTGAAATAAACACAAATTGAAATAAAGAAATGCATGTGCGAGTACACTTTGTAGACAATGATGTAAGAG
The DNA here is from genome assembly GCF_036324505.1 of Eleginops maclovinus. Taxonomy (NCBI): domain Eukaryota; kingdom Metazoa; phylum Chordata; class Actinopteri; order Perciformes; family Eleginopidae; genus Eleginops; species Eleginops maclovinus. The sequence continues at coordinate 9,513,869 of NC_086359.1, forward strand.
ATATTTAATTATTTTACTTCAATGAAAACAGAATTTAAGATTGTTAAAAATACTAACAAGCTAAAACAATAAGATTTTAGCCTTTGCAGAACATTGACATGCACTAAAACCTATATAACACACTGCAGGAAAGGGAAAACCCCAAGGAGCATAATAAGGCCCCTTTAAAAATATATCATAATAATAATAAGCTTTATTTGTATGGCATAATTCATGCACGAGGTGCTTCAACAAGGCACACATTTGTTGGATTTTGTTTTTAATAATCAAATACTACATTAGAAAAAGGAGCGGAGCAAAATGTGCAATAATAGCATCTGAGTTGTAGTGGAGTAGAAGTAGTATAAAATAGATACAGTGCAACATTATTCGTTTTGGTTTAAACTCCATATTTTCTTTGAGCACCACTACTCCAGAGTGCCCTCTAGAATTTGCAAATACCAGTCTCACTCAACCCATCTCAAAAGGGAGGGGGGGGGGTGCACTCTTAAACTACAGAACAATGAGAATAGAGGGCCAGATTTCCATAACACTGTCTGCTTCTCTGGCTCTGCGCTGCTCATACTGACCCGGTGAGAAAAAGCTTCCTTCACATCAGCGCCCGGAGAACACATTGCTGTCAGCTGCTTCCACACAGTGCGACTGAAGGGGAAAAGGTACTAGAAGACTGTGAACACATGAGAACTGTTGGCGGATCCTTTGAATTAACGAGGTGACAATTTAAATACGTAATAGGGTTGAGGCTTTGTTAAACGCGTCACAAGGTGCCTGATTGTGCATAGACACATTTTGTAGTCGTAAAGGGTCTTAATTGGACAGATAAAAGGGGCCGAAAGATTCTCTCTGAGGCTGCCAGAGACAAGGAAACTCGGCCAGTGTGCCTGGAAGCCGGTGACATGAGAGCATTTGTGGAATGTGTGTGTGTGTGTGTGTGTGACAGCTAGGAGTAGACAAAGGGGAGAATGGGCTGGAGCTAAGTGAGTGGATAAAAGATGAGCTGGAGGGAGAGAGGCGCTGGGTGCACATGGCTGAGCAAAATTAGATCCTCTGCTTTGAATCAGCTGAATGCTACTTAACAACAAAAAATGAAGATTATTATTAGAGAAAGAGACCCTGAAAATATTCCAATGGTTTTAAAATAATACAATATCTGTTAAATCCACATAACAAATGTTTTCACTCAGAATTCCTCTTTAATCATTAATTGCCAATAAAGGTTGACAGGATTATAGAAAGGAGTCTATTAATTAAACTCATTTGTAATTAAATTCAATTATGCTGCTTTAATTGTGCTATGAATCAGCTAATACGAGCATCAGCTCTAAAATGCTTTCAAATGTAAAATGCAAATGATTCTGAAGAGTTCATTGAGCATGACTGTTTGATAAAAAAAACCTGCATAAAGGAAACTGGAAGAGGAAAGTCACTGGGTTTAATCGAATGCGAACTTCCTGTCAGAAGGAAGCAATGTTTATTCAGCACAAAGAAAGCATTCAAATAATAAATACAAGATCGTTTCCACAGTAAAGAACACACTACACTATTAAAAATGACATTAACAGCCAATTTTATGAACTTATAAATATCAAGCACCCTCAAACGTAGGGCTTCACCTTGGCAACGAGGCAGAGGAAAGAAAGTGTCGGTCTCAATAAGAGAGTGTGAAAACCGAGGAGGAGGAGAAGAGACATTTTTATTTTTGCAGGATGGAGGAGAGCGATCCAGTCTCCTGCCGTTGCCCCCGGATACGGATAGAGTGAACGCAAGAACTGGGAGCAGGAAAGAGCTGCAGCTGCCTGGTTTCCATAGCGATGTGGATGCAGGACAAGCAAAAAACATTAGGAGAGAGAGAGCCTACGAGAGGGAGATGTGGAACAAGACACTCAGAAAAAGGCAGGCAAGTGTAACGAGAGGGGAAGGGAGCAGAGGGAGACATGGGAATCAGGGCGGTGGGTTCCTCAAAGAGAAGCAGAGGGAGACATAGCAGGGATGTTGAGCTCAGACATGGATCCCCAAGACTTTCCACTGGAGAGCGCCACCTTCAGGGGGACCTGGAAAACACACACACACACACACACACACACACACAAATAGGGAAAGGTGCCAGTGTGTCGATAAACACGTGTAGATGTCGTTCACAGTGACCTATATTGATTTTCACTCACATAATTATCCTTATGGAAGAGCAGCCACACATACAGAGGGTGATTTTTAAACAACTGAGTAACTATCTGTTTTATTGTAAAAGTACTCAGTAGGATTTTGGAGTCTTAAATAAAGAAATCCTGTGTGAGAATGTGATACATTGCACTAGATAAAGCTGTGTTTTCAATCACAATACTTAAAAAAAAGACCCATATCTATTTTCAGAACAGTGTTTATGTGTTATAATAATAAGAATGAAAATGAAAACAGTAGACACCGGTATAAAATATCAGTGAATGATTTTAATTTCATGTTCCATTGTCTCACCTTCAGATGGACTCCTAGATGGTCTATGTGCTGCAGGGACTCCATGGTGTTCCTCACCAGAGCTGCACACAAAGTAAACACATGAATAAATGACTTCAACAGTGTGCATAGCTGTTGAATTGTGGGTAATGTAGGCACAAAAGCATGCAAAACGTAAAAAAAATAAAGATGATTTCTCTGGTTCCGCTGCATCAATGGATATTTAATAAAGTGGTGGACTCCTCTCTAAACTGTTACATTGACATGTGTTTACTAGTTATTTATTCACCTGCAAACTGCTCCACCTGGGCTTCCTCCACTTCATACAGAAGCTCATCATGGAGCTGTGCTACCAGCCTACAAAAAAATACATCAACACAACAATTACTTCAACTATTTCTAATAATGAGGCAACTTCATCAACATGCCACCACGAGGGCTTCAACTAAGTCCTCTAATTTGCATCCTCCACCCTGAGACCCTTTAATTCTTGGCTCCAAGTGTGTTTACTCTGGCTCACTGTTTAGAGTGTTACAGCAGTCACTTGAGAAAACGCTACAAATTGAATTTGGATGGTGAACTAGTGGATGTTGTTTATGTGTTTTGGCATGAGAGACCCAGTCAGTTGTTCTTCATTAACATAGCAATGGCTCTGAGCGGATCCAGAAGTGACCACAGTGTGGATAGCCAGTGTTTACTTTGCTGCTGTAGTCAAGGAAACATGCTAGATATGACATGGTGGTGATGGCTCGTAATGCCAGCGTCTTCGGTCGGTGGCGGCTCGTTGAGGTGGTTGTACCTGGCGGAGAGCGAGCTGGAGGAGGAGACCAGGTTGAAGATTCGGATCATGGCAATCTTACAGAGATCAGCAGCAGAACCTGAAGAAAAACATATCAGGTAAACATCATAGTAAGTATTGCACAGGCCTGGACTCCAGGATACTCTGCAACTTCTATAGGTGCACCATCGAGAGTATCCTGACTGGCTGCATCACCGCCTGGTATGGCAGTTGCACCGCCCTCAACAGTAAGACTCTACAGAGGGTGGTGAAAACTGCTCAGCACATCACCAGGACGGAGCTGCCATCCATGGAGGACCTCTACACCCAGCGGTGTAGGAAGAAGGCCGGTAGGATATTAAAGGACCCCCATCACCCCAGCAACAATCTGATCTGTCTGCTGCCGTCTGGCAGACGGTACCGCGGCATCTGGACCAAGACCAGCAGACTCAGAGACGGTTTTATACCACAGGCTATAAGACTGCTGAACTCCTGAGCTCTGTGATGTCTACTCACATCTGTTTATAGTACATACATATATATATATATATATATATTATACACATCTGCCATACATATCTGTTTATAGTACACATATCTATATATTATACATATCTGCCATATACATCTGTTATACAGTGGGGCAAAAAAGTATTTAGTCAGCCACCAATTGTGCAAGTTCTCCCATTTAAAAAGATGAGAGAGGCCTGTAATTTTTATCATAGGTATACCTCAACTACGAGAGACAGAATGAGAAAAAAAAAATCCAGGAAATCACATTGTAGGATTTTTAATGAATTAATTTTCAAATGATTGTGGAAAATAAGTATTTGGTCAATAACAAAAGTTCATCTCAATACTTTGTTATATACCCTTTGTTGGCAATGACAGAGGTCAAACGTTTTCTGTAAGTCTTCACAAGGTTTTCACACACTGTTGCTGGTATTTTGGCCCATTCCTCCATGCAGATCTCCTCTAAAGCAGTGATGTTTTGGGGCTGTCGCTGGGAAACACGGACTTTCAACTCCCTCCAAAGATTTTCTATGGGGTTGAGATCTGGAGACTGGCTAGGCCACTCCAGGACCTTGAAATGCTTCTTACGAAGCCACTCCTTCGTTGCCCTGGCGGTGTGTTTGTGATCATTGTCATGCTGAAAGACCCAGCCACGCTTCATCTTCAGTGCCCTTGCTGATGGAAGGTTTTCACTCAAAATCTCACGATACATGGCCCCATTCATTCTTTCCTTTACACGGATCAGTCGTCCTGGTCCCTTTGCAGAAAAACAGCCCCAAAGCATGATGTTTCCACCCCCATGCTTCACAGTAGGTATGGTGTTCTTTGGATGCAACTCTGCATTCTTTCTCCTCCAAACACAACGAGTTGAGTTTTTACCAAAAGGTTCTATTTTGGTTTCATCTGACCATATGACATTCTCCCAATCCTCTTCTGGATCATCCAAATGCCCTCTAGCAAACTTCAGACGGTCCTGGACATGTACTGGCTTAAGCAGGGGGACACGTCTGGAACTGCAGGATTTAAGTCCCTGATGGCGTAGTGTGTTACTGATGGTAGCCTCTGTTACTTTGGTCCCAGCTCTCTGCAGGTCATTCACTAGGTCCCCCCGTGTGGTTCTGGGATTTTTGCTCACCGTTCTTGTGATCATTTTGACCCCACGGGGTGAGATCTTGTGTGGAGCCCCAGATCAAGGGAGATTAGCAGTGGTCTTGTATGTCTTCCATTTTCTAATAATTGCTCCCACAGTTGATTTCTTCACACCAAGCTGCTTACCTATTGCGGATTCAGTTTTCCGAGTGGAGGACAGAGGAGCCTCTTAAAGAAGAAGTTACAGGTCTGTGAGAGCCAGAAATCTTGCTTGTTTGTAGGTGACCAAATACTTATTTTACCGAGGAATTTAACAATTAATTCTTTAAAAATCCTACAATGTGATTTCCTGGATTGTTTCTCATATTCTGTCTCTCATAGTTGAAGTGTACCTATGATAAAAATTACAGGCCTCTCTCATCTTTTTAAATGGGAGAACTTGCACAATTGGTGGCTGACTAAATACTTTTTTGCCCCACTGTACGTAATATATGCATCTGTCCATACCTCCTCATTCAACAGTGTAAAGTGTTTAAATACTCTCAATGTATTCCACATATGTATATATTTCACATCCTCAAATCTTTATTGTTGTTACTGTAAATATTCTTCTCTCTTTTTGCACTATTTTATTTCTCTTATTGCACCATGTATGTTGAGTTGTTGGAGGAGCATGGGACATAAGATTTTCATTGCCAACATATACGTTGTATATGCTGTGCATATGACCAATAAAACCTTGAAACCTTGAAACCTGTCAACCATCCTACCTTGGACCACAAAGTTGACAGCCTGCCTCTCAGCCTGCATCCGGATGCCCCAATCCGGGGAATGGACGTTAGGGAGGGTCCGCCGTCGACCCATGATGGAGAGCACGTAGCCTAATCAAGCAAAAATATTAAAAGTCATTATTCTGAGCACTTGTAAAACAATATTAAGAAAATCCATCCTCAACTTCGACATTTTACCATCTTATGTTCGATAAAGTCAGTTAAAGCAGAATGGCAAGCAAAAGCAGACCTCAACGCAACGATACTGATGCCATTGCCGAGGCATTGCTGGAGAAGCAGCGAAGCTACTTCAGAGCCGCGTCTTGCTCGGATTCAACAGGTGGGGATCGACAACGACGAGAAGCTAACTGCTATTCAAACACAGCTAGCATCTCTTACTGCAAGCCTTGGCTCTATCAGGTCTGATGTGGACAACCTAAAAACTACCGTGGAAAGCAACTCAAGCGTACTTGATAGTCATGGCCATGCTTTTCAAGAGCTGGAGGCGAAGCTAGCTGATATGGAGGACAGAAACCGAAGGTGCAATATTCGTGTCATTGGTTTGAAAGAGGGGCTAGAAGGCTCTAATGCTATTCAATATCTTTCGCGCTCCTTGTCTGAGTGGTTCCCACAGCCTTTTTGATAATGGGTGATCTTTCATTTTTAATTTGGAATTGTGGTGGACTGAATGCCCCTCATAAACGAGCAAGCTCTCTGGGCTTACTAAAAAAGAGAAATGTTGACATTGCATTATTACAGGAGACGCATTTGCTACAGACTGACACCGGCCGTTTAGCCAATAGATTCTATCACACAATTGCATCTTCCTCAGCGAGCACAAAAACAAAAGGAGTAGCCATTGTTGTCAAATGAAATCTCCCACTTAAATTTCTGTCCTCTTGGTCGGATGATACAGTCAGGATTGTGATCTCCACCATAGAATTCAATACTAGGAAAATTGCTCTAGTGTCGGCTTATGCGCCTAATGTTTTTGATGCCAACTTCTATAATACGCTCACCAATCAAATGTTGGAGTTAACGGACTACTCTTTTATTGTTGGTGCGGATTTCAATGCTGTTTGGGACCCACAGATTGATCGGTCGAACGCAAAGGCCACAGGGGAGCAGGCTCAGTCCACAAATGCTCTGAAATCATGGGCCAACAGCTTGGGGCTTATAGATATTTGGCGTGTAGTTAACCCCACCTGTAAGGATTACTCCTTTTTCTCAGGTAGACACAAATCTTTTTCTAGAATAGATTTTCTTTTTGCATCCCCTCATTTATTTAACTCAATTGATAAAGCGGTGCTACTCCCAATGGCACTATCTGACCATAAAGGGGTCCTCTGCTCCACCACCCATAGGCTGACTGTCTCGACGTGCTGTGAGATGGCGTTACTCCATCTAAATGATTCTGCTTGCAATTCAATCATCCCTGCTAACATCCCCATTGTTAAACAGTTTAAATACTTAGGTATTGAGGTTTTCAGCAGTCAGCAGTATCTAAATTTATTTGGAATGGCAAACGGCCGAGACTTAAAAAGTCTACTCTGCAGAGGAGGAAAGAGGATGGTGGTCTTTCAGTTCCCAATTTCAAACTTTATTTTTGGTCCTTTGCGTTAAGGCCTCTCCTTACATGGTTCGACCCAGATACCTCTGTGTGCTGGCGTGCTTTAGAAAGTGCTATGACAGAACCATGGTCACTCCATGACGTTCTTTTTGCCAATATCTCTAATAAACAGTGCCAGCTGCGCTTTGGCCCCATTATCTCTCATCTTATCAAAACCTGGAGATTGGTTGAAACATATTGCCATATACCATGCAATTGCGGACACTTTCGCCACTATTCAACAATAAAGCACTCCTGATTGGTGGGAGGCCTATAACAGCGCCACATTGGGAACAGAGCGGGGTTCATTATCTGGCTATGACTGGCTTGTTACCTTTTTCCGATTTACAAAATTCATTCAGTCTACCACGTTCCTCATTTTTCTTTTACCTTCAATTAAGATCAGCACTCAAGGCATATGGTGTCCCCTGGCAGAGATCTTTGCCCATCCATCCTATCCGGAAATTATTTACAATGCAGCAAAAAACCAGGGGTATGGTATCCAAGCTTTATCAGTTTTTGGTGATACCTGGCCGCTTCAGCCTTCCTATTGAGAGGATCTGGGAACGCGATTGCCCAGACCTGGACATTGATCTCGACTGGCATGATGTATGGTCTAACATTCCAGAAATATCACGCAATCCAGACCATCAGCAGATTCACTACAATTTAATTCATAGGACATATCTCACGCCTGTGAAAATGCATCACATGAAAGTAATTACCAGTCCGTTATGCACTTTCTGTCCACTAAAAGCTCAAGGTACATATCTTCACATGTTCTGGGAATGCTCTCCTGTTTGTCAGTTATCTGCCTTGATTAATGATACTGTACCTGTAACTATCAGTGTCTTGATTCTAAATGATTTGTCAGTGCTTCAGCTCTCTAAAATTCAAAAGCGTGCTACATTTCCCGGACTTACAGCCGCTAAGAGAATGATTGCCATCCGTTGGAAACCACCTCATGACTTGTCTATTCGAACATGGACCCTTTCCTTTTTGGATGTCATATATATGGAGATCTCTACAGCTCGTATAAAAGGAGCATCAGAAAAGACTTTGGGCACTTGGCTCAACATTGCAGAGTCTTTGAAAATATGCTGTAGATGTGTGCTATAGCCTTCTTACTTCTATTTGCACATATGGTTGGTCCCTTATGTCTTATTATATGTCTGTTCCTCCGTCAATGTTATTTGTTTGTTTGTTTGTTTATGTGTGTGCTTGTGTATGTCTGTTTCTATATGTCTTATTAGTAAGCTGCAGACATCATTCTTACTGTTGTGTTTTATTATGTCTCCCTCCCCTTTCCTTCTTCCCTCCCTGTGTGTTTTTTGGTCCTGGGACACCTAAAGGGACAACTAAAGGATGACGATCAAATTAAAAAAGTGACTTCCAGTTACCTCTTTCCACCCCATTCTCCCTCCCTCGTTCCAGTGCCGTGAAACAAAGAGTTCTTCTGAAAATCGGGTTTTGAAATGTAACTAAAAAATAAAATACGATCCGATCTGAGGTGTCCCAAGACAGTGATCAGGTGGATTTATTTCATCCTGCTATTTTCTTGCCTAAGACCCGTAATCAAACATACAGATAGATGTGTAAAATCTCCTGTTTCTGAACCATCTCGATCTTTCCAGACACGTGAGTCTTCCATGACGACACGCCGAGCAGAACCAAAGCTGCAGAGAGCCATTTATGAAAAATCATTTGTTGATGCAGCATTATAGGTGGTAGCAGCTTTTACATGAGCAAACACCCACCCATACACGAGGGTCACACACACACACACACACACATTCACATGACTCACTTACAAAAGCAGGAGAGAAACAACCTCACATTCCCCGTACAGTCCCACAAACACACGTTAGAAGAATGCATACACATTATCAAATGAAGGTATGCTAAACACACACACACACACACGCTCCCGCACTTACACACATGGTGGACCAGTACATTCCACCAGCTGGACAATGGAGCGGGCTTTGCGGCTTAATCCCTCTAGTATCCCTTACTATGAGGAACGCCATGAAGCCTGAATGACTCTCTTCCCAGAACACACACACACACACACACACACACACACACACACACACAGAGGAAATGAGCGCAAACACAAAAGCCTCCACTCGAGTTGACCCATGACACGCGTGCGTATGACCTTTTTCCACCAGGAATGTGACCCCCGTCCTGGGGCCCGATGACAGGTGTACTTTGTGTCATGTTGATTCTGCGGACAGGTATGTGACTCCCAGAGGAATGTGGGTGCTTTTCAAACACAGTCATTGACACTGTGGTGTAAAGGCCCGGTGCTTTTCAAGTTCAAACCGTGTAGAGAGTGGAATTTTATTGTGTGCCGGGCAGCAGCTATAGACACTGGGATGGGGAGACAATTAAACTGCGATATTTAAAAAGGTTTGGTGGTGTATCTTGAAATATTTTCCCCAAATTTTTATGTAAAACTAATCAAATGAACCTTTTTTAAACCAATCAGGATTGGGAAACATCTAAATAGAAATGGGATGACAGTTTGGCTCCCAGCTTTTTATTTAAATATGTTTATTTTTTGTAAACTTTAATATTTAAAAGAGGCTGATGTGTACAGGTGGTAAACAATACATTACATATCATCACCTTTTAGGGCTGGAATGGTGCACTTATTGGTAAAAACATCCTTATTTACAGCATTTTATTTAGAGTATGAACTATTTTTATCTCCGTTTTGGTCTCCATCAACTCCTGGTTCCTAACTTCTATTATATAAAAGTAATTTGTAAGATTTGAAACCAAGACATTGAAGGCCTTTGAGTTTGATGATGTAATTCATAACAATACAGTGCAGGGGCTTTTCTAGAAAGATATAGTATGAGGTGATACTGTGGCGCTGATCTTGATCCATCAAGTAGAGAGAAAGTTCATGTATGTCTCAGGAGCCAGGAATGAAAATAAGGAACTATCACTCGCAAATACCCTTAATAAAAATGGTTTTGTCTGAGATGTCCACATGGATCAGTGCTGCTGCCATTTGTGCAGAGCATTCTCCATGACAGAGCATGAGAGGCTACAGCCAAACCAAGCCTGCCAGCACCGCCATGTGCCGTTGAAATATCTACATGCGTGAACCACTTGACAGGATGTGCGAGTGTGTGCACCTCAGATCTAGGCTTCCCTGTGTCTGCTGTGGCCTTCACAAGATGTTGTTATCTGTGTGATTCCCCGTTGTTTAGCCTCCTTGCCTTGTTTTTTTTTAATCCCAGGCAGTCTTCAGAAGTGAAGGTACTGCATTCATCCCGAGAGCTTTGATGAAATGTGCATGACGTTAGGAACCAGGGGACAGGTTAACCCAGAGAGGAGGCTTTATCTCATTGTAATATCAAGCTACAAGCTCAGATTCATAAAAGCGTGGCAAAGTCAGCTATGTCTATGAAGTTATTTATTGTAGTTTGTATAATAACAAATGTTCCTGTTTTAGTCCTTATCTTTGTCCCATTCCTTTCTTTATGACTTCTTCTGCGGTTACATCGTCTTATCTTCGCCCCCTGCTGTTCCACCCACACTCATCCTGACCTCCCCAGCTCTTGTTGCCCTTTCAGATACTTTTCCAACCAAGGTGACAGTAGCTGAGGCTGCACTGCACTGCTCGACTCGTCTCTGCCAGCATCGAGCAACATGAAGAAAATAACTGCTGTATCAGATCTGTAGTCTCAGAGAAGTGCAGAGCCCAGGCGAGTGTTAATCCCTGCTCCCTGAGTCCCTGCCAGGGGATACGGTATTCTGCCTCCCAGCCAACACAGGTTAAAGAGGACTACTTTATCGATCCGCTACTGCACCTTTCTGCTGTGGCATTAGGGGGGGGAGTCTAAAGGAAGATAAATATGAAGACAGTGATTGGACAAGGGAGAGTAATAGGGAGACAGACAGGAGCATGGAAAGAAAGAGAGACAGACTGAAGGACAGCGAGACAAAGAGTGTGGGACAAGCCAGGCAGATAAATCCTGTAGCCGTCTCCAAATGGGAGGATCACCATGGTGATGAGCTGAATTAAAGCAGACTGTGTTGCGCAACATGGCTTCCATGGTGATCAGAGCGCAGAGTTTTGGGGAAAATAAGTCCATTAAAGAGCTCCGATTTTCGAGCAGACACAGGAGAAGGAGTAGGGTGCTTCACCGGTGATAGGTTGCCGTGGATGATACAGCACCTTTCTGTTTTTGGGGTTGAAGGTGTTGCCTCTTACCGGGACCTAAATCTGGCAGCAAAACAATGCTATTTTGCAACACACTTAGTGATGTCAATCGATTAAAAATGTAATGAGCTAGACTCAACTAAATCTGTGATCAACATACAAGATTAAGTATTATGGGGTCGTGATTAACTTGCCCTTCCACTAACATGTAATTAATAGTAACATCTGCACTTGAACTACAGGAGGAAGTTGGGGTGAAACTTGGTAATGCAATGTACTTTTTTTTGTTCAATTGTTAGGGTTTCAAGATTACTGGAGATTGTAACGGGTTCAGGTTGAAAGCCTTACTTATTATACAAGATAAGAGGAATAAAGACATAGTTTAGTATGCAGAAACAGACTGAGAAGGTAGAGTCTGCACACTCCTTAGTGCTGACACGAATGGCTCTTTCTGCTCATTTGTTTGGGGGTGTACACTGTGATCACCAGTTAGCTTTTAAAGTGCTTTCATTAGGGAGGGAAGGATAGATACAGTTAAAATGGGATTAGAAACCAAGAAAAGTCTTACATAGGCCTGAGTCTGACCTCCTCTCATATCCTCCTGTCGACATTGGGCTCATGTACCGAGTGCAGCGAGGGTTAAAGTGCAGACTTTACACTATTTTCTGTGAGCGTGTCGAAGTCTCAGGTGTGCTGCGTTTGCAGATCAGTCTGAATATAAATACACTGTCCCGTCACCCCAGCCCCCCCCCCCCCACATCCACCTCAAGTATTGACCCACGGCAGTTTGTCTCTTTCCTGCCAATTCAAGCACATCTTCTTCTTCTTCCTTCTCCTTGGCAAGACTAATCCATGGAGAGCGTGGGGTATGTGTGTACCCATAACAAAAAAAAATGCAACTACATTTCAAAAGTGCAGGCCCTTAAAGTGACACACACATTTCTTTTATATAATTCTGGTGACATAACATTTGCTTTACATTAACCCCTATTTTCCCTTAACTTAACTCTGACTTTGATACAGTATCTCTCTTACAGTACAGGAGCATTAACACCTTTTTAAGAGTTAATTCTTCTTATGGGAGGCACAGTGGGAATGTGATTGTACACACACCTCGTTTGTGGCACAGCTGGATGGTCCTCTGGATGAAGGCCTGCACTTCTCTGTAGCTCTGCAGGAAACTGTCCTGGAAGCGGCTGGCCTGCTCAGCGCTCACCCCGAGGATCCCTGACAGTCGCTCACGACCTGCGGAGAGCAACATATCACCAACTTATATTTAACTATGCACAGTAACATCAGTTAAAAATGGAGACATTAATACCATACAGATCACAGGAACAGTATGATTCAGTTTCTTTTTTAGCCTCGATGATTCATTGTTCACTTCATATTTTTATACACTCCTCACATTTATTGTCACTAGTGTTACTACAGCTTGCTAAAAAAGTTGGCAATATCTGCTGTATGCTAAAGGCTGAAGGACTAGCGTTCATTTTGGGATTTTATTGACAAAACTTTTGGACATTAACCCTTCGTGACACAGCAATGTCTTGTTCTTTATTGTTAACACTGGTTTAACACTTCAAAATGAGATATTAGATGTGACTAAGTGAGCCTAAGAGGGGCTGGTAGTTACCTGAATCAAGCAAGCTGTTCCCCCTATTTCCACTTTTGTGCTGTGCTAAGCTAGCTGGTGGCTCATGGTAGCTTTTTATTTTCTGTACAGACATGAGTGGCATTTATCGTCACATCCAACTCTCGAAAGTAAGGCGGTCAAGTATAATTTCCCCAAATGTCGAACTTTTCCTTTAATATCAAAGCTCTGTGATGACCTTACTGCTGGAGACCTTGAGCTAACAAAAATAACAAAAGCTCTATTTAAATGGAGCAAACTCCAGCTTCATCATGGCTGATTGGAAGAGTCTAGAACGAGATCAGAGGAGCGACTGGATCAAGGGGGTGAAAGACAGAGAGAAAAAGTAGATCCAAAAGAAGGGTATTAGAGGACAAGATAAAAAGAGGGTGAGGGAAAGGATCAGGGGAAGACTGCAAATGTGTGTGTGTGTGTGTGTGTGTGTGTGTGTGTGTGTGTGTGTGTGTGTGGATGTGTGAAGGTTAGCAGAGGGAATCGTTATGATTACGGCTATGTCAAACAAAATGTTACTCGTGTAGCAACCGAACATCCTTCAGAATTGATGATGGGTTGACCTTTATTTCTCATTTCTAGATGTTGACTTTGGGAATGTCGCCAGATTCATTGGCAGCAGCTTCACCCTTGGAAAGTCAGGCTCACCAAATGTATTCGCGACGGTCAGATCTGTCGCTTTACCTGTCCCTGGAACAAGTCATGACAATCAAGGCCCCTCAGCAATGTGGCTGGTTACGTCTGTTCTTATTCGTGTTGAGCTGGAAGTCACTGAGTTTAAAATGCAAATACTTCATGCAACCGGGACAATGAGGATGATTAGTAGATGCCGGTGAGCACTCCATATGCCATTTGTTCTTGCTGAACGAGGTCAGTTCAGCGAGGGACCTTTAACCTTCATTACTGAAGCTCCCTGCACTCCTCCGACCGTACCCCCATTCATCTCAGCTGTCAGTTAGCCCTCTTTCCTTTCTACTTCTACTACCACTGCAACCCTCGCATCAGTTCTTCACATTTCCTGCACTCGGTCTTCTAAATTAAACATTTCCTTCTTCAAAAAGGCCGCTGGTATTTGTTAAACAGTATCAACAGAATGTGGAAAAGCAACAGCCTGGGCGCCATGTCAAAGAAGTTTCTAGTAACAGAGATTTCTACTGAAATGATGATGAGCTAACTGACTAGCCCAGACCCGTCCTGTTTTGTAAAGTCCCTTGAACTTCAAGAGTGGATTGATTGTCACTGTAGCGCACGTGAGGCAAACATGAAATGCCGGAAATGTGAGTTGCACAGAGGGCTTTGTCAATTGGGCAAGAAGATAAAATTGACAAACATTGCGGTAGCTTTACGTTGCTGGAAACAGCTCTAAGCGAGTTATGCGGTGAGGTTTGCTTTCTTAAATTTGAGAGTGGTGACATCTAATGTTGGCTATTATACAAGACTGATGTTTAGTGAAACTAATTACAAAACCGTACCAAAAACATTCAGTCACGTCTTGGGTTAACCCGGGTGTTTTTTTGCTACTATAATGTTGCTAAAACTGAACCAGGTAAGCTATAGTTTAATCAAAGAGTACAAATTCTTGCCTGCTTTTACAAGTTGGGTTTCTTCTTTAATAATGGATGACCATACATTTGGATTGTATGGACTTAATAGATGAATGCTTCTTTAAGCATTATTAAAAGGTCACTGAAGTCCTAACCTGAATGTGTTTAACCAGATGTAACAAATGAGGAACTTAAGCTAACCTGTCTTTTCTATTTCCTCCTCTTTTTGTTCCCACTGGGGTTTACACCTCCCTCTCTCTCACCTCCTTCATCCTCTCCTCCAACATCATCAGGTTGGTCTTTTTTATTTGTTGACCCATTTGTGTGTGTGTGTGTGTGTGTGTGTGTGTGTTGGTGTGTGCGCGCGCTTGACTCCACAGCCACACCGCTCTGCCCCTCCTCCCTGGCCTGATTATAGTCTTGCCGGAGAAAGCTTCCTTTTTAGTATTTGGTATCCATGGCAACGCATCCACCCACACTGATCAGGAGCTCCCTCCTTTCCTTTCCTCGTTCCTCTCACCAAGCCCCGCCCACTCCTCCCTCTTCCCCTTTCCCCTACATTGCCATCAACTCCCCCACCTCCCCCGTTTTTTTCTTCCTCTCCTCTTAGCCTACATTTCCTGTCTCCGCGTGAGGCTCCTCGTTCACATCTCTGTACTTTCTCTGCATTTTTTACCGACCTTTAGCTTTATGAGTTGACCCCACATGCATCCCATGCCCCCCCTTCTTTCTCATATGGATAGCTTTTATACGTTTGCTGTTGAGGTTATTTGACTCCTTCATCAATGTGTGTCTGACTGCATCTTATGTTTGTTTTCCCCTGCTGAGTCCTGAAGTAGAAATACAGCAGAACAAATCACAACCAGAACGTCCTTAATCAGAATGTTTTCAAGCGATTGCATGAATCAATCTTAAGTGAAAAATGGCAACATGCCCCCATAAACACTTCAGTGTCACTTACTGCTGATTTGTTAATTAAATCCAATGTATTTTCTTCTTCAGGGAGTTAATGTCCTGTTTTTATAACACACCTTGTCGGGGACAGCGTAATGTCAAAAACATAAAGCTGACACGGCAGAATTCATCAGGAGACTTCTCCTCTAACCATGGGATAAACCATATTTAGTATAAGTAATTGATATCTACAACATCGATTCTACATTTATTTATTGCTTAATGCTTGTTAGGGTTTAAATATGGGCTACCTCTAACATCATGGCACTATAAAGACATCAGAACTGATAGTTAGTGCTTTCTTTTAAGCTGTCTACCAGGAATACAGCCCAGCTCCTGATCATTGTTGTAGTAAGTGAACCCTGTTTCCCCGCAGTGAGTGCGATCACTATGTGGGTGACTTCCTGTGACCATATGGTGCCCTGTCCTTACATTTGGCTCAAACACAGTCAAACAATAACAGACACACCTCGGTTATATAAGCTTTGAGAAAACTGCGCATGAAATACAACCAAAGATCCGGTTTCTTAAAGTTTGATAAAACATTAATTTTTACTAAAATAGAAAAATCTGATCTTTTACATTTTTTTAAAAGATGAAACTATTTATAGTTTTTAGATTTCTTTTCATATGAAAATACCAAGCCCTTCATGTACAGCAGAACAGTTCTGTAAAAATCAATACAATATAATGAACTGTAAACAGGCTTTGAACTGATTCTGTATTCTGGTTTAAGAGCAGTTTTGACAAAAGCTGCCAAAGCCAGAAAAAACGTTTAATATACCGCTTACAAACTTTAGTCAGCCCAGCGGCTTTTTCCCACCAGACCAGAGCAGAAGCTGGTGGTGTGTGTTGTGTGAGCCTCTGGACAAAAAGCTAAAACTCTTAATAAGCAATTCAATTGGCCCCTGGCAATACAACCTGCTGGAGAGTGCAGACTTCCAGTAAAACCTCTTTATCAACAAGGGGAAGCACCAATGCTCATGTTAACACGGTCACGTTTATCAGCATTTTAAATCCACTTCAATGATTCGCTATACGAAACATCCACCACACATCCACTGGTGTGTGTGAAACATAAATGGGCCACATGGGTGTATTATACATTCATCTTTCTTGCTCCCTTTTTCTATTTTTATCTTCATTATCTTCCCCCATCCCTGTCCGCGCAGGGGAATCGGGAATGTGGAGCGGCAGCATGAAAGAAATGCTGTCGCAGCAGATATCCTTTTGAGGGAAGACGATGCAAATCTGGTGCAAAAATCACATCCTTCTGATACTGTAATCCCTCCTCCTCCTCCTCTTTCACTTTTGTCTCTAAATGATCTCCTCTGCTAATGCATTTACCCCCTTCACACTATGAGCCGGCCGCTTACTGACAATTAGAGCCATTGTTTTGTCATTTTGAAACACTAGAGGTCAATTGTCCAGTTGATATGGATGGATATCAGTGTGTTCATTATTACCACCCAGTGAGAGTATGCCTGTGTGTGTGTGTGTGTGTGTGTGTGTGTGTGTGTGTGTGTGTGTGTGTGTGTGTGTGTGTGTGTGTGTGTGTGTGTGTGTGTGTGTGTGTGTGTGTGTGTGTGTGTGTGTGTGTGTGTGTGTGTGTGTGTGTGTGTGTGTGTGTGTGTGTGTGTGTGTGTGTGTGCTCACCTGCCCCGTAAACAACAGAGTAGACAATGCGTTTGGTGTGTTCCCGATCCTCAGAAGTCACCTCACCCTCACTCACCCCCTTCCTGTGTGACAAAGATAGAAAGATAGTGTGTGATTCAATACTATCAGGGTCTTGATATTGTTTAAGGGTAAACAAGATGGTGAAGAGATGTGTTTGATGCACTAACATCGGGGTTCGAACCCGGCCTGGGACTATCTGTCTATAAAATAAAGGCACTGGTTGCCCCCAAAAAAACCAAAAATCTGAGAATAAATTGATGGTACATCCAACAAAATTGTGTTTTTAAAGAGGGAAATATCTGAATATGCACCATTTGGTCAATTTTTGATACTGATTAAAGACCCTCTAGCTATTTTTTCTACACACAAATACGACCCTGAGGAATTACAACCAATACAAGTATAATGAGTGGGCATGTGTCCTCTGTTTCCTCTGGATGCTGATCAACTTAAAGAAGGTTTAAGTACAAGGCAGAAAAGTGACAGAGAGGGAGGACAGCAGAAAATTCCTGTTAAGAACAAAAAATGAAGTAAAAAGAAAGCCTGTGAGGAGGTATAAAAGGACATGAAGTAGTAGAAGAGGGACTACAGTAAAGAACAGAGGCAGACAGACAGTTATGTAATGTGACTTGTAGACTGCCGTAGTGCTGGGGGTCAGACTGGGTGGGATCACACGTCTGCACAGAAGCCTTTCTGGAGGGGAACTGCCACTGCCGATCATTGTTCAGAGACATGCTCTCTGAAAAATTACAACTGCTGCTATGAGACTCCAGCTTTTCACTGTGTGTAGACATGAGACTCAGGATAAGGCCTCCTAAACGTGAGGCAATTACACTTTGAATTCCTCCTGTTAAATGACAGGTTGTGGTAAAACACAGGTCATCCTTCACCTCCAGTGGAGGACTCACAGGAAGGTGTTTCCCTCCAGGGTGCATCTGGTTGATGGGTATCAGTACTGGATTTTCACTGCCACCTGCTGGAAAGGCATTCATCTACTGGAGACTTCTTTCTCTTTGTCTTAACCTGCCCACTGTTTTTTGACATGCAACAGTTTGAAATGTCATGCCATGAAAGCTTGAATCAGTCGGAGTAGTCTATGTTCTTTCATGCTAAAAGGTTTTATGAAACAAAGTATAATATTTACAAGAAGGTTTGAAAAAAATGTGAGTATATGATAACATTTTGCCACAGACATCACTTTACCAAAGCTTGTAGGGGAGTAAGCTAAAGCTAAGCTGTTGCAATTAAAGCTTCAAAATAAAGTCTGTGAGTTCTAAAGACCCATCAAGAATAAAGTTTGTAGTAGGCAGACTGTCTCTCGGTTCACAGATCATTAATACATCTGTTTACATTTCTTACACTCTGACCATTTCAAAAGGGTTTCCAACCAGAGTAACAGATGGCAGGGCAATTGGACAAGGAAAGGTGAGGAAAGATGGAGTGGAATACAGTGATGAAAAAGGAGGGGGGAATGGGAATGAGAGGGGAGAACAAGAAAGGGCAAGATAAAACCTATTAACAATTAACAGAAAAGGCAGAAGAATGAAATCTAAGACAATAACAGAGAGAAAGAGGACGTTTTTCTCACAGAGCTCCAGTTAACTGGTTTAAAAGGTGAAAGAGATTTAATGAAAGAGTCACAATGTGAGCCTTCAAAGAGCTGTTAATATGCACCCTATATCCAGGTAATCCACTTAACCAGCTGCCCTCTGACACACACTCGACGGAGATGGATGACAGGAGTAAAGCTGGGACACATCACACACAGGAAAAAACAAGACAGTGTAGTGTGTGTGTACAAACACACTGGCATCAAGAGAAACACTTCAAAAGTGTGACAATGAAACGGACCAACCCAGGGGTGTCTTGCCCATGTAGTCCAGGTAGTCATAGCAACAAGGTTATTAGAGTTTGAAGGGAAGGAGACAGGACAAGGGAGAACGAGAGGGAGGAGAAGAGGAACCCTGCAGAGCATCAACACTCACCTTGGCAAAGAGATCAGGGGGATTGTGTGTGTGTGGGGTGTGTGTGTGTGTGTGTGTGTGTGTGTTTGACCTACCACTGAGAGGCCAACATAGTAAAGACGTCGGCCTGCGGGTCGGTGAAAATGCGGAGCAGCTCGGGGTCGGAGGAGAGGTGGGCCAGGAGGCGCAGCTCCACCTGGCAGAAGTCTGACACACAGAACACACACACATATATATATAAACTACAGGTGGGAATCACATAAGAATCAGAATCCCTTTATCCGTTCCACTGAGGGGAAATTTAAAGCTTGGGTCCCCACGATGCGATACGTTGCGACACTTAAGCCACGATACGCTAGTATTGCGACTCTACGATATGCTAAGTATTGCGATACAATACATTGCGATATGGCGCATTTCCGATTTACTTCTCTGCTGACTCCACTTCTGAAATTCTGAAAAAGTCAAAATTCTGACCTTTGAGTTTTACTGCACAAACACCACGAGGGAATACAATTATAAACACACACCTTTTTGATGACACATTAGTTGAATGTCCCACTAAATGTGTGCTGAGCTAAGCTAATAAGCTAGACGTACAGACATCAAATTAGTTTTCCAATCTTGTAGCTGTCTGCAAGCAACACTGTATCTTCTGCACCTCATTTCCTCTGATCTCCTGCGAATGCATCACGGTGATCGGACAACACGTTCTGACTTACTCTGCTTTTACATTTGCCATAATTTGAATGTAATATGCTGCTTCCGCCTCGCTGTAAGCCCATGCCGCTATTACACTGTGGCATGTAAAGCCGGGTTATAATTGAAAAGTCACGTTCCATGAAAGCACATAACTGCTGGTGTTTAACTTTGATGCGAGTCTTCACAGAGACCTGAGGACAGTGTGAAAGTAAATGTAGCACCTACCGACTAAGCCTCGAGGAATGGTGATACATTTCTTATCCCTTTTACAGAATTCCTACTCAGCCACACAACCGGGTCATTAAAAAAATAAAATAATAACAGTTATTGTCAGCAATTACAGAAATAGGATGCATTTGTTTGTTGATGTTTGTTGGTAACTAAGATTTTTTCTGGGGAACATATATATCCCAAAATGTATGGGTCTATTATGGACTACACACACACACAAGAAAAAATGAAGAGCTGAACTTCTTCTTTAAAATAAATCAAATTCATTCATCTATCCATCCAAAAAACTCAAATAAATGATAAGAGTTAAAACAGCAGAGGTCCAAAGGGACTGCATGGCTGACACAATTTCAGCACAGTAAAGTTGGACAGACAGAAAAACACGGCGTCCAAAGCGGCCTCTGAGACTGTATCATCTTAGAAATTTGCCCGAGGCACTTACATAAGCCGTGAGATAACCAGAGGCTATAAAAGACTAACACTGACCGACAGGAAAGGAAAAACATCTTCAAAATAAGCAGACTCTGTCTCACCTAAGTGCGCATTATAGTACACAGACAGACAGCCGAAGACTCAGATATTGACAGATAGAGAAGATGCACTCTTTCCAGATCTACAATGAAACATCCCTCCATATATAATCACACACACACTCTTATATTCACAGCAGAAGCACATCCCATTATGCCCGTTTCACCCATCTCCTCCTCTGCTCGGCTGCTTCAAAATCAAATTAAATCGGGCAGAACACGAGGAAAAACGACTGCAAATGGACCATGGGAAGTGAGAGGTTTTCTCCCGGTGAGGTTGAAGCTACCGGCTGTAATAGGCATCCACTAATGTGGGAAGAGAGAGAGAGAGAGATGAAGGACTGGATCATGGGATTGTAAGAGGGAAACGGATGCAGTAATATAGCTGTTGTTATGTTTCTATTAATTGAGATAAATCGGGCAATTTACCACAGATTTCAGGGTCTATGATTCAACTAAAAAGGGAAGGAAAGTCCAGTTAATGCAGGTTAGTGAACAGTGAACATTATCTAGCGTTTAACCCAGGACAGAAAAAGAGAGATGGGAAGGTGAGCAATGGCCAAAAAGAGATTTGGTTGTGATGAGGTGAGGAAGGGTGTTTCTAAAGATATCCTCCCATCAATGTTTTATGAGTCAGATCACATTTCCTCCAGGCATGGCTGGCGGCTCAAGAAACATACGGCTGACCAGGAAGTGTGTGTGTGAGAGAGAGAGCTAGATGGTTTTATGCGTGATAGAAATAGAATCCAGGAAGACAGGAAGAAAGATAATGTGTGTGTAATAAAAAGAGAGTAATGATATTGGATTACACATCTGAAATTGAGTTAGCGTGTACTGTGAGCGTGTTCTCAAATGCCACCTTCGAGCAGAGATAGTCTCCGTGATCAGAATAAAACCGGCCACAATCAAGAATCCTTTCATTGATCCATACAGGAATAGCTTCAACCTGCAGTCACTTCCTCTGCAGATTAACCCCTGAGGAGACACACGACAGGTATCGCTTTTCATAGATAGAATAGATAGATAGAATCGGAGGATGAAACCCTCTTTATTAGTCACATACATGCACACAGCAGAGCACACACAGTGAAATTGGTCCTCTGCATTTAACCCATCCTAGTGCTAGGAGCAGTGGGCAGCTATTGTGCAGCGCCCGGGGAGCAATGGGGAGGGGGGATTGGAGATGTCCAGTGCCTTGCTCAAGGGCACCACAGCAGGGCCTAGGAGGTGAACTGGGACCTCTCCAAGTAGCAGTCCACTTTCCATATTTCAAGTCTGTTTGGGGACTTGAACCGGCGACCCTACGATTCCCAGTCCAAGCCCCTACTGACTTGGCCACTGCTGGACAAATACATGATGTCAGTTATGAGTATGGGCTATTTTAACTTCCATAACATGTTTTCCCTCAGGATGGATGGGAGAAATTCACCAAAAGTTTGCTTAAGAAAATGCCCTTTTTCCATATTCAAACAACAGTTTAGAAAAACAAAAACATATTCTTAATAAAAGTAATCATCCGGTTAAGTTTCATGGTGATATACATCTATATATATATTCCCCCCCATTCATCATTAGTGCCCGTTTCACTAGAATTTGTTGGGTTTTCTCTCTGAGCCATAAATATCTACTCACATTAAAAAAACTTTCTAAATGTGTTCCTCTTTTATATTCTGGATGTTTTAAAAAGAGGGGGTTTGTTCATGTATCATAACCTGACTTATATACACATTTTATCCCTAAAAAGGTGGCCGAAGAGCCTTTATTTTTTCATTCAAAGAGATATACAAAATAAACAAGCATTTTGAACGTGGCTTTGTCCAATGTCCACATTTCCGTCCTAGGAATTCGAGCAAATGAGCATTTATTTAATAAGGTGAAAAACATTGCCTTCATGTAAGTAATCCACTGGGGAACTTTTGTTTGCTCACTAATTACCTGCAGTTTCTCCTCTTAAACTGGATCAGATTTGTTTGCATTTCTGTCTTTATACTTAAAGGATACAGATGAGAATATATCAATTTAGAGGCTAGACTAAGTCAGAATAATTAGTATATTAACTATGAATTATCTTAATGCCCGCTTCTGCTGTCTGCTCCCTTTAATACAATTGTTAATCATTATAATGTGTACATCTGTAGCTCGTGCAGCACTCAACATTAAATGAATCCCTTTGGGCTCTGGCAACTTTTGATAGATATTTGTAGTTACTTTTATAAAGCAATAAATTAAAGGTGCATTTGTTTATCTGTAATGAAACACTTATTAGTCGTAGCTCTAACGAAGCACAGGGCAGAGGGCCATGTATTACTTGAGAGTAGTGGTATTAGAAACAATAAACAAACTGGTACTATCTCCCGCAGTAGGACAGCATACTAACACACAGAGGGGACTAAAGCCGTGCCTCATCCATATTTAATGGCAACACCCACAGAACCCTGAGCAGCCCTCAGTGACGCTCTGCAGTACAGCACAGAATGAAAGATATGCATGGCAGCTTAAGAGCTCAGCTCAAACCCGCACACTGGGAATATCTAATGCTCCCTGTGGGCTGCGGTTGGTCTAGAGAGGCTTTCAGGGAGGAAGATTGGCCTGCATACAGCGGGGCGATCTAGGGATTTAGGTTGAACTGTATTGTGGGAGTTAGAGTTTACTAGGATAAATGTTTACCTTATACTTTAAAGATTAAACCCAGGAGGACGAGAGGAGGTTTTAAGCTGGGAAAAAGTGGTTTGTCCCAATCTCAACAGACTGACTGTCACACAGAGGTAAAGGAAAACATTCCAGCCTTCTGCGATAACACTTTGCAAAACCTCACCAGGAGCTGGCAGAGAACTCACTGCTACAGAGTTTGAGTTTCTCCTTCCTAATGAACAAGTTGCCATTTTCTGTATATCTGTAAATGCTATATTATTCTATGTACATACAGTACGTCTATGCTCCTGTAGTATACGCCTATATTCCTGCTACTGCAGTATTTCAGACTTTTTTAGAACATTGTAATTATCCAGAATATTTGATATGGTTTGTATTTGATATAAGATTCCACTTTGTAAGTATTTGTATTTTAATCATTTCCAAAATTGGGATCAATAAAGTATCTATCTATCTTTCTCAGGAGGTCATTTCTCTAAAGCTACCGCTAATAGACCTTTTTATTTACTGTTGTTAGAATGCTTTTTTATGGGTCAAAATTCATTGGCTCATATCTCCTGGCACAGAATAAACTCTCCAAACTGACCGCTGTTATGACAACAAAGGGCCTTATGTAACTGCTGGAAACACCATTGTTGGGCTACCTTCACATTTAGATAACAGGATCATTTTGTTAGCATGTGTGTCATCAAAATGCTAGGAGGCATACATACAATCATTTGCCATTTTGGATGCTGCACACAACCACTGCTTTCTCAAATGTGTTATTTTGTAATATGGACTAGGGATGGAAAAATAAAGTAACTGAACTCACAGGCGGGATGAGGGAATTAGGACTGTCTTTGTTCTCATTTTGGCTACCCTCTCTCTACTCAAGCCCCCACACACTAGCAGACTTCTCCCTAAAGAAAATAACTGAGTTGCAATTGCTTACTTAAACAAACAAACACAAATTCGGCACAGGCAGGTTGTGGGAGGAGAGGGAGGCTGCTCAACGTGCTGTAAGAACGGTTTGTTTTATCTCCAGTAAAACAGATAGTCGCACATTGTTCACTAAGCCATTATTTGGATTCTTTGGAGGGCTTCAATGGAAAGTTCAGCTCTGGAATGATTAAAACTTTACACAGCATAATAGGTCATAGTTTTTAATAGATGGACTGAATATATTTTATATTTTTGAACAATATTTATTTCACAATGCAGCCTCAAATTCCCAGTTTTCAGAAAGCTGTTACTTTGAGGTATATAACCCTCAAAGTAACATGAATGAGAAAAGTAATTGTACATTATTTCATCTAATTCTTAACATTGTAAAACATATTTTTTATAAATCAATTGTTCAGGGTTAGGGTTAGAACACTTTAAAGTTTGTACACAGCCAATGCCTCTGACACGTTTTATTTTAAGAAATTATAAATGATGTCTGCATTTGTGCAATATGTTCTTGTTATTTCCCATAGGACAATTCCACCTTGAATATTTAGATAACTTTGCAACCCTAGTCACTCACACACACACACACACACACACACACACACATACACCAGAAACAATAATGGTTTTTGACATGCCTCTGAGCTGAACTCTTTCTAGGGACACTGAAAAGTAATGGTTGACACAGACACAGACACAGACACACACACACACCAGTTTGGGAAGGACATCGAAAGGACACAAAGGGGGTGACTGGGGGAAGACTCCCGAGGAGGGGTTGTTTCCATGGCAACCTGGCCTAAGAGCATGTGTGTGCGAGTGTGTGTTGTCCTGCAGGTTATCGTGTGTGTTTGCGCCTTCCTACGCCTGTTGTGTGTGTACATGTGGGATCCTCACTCTGATCCTGCTGCTGTCCTCCTGCTAACCCTGGTTTATCTGTCGGGGGTTATGTAAGTGTGCCACACTGTCAGGGCCAGCAGACACCCAGTATTTCCCACAAAGCTCTTCCAGGCTGACAGTGTCCCAGCAAGCTCTCCCCTCTGTCTGCACAGCGTGGACTCGTTTTACACCCCGAAGTGACCTTGTGATGCCAGGGACTCAGCGTAAGAGGGTTTTCAGAGATACAAACTTAAAAGGCCAAATCGGAGCAGAGGGAAACACAATTCTTAGAGGCTTGTTAAATGAGTTTTATTCAGACTCTCGTTACTTTGAATTAAAAGGGGTTGCAGAAGCAAATCACAGTGCTGTATGAAAGACCTCAAAGATTATGACTGTACATTATTTATTGTCCTACCTGCAGCCAGAAAGGTCCATCCTTCTTGAGGAATGAACATTGCCCGGGGATGAACAGTCACAACCTCCTCCTCCTTTCCTGAGGGGACCAAACACAGAGCCCTGAGGAACTCCTCAGCACATCAACCCCTCACCGCAAAGAGCGAACTACTTTCAATGTGAAAACTGTCTTCTCTGTACTTGTTTATGTCATTTGAATGATTCTAACAACAAAACCCAGTCTCAAATGATGGAAATACAATGTTCCTGATCTATTTGTTTACTTTAAATGTATGTGTATTGTGATTCTTACTGTGATAATACAATTGAAATTTAATAAAAAACAAACTGAATTGTATTAAAAAGATATAGTTATTAATAACAACGACACACAATAATCTACACACAATTACCTTATCACACATAAGGTCACGCCTTAGTAATTGCTCTATCACTTTTCAATTCTGCTATGAGAAACGCTGGTTAGAGGCCAGACAGAATTTAAATTAAATCGACCTTCCATAAATACGCAGAGCATCTCATCATGTGGCATAGGGACATCTTTCACAGCACATTTTTAGTTTAATGTGTCAGCCAGACATACAAACTAAACAGTAATTTACTTCTAATATTTTGTCTGTGTCTTTGTGTTTGACATAGAGCCACAGAAACACAGGCAGTGAGTGGCAAGGGACTTAGCAGAGCAATAACGGGATCCAACACCGCATCTGACTTAATGAGGACATAAGTTATGAAGCCACAACGCTCCATTTAAAGGCAAATCAGAATCCAATCGGGATCAGTCCACCACTGCACTCTCTGATCTGACGAGATGGACTGAAGTGCTGACTTTAGTGCGGGAGAAATGATGGGTAACAATGAAGCATCGGATCCCTCGTCAGCATGGGGGAAATACAACCACAGCAGGACATGCACACACACGCATACATGCTGACACTGAAAAAGGGGCCACACACACACACACACACACACACACACACACACACACACACACACACACACACACACACACACACACACACACACACACACACACACACACACAGTAATTCAAATGGGATAAGGGCCTCACCTGTCTCCTCAAGACACAAAGTGATAGGGATATTGGTTAAGGGAAAGAAGGGATGATATAAGGGATATAGGAGGGACAGAGAGTAGATGATTTGATGACAAGAAGCTTTGTGAATCTGAGTAAGTGAGGAGCAGAGGTGCTGATGTTAGCACTTCTGAATCACTCAGAGAGAAGAAGGGACATAAATAGAGCTATGAAGCTGAATGTGGCATCAGTGGCAGTGACTGACAGCAGAATAACTGCTCAGTCCAACACATAGAAAGTGGCATCATCCATCCTTTATGGTGTGGCCTGCTGGGGCAGCAGCATCTCGGCTGCTGACAGGAAGCGACTGAACAGACTAACAAAGAAGGCCATCTCTGTCCTGGGGAGTCCTCTGGACACTGTGGAGGTGGTGGGAGACAGGAGAATTGCAGCCAAGCTGTCCTCCCTGCTGGACAATGTGTCCCACCCTCTCCAGGACACCCTGTCCGCACTGTGCAGCTCCTTCAGTGACAGGCTGCTGCACCCATTCTGTCTCACAGAGAAATACCGCAGGTCCTTCCTTCCTGCAGCGGTCCGACTTAAATACATACAACAACAAAAAACTGACTAGTGCAAAAACAATGTATGTGCAATATATAAACATAAATATGCCATTATCAATAACTGTGCAATGTTTACCTGGCTGCTATATCTCCTTCAGGATGTGTATTTTGTAAATTGTGTGTTTTTCTTTATCTTGATATTTTTTTTAAAGCATATTTTCTTTTGTAAAGCTGTCTTTGGCTCTGTTGCTGCTGTAGCAAATTTAAATGTCCCCTCTGTGGGACGAATAAAGGGATTCTGATTCTGATATTGTATATTTTCAAAGCAATGTACAAAAAGGGAGTCTTGCACCAAATATACATTCCCTCAACCTTATTTTTATTCAGATTTATTCATAGTCCATTTTTTCCATTTTCAAAGGATAGCTATCAAAAAGATGCATTACATACCTATAAACGCAATGGGAGTGGTAAAGGGGAGAATGCTACACGTCTCAGAAAGCTATTTGGACCCTGAAGATAAGACAGGAAAAATAAATAGTTGAATATAAAGTGAAGGAGGTTCCGTGACTTAAATAAAATGGCAAAATTGTGTCTCCCGTTTGAAATATTGCACTAATTTTTATCTCTTTTATATCAAGATGTCAGTGTTTAAGCTCATTTTATTTTCTATGAAATTTACATGGTGCCTGACACCATACAATTTCATCATTATATAATTGATGTTGAAAAAAAAATGAAGCGTCAGGCTGTTTTCCAAAAGCGTCTGTGTGGCAGTTTTAATGTGTATTAAATGATGACTGTGCAACCACGGGAAAGGGGTGGTAATTAAATCTTTAAGCTAAAGGAGAAGGGATGACGGGAGGAAATAATCAAATCCAAGATTGCTAAATTAATGCTCGTGTCCATATGGATAATGTTTCTCCAGGGCTGTCTTTGAGAAAAAATATCCTCGTCATGAAAGTAAACAAAGATATTACACGGCACTGTATGTGATTTTGCGTATGTGATCACGTAAGAACAGCTGTTCATTTTCTCAGACGCGCTGCTTTAATTCTCCCAATGAATCTTGGGACTTTGTTAAATTACCATTTTGCATATTTTCCTTTCCTCATCAAACTGGCATAAGATTATACCAGGGGAGGGATAAACAATTTACAGTTTTAATAAAACCCGTTATCTTTTTTAATCTAGCTTAAGTGCCACTTTCACAGATGTAAACATTTATGTGGCAACCAAAACAAAAAAGAAGAAAATGTTGCTTTGATTCAAATGTATTTTTGCGTAATCAAATAGTGCTGTATAGGCCAAACGTAAAATATGTCAAAACGTAAATTAACTGTGTAATTAAGACTGTGCTCACTTTAATATAATCCTCAAATGAAATGGATGCAACACACATCAAGTATATATCATAAGTCCAAGACAACACAAACACGGAGACGCTTTTAGTGACTGTGACAGTGACTTTTATCCTCCTCATAAAGCCTCTTTATTAGCTGACTGCTCATCCGTTTTTGTATGCCCTGAGAAATGTCTCCCTCGCCCACACACACGCCCACACACACACACACACACGCCCACGCCCACACACACACACACCCTCTCGACATTTATCGCTGCCTTATTTTCAAGAACATGTGGGAGGTGTGTGTGTGTGTTAATGAGAGTTTGTGAACTTTACCTTCTATGTACTGCTGCTTGGTGAAGTGAAGGGGCTGTCTTGGTAGGGCCTGGAAGTTCTAGTTTGGGGGAAAAAAACATTTGTTAGGCATGGGTTATTTAGGAAAAAGTGATCATTTTGAAAAAGTAATCAGACATTTGTAGTCGACATTTAGAAACATTTTCAGAAATTTGAAAAAAAGTCAGATCTTTTAGGAAAAAACTGATAATTTTGAAGAAAAAGTCAAAAATTGGAGAAGAAAAATGTAAAGTTTGAAAAGGAAATCAAAAGGAAAAGAAATGTGGAAACAAAAAGTGTGTGAATGATTAGGGCCACATGAAAAAGGAGTTAGAATAAGGAGAAAATAGTGGGACATTTTAAAAAGTCAGATTTTTTAGGAAAAAGTGATCATTTTGAAAAAAGAATCGGACATTTGAAAAGAAAATCAAAGGAAAGAAGATTGGGAGACAAAAAGTGTGAATTTTTAAAAGATGATGATTAGGGCCGCATGAAGGAGGAGTTAGAATAATGTGAAAATAAACAGTATACAGTATGTTAGTGCCTGGTTAATGCTGCTTTTCCACTTAGACGTGCTTCATCAAACAAACTACAATAAACCAAAGCAATAAATGTGTTCCATGATTCATCTACAAAAGAGAATGTTGTTGTTTCTCCTCATTGAACCTCTGGAGAATCCCCCCTATGTGCAATCAGCAGGAACCCTGTGGAGCATGTGTTGCCACTGGCTGCTTTTGTTGGCTGACATTAAGAAAAACAGAAAGCCATCCTGGGCCTGCAGCCAACACTACAGATCTTTCACTTTTTCAGACACACGCCTTAAAATAGTTCCAGCCTGACGCTCGCTGGGCTCCCGGCCCACCCTGCATCGACCCACTGAGTAATCGAAGACGATACCGATAAAGACACACATAGAAAATTACACGTATGCAGTTTTTTCCGCCTTAAGGAGGAAAACACGAAAGGTGATAAAGCATGTCAGTGTGTAAAGGAGGCGAGAAAAAAAGAGACTCAGCAGTTTCATTTTAATCCCTGTTAATCCCAGTATATCCACCCTTCAGACACACACACACACACACACACACACACAAAGAGGCATGAGGTGTGTGGGTGTGTAAGGAGGATGTTAAAGGTTATCATCAAGGACATAAAGGACATGTAAATCAGTGTACAAGGAAACACACAACATGGTAAGGGGGAACGATAAAGTACACACACACACCGATAGAAATAAATGTTTCCCATCATGGTCAGAATTTAAATGATGTGGTTGGTTTGACCCTATGGTGAGTGTGTATACTTGTGTGTGTGAGAGAGACAACAGTTCTCTGCTTTCACCACTCATTCATTATTCACTAGAGGGAGAGAGAGAGAGGGGGGACTGCAGTGGCAGGGTGTGGACATCAGAGTCCAGGCACCAGTCTCTCACACACACACCCACAAACACAGGTCCAGCTATGGAGCTCGTACAACTACCGTGCACGGGGAACCTGCAGTCAGTGTGTGTCTTGGGGAAGAGGGAATGGCAAAAGGTGAAAGTAATTACAACTGTGTGTGTGTGTGACAGGTGATTCAGGGTGTCGGATGCGAATGTCAGCTTTCCCAAAGTGTTGCAGTGATGACAGCATAAATCAGCGCTAACAGGATGCAAAGCACAGGGATTTGATTGAATGACTGTCAGCATGATAGACACTCCTTTATTCCCAAGGTACACAGATTATACACACTTCTATTGCGAAAGATAATAATTCATACACACATATGCAGGACAGACACACTAAATAACTTCAAAGGGAAAGACCGGCTCTGATGTTCTGGTCCGATTTGCGTCACACTGATCATAACTCCCTCCTGAATAATAATGAGTTAAGGCTACATATCATCCACACGGCTGAAGTACCGTTGTATTTTTTGTTAATAGCTTTTGTTTGTGCCCCTTCATTTTGAATATTCTTTGTTAAACCTCGAGAGGCTTTTAAAGAGAGTCAGATATGTGAAAAGAGAGATTGGAAGAAGCGATCAAAGAGATGCAACCAGACAGGCGTGAGAACACGAGATAAAAAGGAGCAGGAGGGGAATCAAAGAGTTAAAGGGCACAACATGCGTCAATGCAGCCTGAGAGAGTGAGAGCGAGAGGGAAAGACGTTGAATGAGAAATTGTAAAATATGAAATAGCCCTGGGTCAGCTTGTTCTGTTCAGTGCTGACCACACAGTTGAAAATGCACGCCAGACCACAATATTCACGTACGGGAGCAACACATGCACGCAGTCCGTTTTATATAAAAATGCAACATAAGTGTAAACAGTAACAGCCAGCCCTGCGCAGTGTGTGCTCCCTGAGTCATTATCACCCTGACTGTGTCACGAAGAAAGGAGAAAGAGTCCATTAGTGGACGCTGTGCCAGTACAGACACACATTGCCACTTGTTTCATTTTGTCCTCTAAATGTCTAAAACCATAGATACCAAGTAATAGATGAAAGAATAGATGTGACATGTTCTTATAGCTTGCCATGTGACTGTGTAGAATCAATCAAAAATACAACGATGTGATATCATTTTTGAGGGAACCCCTGCAATGCTATCTTCCGAGTCTTCCTACAAAAAGAACCACATCAATGCCAACCACTTGGTTTAGTTATGACATAGTTTGTTGTATTGTTGTATATCTGTGGCTCTCACACTGTGCTGCACAAACAGATTCACTGCTCTGGCACAGGACAGGCCCAATTAAATGCCAGCTGAGGATGTTGTTCCTCCTCTAATTAAATCAGCGTGTAAGAATTATACAGAGTTACTTGAAATGCTTTACCCTCTGTTGCTCATGTACAAAAACACACACATCAATAGTTGAAAATGTGCCACATGCTTGTGTTTTCCTTCTTCTCGGCTCACTGACTCTGAACGGGCCTCCTAACAATGCAGATGTGCTGTTTTTCGTGCTGTCTTTCCTCTGTTGAAACAGTGAGCAGCGTCCCTTTTATCCTAATAACAACCCTGGTGTTCTTTAAAGACCCCGGCGTGTCCTTAAATGGGCTCATAATAGCCTGATAATGAACCTGCAGTGGGTCTGCACGGACCCCAACAGAGCCTCACAATGACACTTGTTGCCAAACCACCTGTTGGGGGGCTCATGTTTTTAGATTAGCATTGGTTTAAATATTCATGATAGCTTTGCAGGAAGGATGCAGATCAGTAAACAGTCACTTTCAAGTATGTATATCCCCAATAATGAGCGGCTGCTGCTTGTCAAGCAATGTTTAATACATTATTCAATATGCTCTGCACAGTATGTGTATTTTATGGACCAATAAGTTAGTTATGGAAGACTTTCAGATCACACCAGAGTGAACATTTGAACACATTGCTTTCAAAATGAGTTGGATTCCTGTTAACCTCTTAGCAGCAGGGTGACAGAGTGAATGTTTAGACCATTCCGCGTTTAGATTTATTACAAAATTGCATCTTAACTAGCAAAATGCAGCTATTAAGGCAGTCCCAGTTGTTGATTTTGGACTAAGACGTTGCTTTAGCGTGGTATGGGACACCAAGAGCCCAGTCCATGATGGCAGGTCCACAGAGCACAGGTTGGAGCCGAACACATTAGTGCATCCTGGCTCTAATTACACACAGATTGCCAGCAGAAAATTGAATGAAAGGCACATTTTCCTGCGCCGCTATAAACGTAAATGTTTTCCACAGAGACAGAGTCCCAGAGGTACACTGCCTTGTTAAACAGATGGGGACCACTGAATCACTGTGCTGGTGCGGGGTAAATTAATCACTTTGTACCCGGTTTAATGACTCGTCACGGTGCACATAAACACACGCATGTCTGTATGCACACACAAACACACTCACCAAAATCCATCTTGTGAGTTTGAAGAGAGAGACATCATCACCACATGGCCGTAAAACCCATCGGCCTATTCAAGGAGGGTAACAGACTGTGCCGTACAGGCCCCCAGGAAGTGATGCGGGCATTGATGCTCATTTTTCGGCACTTCCCGAAAGTTGGTAATGCCCATCGTGTCAGTCCTATGACGTCATTCAGGCCCAAAAAAACTTTTTCGCATTGACTTGAATAGCCCTTATTTTATATCATTATGACTTGAAAGTGAACGGGCCCTGCCTCCAACACTATATCCTATAATAGTATGTCGCTGTCCCTGTGAACTCTAGCATTGCTCCCAATAGCAGTGTTGAGAAAGCCAGTTTATCACACAGTGGCCCTGACTGACGTGTGGATTTATATCGGAGCAGATACGGGTCTCTAACAGCGCTGTCCATGGCAGGTTAACGTAGCCCCTAAGCATCTGTGATTTTACCCAAATGTCAGCGTCATTATAAACCCAGACTTCAGTCTATAAATGGATGTGAGCTGCAGTCTAACAGCTGAACTCTCATTAATGTTATAGTTTTGCACTGAACTGGGATGAAATAGGATGTTATTGTGGATCATAGTAAGAAACCCTGAAAATAAGTTAATGTGGTGATTATCTATTATAAGGAGCGTCCTCAGACGAGGGTCTCACAAGCCATCCTGGTAGAGAATACTGAAATAGAGCCAAATCAAAAATAATAAAGGGTTATAAAGTCAGTAAGAAACAGCTCCTACCAGTGATGCAATGACAAATGTCTAAGGTGAATAGTTAAAGCATATTTTGATCCTGGATCACAATTATTTTTCGTGAGTAATCATGACATCAAAAATCTGAAATGCTGTTATTGTCCGATGCCAATGGTGCACCTTAATCTGTGAACCAAACATTTTTAAACCATCATTTTGAGAGATTTGGGTATTTAGATTAGATGTTGTCACTTATACAAATGTTCTATCGTACAGCAAGGCAAACACACACTCATTGGTATAACTGTGAATATTAAGTCCTCCAAACAGATATCCAAACTACTCTCTTCCTCGTCCCCCTGTCTGCCCCACACATGGGTAACTATGTGTATCCAACTGCACGTGCAATAGTGTGTGTCTGTGTATACTCTATGCATCAGAGTGTGTTTAAGGCTGCCCAGGAGTCAGCAGAGAACACACACTTCAGTGAAGTGCTTAGATCAGCCTGGGGAAGGCTTGAACTGCA
This sequence comes from Eleginops maclovinus, assembly GCF_036324505.1. Lineage (NCBI taxonomy): Eukaryota > Metazoa > Chordata > Actinopteri > Perciformes > Eleginopidae > Eleginops > Eleginops maclovinus. Next base: position 9,547,763 of record NC_086359.1, read on the forward strand.
AAACATTTAATGACTAAATGCAAAGCAGTCTTAAAGGAACATTAGACCAGCCCTGAAGGAACACCAGTTGGCAGTTTGGGAACAGATGCAGCGGCCCAATTATACCAAAACATGAATAATGCAATAAAGCAGTGTACTTATATATATATATCTTATATTTGTCCTACACTACAATAGATCTGTTTAGAGAAAACACTGTGGCGTATTCTTAAGATAAGTTAATCAACATAAAAAGGTAAAAATCCCGTACTTGGATTAAAAGGTGTGTGTATTGCTGTGGGAGGAAGTAAACAGGAAAACAGGTGAAGAATAAAGAGAAATTGACACAAAAATATTAAAGAAAAGTCCAAATTTAGACAGGAACTCCAGCCCTTTACACCACAAAAGCAACAATGGTTCAAAGCCCTAAGCCGACAGCTGAACCGTGTTGGCATCTTTGCAGGAGTCAGTGAACGCCGCACACTTGTGGGTGGTATGAATGTATGAATCTCTGAACACCATAAAAGGCTCTTGCTGAGCAGTGCAGGGAGGAATAAAGAGAGTGGATGATACGGGGCGGAGTGCTGCATCAGGGAGCCAGCAATCTGAATGCTGCTTCATCTCTTTGGTGCTACAGAGGAAGTTAAATCTCATTTGTCCTCGTTGCTTTCACTACTACACTTCAGAGGGATGGGGAAAGAATGAGCAGAAATGCCGCATCATGTAGAGAAGAAGAGAAAAAGGACTGTAGGAGGGAGAGGAGGGAGCTGATATTTTTGCCTCCAGCAGGTAAAAACCTGGCTCCACTTTCCCACCGCAGCGAGAATCACTTCCTGCAGCGTTATAAACTCAGCAGCAGCTTTTTAGCTGTCCCGCTTTAATCCACACTCCCCTTTGTTACTGCAGTGTGGCTTCACCTCAATTGAACCCACACCAGATGAAAGTGAAACCCCTCTGCAGCACTTCTCATTTGAATATGTATGTGTGTGTACATGGACTGTGTGTGTGTGTGTGTGTGTGTGTGTGTGTGTGTGTGTGTGTGTGTGTGTGTGTGTGTGTGTGTGTGTGTGTGTGTGTGTGTGTGTGTTGGGTGAGGTCCCTTTGACCCAAAAGTATGAAATGCAGTTTCCCCCTTCACAGCAGCGGGATGAGGCGTGTTAGCGGCCCCTGAGTGAGTCTTAAATGAACTATTCCACTCCAAATAATGACAAGAATAATCTTGAGGGAACTTCATTTATATGCTAGAGTAATAAGGAAAAAAAATAGAGGGAGTTTACTCTCCTCACTCCTCCATAAACTCCATACATCACAGGCAAAACTGAAGCTTAAATAAATATTATCCAGCACATTTTTCTTTGCGGGTCACTTTACTAATTATTGCTGGGCTTTTTCTAAGCATTCCTTCATTATGAATTAATGCGTCAAACTCATTAGATACTCTACTGATAGATATTTTCAAGGTGCTTAAAGAGGGTTAACAAGAAAATAAAAATACAAATCTAGTGAATATGAATTAAAGCTAGCATTTCAAATGTTTTATACACTGATTTCAAGCTTTAGACGACTGGAACTAGATGTTTTGTTTGTATGTTGTTTTATATTAGTTGTTTTGTATGATCACACTCTGAATGAAAGCAATATGCAATATACTATAAGAGCACAATCTATGATCAGAGATGGACCAGAGAAGCCACACACACACACACACACACACACACACATACACACACACACACACACACACACGCACACACACAGCCAGATAAAAGCATCCACACACTTCATGCGATGCTCAGCCAAACAGCAGAGGCAACAGAGCTGTGTTAAATCACAGCGGCCCGACGGTCCCATATTTCATTCAGCAGCAGTTTAATCAATTCAATGTGTAGCTCACACCGGCCGCAGATCGCTAAGTGAGATTAGAAAAGTTCAATGTCTGCACGCTTACATATACGTGTGTGTGTGTGTGTGTGTGTGTGTGATGGCAGTGCTCAGAGACAGAAGCAGCAGAGCCTGACAGCGAGGTGATGTCCAAATGAGCTATCGACCGATCACACTGAGGCGAGGGACCGAGGGAGCAAGGGAGGGAGCGAAACAGGAGTATTCTTCAGTGTCTGTGTTTCACTGCATGTACGTTTTATTTCAATGTAATGTTGTTACTGGCTGATACTTTATCGCTGTTACAACATGGCTGTAAAAAAAACCCGTGCGTTAAACACTTTTTACAATGTTATTAGTGGCTGCTCCTCCATAACAGCCGCTGCTTTGCAAACAGCCTGCCGTTCAGCACCACGGATAGCTCCAGTATCTGAACATTGCTGACAGAACAAGCAGGGCAGCTCGAGCCACTACACCACCCTGTAGTGTCAGGATGAAAGAAAGGAAGCCAGAGGGAGATGTGTTTGATGGCAGTCAGGTCAAACTTACTGGGTGCTTGGATGAGATTCTCCCTGTCACCACGCTGGTCTGGTACCACGTCGAGGAAACGTAGTTCTGATTGAGAATAACCAAGAAAGGGTAACATTAATAAACAGGACACTAAAATTGACGACTACAACATGTTACGACGCAGAAAGGAATACGCTTCATTGAGTCAGCTGTGTGATGAGTAATGTTTCTGTATAGCTGATTCCTATCCATCTCAGCTACAACAACAACAGCTGCGATCCTCATTGCCATCATCGCTCTGATTCCGCTTTTGGACCCACGAGCATCAACAATGCCATGCGACTGTTCGACTTCCAAGCTGCTTTGTGGACTGAAGGGACAGTTGGTGCAATAAGCAGGACCTACATGCATGTCATATTAGTGTGTTGCCTTTTGTAAAGTCGCTTACAATCCTGAATATAAAGGGAAGCTTCTGATTTTACATCTAAATCTACAGTTTGGGGGAGGGTTCAATCTATAGTATGAAAATAAAATCGCATGAAGTAATTTGGAGCTCGAACGGTAGCTATGATAGGTTGTTGCCACATTTTGGTTCCCCGTCATAACACCATGGTTCATTTCCGGGGTTTTTTCAATCTATTTGTTTCAGTCAGCAGCACCCTCCTCTTGCTCTGTCCGAACGACCTCCAAATGAATCAGCACTGTCTGAAGCCAGGGCAGCTCCAGAGACAGCCAGACGGACTCATTTGCAGAGTAGAGAGCACTCACCTCGGTAAACACAAGCTGCTACTTCCATGCAGAGGCGATAGAAGCTCATGTGGAGAGGCAGACAGACACAGAGCTGCATCTCTACTCTGCCAATTCAGTACAGCAGCGGCATGACACACCATAGTTTGAGAGCAGAGAGATGTCTTATACTCTGGCAGTGGTTGTGAAAGATCCTGACATTCTTTGACATTGTGATTAAGTTCAAATTGTAGATATTATATTGCTTCAGAACTGCTAGAGGCTCACCTTGCTCATCATGCAGGAGAGAATCCCATCGACAAAAGTGGACTTGATTTTGTGAACCTGGGGAGTACAAGGCAGACAGCTGTTACCTGAACACCAAGGGGAAGACTTGAAGATGCTCCACTGCATATTGGATATTTTTAGACTGTAACAACACTTTTTTTGGACAGATCAATGAAAAAGGCAACACTAACCTGTCTGTACTCTAGAATGATCTTTGGCAGAGGGTGGAGGTCCTGAAGCTGCAACAACTGCAGAAAAGAAACAGGATGAGAACAAAAACTGATATTCAACTGTTGTTCATTTTGTCATTTACACTCCGTCTACAGATATGTACGGATCTTTATTTTTTATAGAGCAATCAATCAAATCTTCTTATCTGTTTGTGTGTGACATACTGCAGCCTCTGATGTTGACTGCTGCCGTTTGTTGATGGTCTTGGGAAGCTTCTTGTTTTCGCAGCGCTCGTGGAGGCACAGCTTCTCAAACAGGACCTTGAAACATTGGAAATCCATTGAGACGTACACACAACCAAGGAAGACACACATACAGACGTGTGCATACATACAGCTCATGGATACCAACACAGAAGCACAGTAAAGACAGATGGAAATGTCCTCTATATTGTTAGCAAAAAGCATACATCACTAAAGGTACACACTGTTCGTAGTTGAGTGTTGCTGGTGACCAGGAATATTTGCCCTGCTGCTCGGTGGGCCTCCTGCTCCAGGTGCTTCATCTTAGCCTGACAGACAAAGTAAGACAAAGAGATAAAGAAGAAAAAGAGAAACAGAGAGGGAGAAGAGGATCACATTTAATCATGGTATCAGTCATTTTGTCTGATGGATCATTTATTAACTGCAAACTAAAGGGTCCCTAGAGATACTCCCTCTGGGATTTTAGTCTTCACAGATACATATAACACACTATACAACGCACTACAGAGAAGCATAATCGGGCCTCTTTAAGGGTTCTTTTGAGTGACATACAGGCTCTGTATGCACAACAAACAACCAATCACAATCATCTGTGATTATCTAACAACCAGGGCAGAGAAAAACACTGAGGAGTAAATGCTGTTGACCAGATACAGGAACTTTGTTGTTAATTAAACACAGTTTGCAGGTGAGGGATGAACCCTGCTGTAAAGAGAGTTGTTTAAAACAGAACTAGCTTCTCCTTCCTTCCCTTGGCCAAAGACAACGCACTGTTCATCTGCTTTATACAGCCATCCATCACACAGCAAGCGCATTAGGATGCCCCACAGACAAACCAACAAACAGCATTAGCTAAAACTGTCACACACCCACAATCTAATCCATATGTGCATCATCCAGATACAAACGATCACTGTTACACACACACACACACACACACACACACACACACACACACACACACACACACACACACACAGCGCCGGAAAGCATTTATATAATGACTGCTGTGACAATCCAGACAAACTTTGTTTCTGAGGATGGTCGACACAGGCAGCATGTTCAACGCAGCGAGGGAGAGGAAGTTAAGGGGGGAGAGAAAAAAGAGAGGCAACCACAGAGGATAAGAAAGTAAGAGAAGAAGGGAATTAAGAGGCACTTGGGATCGGAGAGGGTAAAAGGTAGAGGATAAATAGGAGAGGCTATGTCACAGAAATGTAAAGATAATGAGGGAGAAGAGAGGGGGGGGGGTGAGTTAAAAGAATCCCTGCTCATAAAATATTCAACCTAAACATGAACATTTAGGTTTTTCTGCCACTGGGGGTGACACCCTCACACCAGCAGCTCATTACAACTCTGACTGAAGAGGAAAACACTTCTTAACAACTTGACAGAGCGAGGGGAGAGAGAAACATGGAGGCGAGCAGGAAAACCAAAGGGGAAGAGGGGAGGTGGGGTGATGAAATGAGAGACCACAGACAGAAAGAGGAAAAGAGAAGAGGACAGAGGAAATTAGAGGGTTCAGAAAGTGTTGAAACGCGGTACAAATACTTCAGTGGCGAGGCACTTGAGAAAAGGAAGTGTCGTGGCGGGACCTTGAAGTGATAAAAAACGGCTTTTAAAACAAACACACATCACTCAGAGGAGGGAGACAGAACTTGACAGCTTGATGGGCAAAGGCGGGAGATGTGACAATGGAGGAAAGAGCAATAAAGGAGAGGATGGTGGAGAGACAAGACGGAGGAAAAGAAAGGGAAGAGGAAGAGCTGTAAAACCCGTATACAAAATTCCAAAAGATGTACTTCTTTCTGTTGCTCTTAGCCAAGGGCAGGCTCCAGACGGCCTCATTAATATTGGATGCGAGCCCCTTAGTGCTTTGTTTGATACACACACACACACACACACACACACACACACACACACACACACACACACACACACACACACACACACACACACACACACACACACACACACACACACACACACACACACACACACACACACACACACACACACACACACACACACACACACACACACACACACACACACACACACACACACACACACACACACACACACACACACACAGACAGTAGGGCAATATTTTGGATTAATCACGGCATCAAAATGTGGACTTTGCACTTTGATCGTTCTCCCTAATGGAGGATCTGATTTGAATGGTGATGTCTGAGAAAGAGAGACAGACAGGTTTAGTAAGTGACGTTTGTCCTTCACAGTTTGCTAACGCCGACTGAAATGTGCATGTTGGTAAGATGCACGCTGACAGAATCCTGTGTTTGCTGCTCAGACAGGTGTACTGAGGAGAAAATAAATCCAACGCGACAGAGTGGGGACACGCAGGCGCAGGTTACAAGAAAACACCAGCACACAACTCTGCAGCAGTGTGCAAAAACTTCCTCAGTGTGTGTGTGTGTGTGTGTGTGTGTGTGTGTGTGTGTGTGTGTGTGTGTGTGTTGGCAGAGGCAGACAGTGATGCTCCTTCCCGCAGCACAGCCAGCCTCCTGAAGGGAAAACACACACACTCTTCGTCCTATTTATAGTCACACAACAAGATACAAAAACACTCTTCCTGCACGACAACACCCCTGCTGGCACTAGCAAGAAGTTCTAATTCATCGGAATCATGTGTGTATTCCAAAGCAGGCATGTGAGTGTTTTTGTCTTAGTATGCCTATGATCACGCTCATATGTGGACCTCAGATTAGTTTTATCTCCATATGTAAACAAGACAGATCCCCGGAGGATGTCCACCGACTACATCGCTCATCGTACCCAGAAGTAGAAATGATATTTTTCTTTCCTTCTCATGCTCTTCAGCTTTTTGTTGGTAATTTTTTTCCCTGAGATCTCTCCCGTGTCTCATATCCGCCCACTGTTTTGCTCCCATTTGTATTAAAACAGCAGCTGTCTGAGGTGATGTAGAAGCTGTCTACTGCACTGTGATTCAGCAAGAAGTCTCTAAATGCAATCAGCAGAGTTGTTGAACATCATACCTAGACACAGGCGGGCCTGAACTACATTTCCAAGGAAGCTATTCCATTAAGTTTGTTTGGTAGGTTATATAACTCAAACGTATTTCCCCTTCAAACAATAATCTTTTCTACATAAAAGATTCTTATTTCATAACTGCCTTTTAAAGCAAAGTTATCCTTTATTTTAGGTTGTCATTTCTATGCTGTGCCTCTCCTGTGACATGTCTCCACGCTTTAATGTTCAGAAAGCTCCTTATTATTCTCATACTGCCTGTGCTGCAGCACCTCTTTTCACCCTCTGTCTGAAAACAGAGCCCAGTTTGCTCTGATTGGTGAGCTGGCCGGCTGTTGTAAATGGTCAACTGTTTAGAATGTCTCACCCCTTAGCCTATCATTTACAATGTGCTGGAGGTAGTGATGTCACTATGTTGATGAAGTAAAAAAAAAAAGGGTCCTTTAAGATTTGTGGAATGACTAAGGGTTATCTCTCCACAGTTTTCTTGTGTTTCATTCTGTCTGTATGAAGAGCAGGACTGGGCAGCTGCAGGACTACAGCATTACAAGGACGTGTGTTAAAGGCAAAAGGAATGAGTTAAAATATGCCTGGTTTTCTTTAAACACACTGAGCAGAATTTCTGGTGGGATATTAATATTCACCAGGAGTAAAATGTGGATAGCTCCTGGCTGTGAGAGATGCTTTTGTCTACTCTACAACTTTTTTTAAATGGCTGCTGGCATCGTAGTCAAACTGTTCTGCTCGATTATTTTATGACACATACTTTAAAATACACTGGCCATAATATTTAGTGCCGCGTCTTACCCCCAGCAGGTCTGAAGTTCTCTTCAGAGCTTCTTTGTCCACGTGGATACGATGGCTCTCCATGGCTAAGAAAACACGAAGGTATTTACTGCTCCACAGACCAGTAGTTCTGGCTTCTACTAATTACTATGACCGTAGAACAGGGACAGCTATACAACTGAATTTAGGCAGCAAATTAGAGGATTTATTCATAATCATTCTTAATAAGTAATATAAAATGAAGGTTGATATAAAACTGTTTTTTCAAGTATTCGCTCAGAGTCTACTTAGCATGAGAAAGTGGGATCACCTGCGAGAACAGAGATCATGTTCAGCTCCAAGTCTGAGTACAGCTCCCACAGGCCCTGGCTCTGAACACACAGACAGTCACTCAGGTAATGTGTTGTGCATATGAACTATATGTGTGGGGTGTGTGTGCACATAGACTGACCTGTAGTTTAAAGCATAGCTCCATGTTGAGCCAGTGGAGCGAATAGAGACCTGAGATGACCTGAGAAACCTGAGACAGACAGACACACAGAGAAAGTTTGTGTGTGGGGAGGGACGTACTCAGTTTGCTTCTACACGATGATGTAGTCGATTTTCTTTTTATTGTGTCCAGGGAAGAATAGGCAGTCCAGGCACCAGAGAAAGAGTGATGACATGGAGTTTAAACTGTGAGACCTTTGACGACACAGTTTTAAGCACTTGTCATTGCCTTGACTGACCTTCTTGGTACCCAGAGCCGGTGTTGTGTGCAGTCTTTTGCTGTGTTTATTGAGAAGGTCCTGGAAACATGAGGCAGGATTTTCAGGGTCCAGAAGCCACCCTGACACCTGTGGGTCCTGGATGCGACATCCTGCCACTAGAGAGAAGACAGCTCTTTATAATATTAAGCATAATGAACATATGGTGACCTGATGAAAGATTGATTAAGCTGAAGTCCTTGTTTATGCTGATGCAATTACAAAGCAGTGTTTTGAAGCAGGAGTAATATATTGGAACTACTTGTATTTCGATGTGTGTATGTGCATTTATGTGTGTGTTCTGCCTTGTTTCCCGCTGAGGTCTCGTCTGTAGAACTGCAGCGCTGTACGGAGCAGATCCTTGGCCTTATAGCACACCACCAGTTGAGATCTTGCTAGCACCTGTAGCAGCATATCTCTACAGGAAACACACCTGTTTTAAAAGTAGGAAAACACTAACATAAATAACAGGTATCGTTCATACAAACACACACACCTGGTAAACAGCTCCTGGCTCTGGTGTGTGTGTTGCTGAGCCCAAGCAGGTGTGTGTTCTAGTTTTAAGTAGACCAGGCTGTCGTTTGGCGCCAGCGAGTCCTCCGGGTTGCTGCGTGCGAGGCTGTTCTTCATCAGGATGAGGAGGCCACACACTTCTGGAGTGAGCTTCTATCTCGAGCATCAGAGAGGGGAATTACCATTAGCAAAGAGTTAATGAAGCGGTCAGCCACAAGGGGGATCAGTTCACACTAATCTGATAACAACAGGGACGGATACTCGGTAAAATATCACCTAGCTCTATAGACCTCAAGTATTCCAAAAATCTCCTCCATTTTCCTGCAGTTTTGCTTACCTGTTCTGGGTCTAACTGAGTTGTTCCGTCTCGATACACCAAGGTCAGCACCAGCGCCTCGCTCTTCCTCCCCTCCTCTAGCATTTGCATCCTTTCGTCTGGGTTCATCTTCCCAGAATCCTTTACTCTGGGGTCAGATGCCAGGGTCGCAGTCACACAGCTAGCTTTGGAAAGGGTGGGTGGCTCGTTAACGTCAGCCTGGTCATGGGATATCTTTGGCCCGTTCTGTTTGGCCCGCTTGTACTTGAGTTCTTTGCAGGGCTCAGAGGGGGGGGTTTGTTTGGAAGCAATCCTAGCTATTTCACGGCACCTTTCTGCCACCTTACTCTGCCGAATTTGTTGAGTTTTCTTCAGGGCATGTGGGTTTCCTGTTTTATGTGAAGAGCTTGCTTCAGTCTCTGGTTCTGTGGCTACAGCTGGAGGTTCACGGAGAGAGGTCCCGGCTCTTTTCAGCTCTTGTACTCCTTCTTTTCCTGCCTTTTCATGTGAGGAATGAGGTGGCTCCCATTTTGGAGGACGCTTGGTGGGATGGATTTTAGGAGAAGGGTCAACACATTGGTGTTCATGTTTCCTCTTTAAAGGGAAGGAAGGAATCAAGGGAAGGTGACGTGAATGGGAAGTAGGCAGATGGCTAGATGAGGCCAAGTCCTGCACTGAGGAGGAGTTTTGTCCTGCAGAACCAACACTTTCCGAGGGCAGAACATGGCTCCCTCTGACATCTCCATTAGCCGCCTGCACATCAGAAAGGGTGAGCAGTGTGCAGTCAGTCGGAACAGAGGAGAGAATAAGAACAGATTCAGATGGACTTATTCTGCAACTTGTAAACAGACTCTGTCTCACTTGCTAGCTTTGTTACAGAGGACAAATCAATGATTAACAGCAAATCAGTGTGGGGAAGTCAGCAGAATTAGGTTAAATGTTCTAGTCGCGCATAATAAGCGGCGTAGATTGCATCCCTTATCTAATTACACCCCTTTAACGTTTAGATCTTGTTGGATTATACAGGAATTTGTGAAAGATGGCGAGCAACACAAAGAGAAGCAGGGAAACAGATGAAAAGGGGAGGATATGTGGGGAGGACTGCTGCTCTCACTCAGCCACCAGCGCTGTGTCCCAGACAAAAACAAAGACAGGCCAGACAGTACGGTTTGTCTGACAGTCTGCCTCAAGTGGTGTCACTCTCAATCATTCACACATTAGTAAACAAAAAAAACTTGTGCAGGCAGGATGACAAAGAATATTTCATTATATCCAATTTGATTTGAGAGGGTTTAATGAATTATCTGTTTACATGTGTGAAAGCAGTAAATATGGTCTGTGCTGTGTATAAGTAAGGTTAGGGTTAGGAGGTGCAAGTGATAGGAGGTGAAAATAATTAATAAATATAGCTTGATTTGATAGGAACGCAGGGTAAATGTGAATTACAAAATGTATGTCATAAAAAAGGTAGAATCCCATAGAGGAAAATGGGGAAGGGGAGGGATTATGGAACAAACTGAGAAAGAGGGACAGGTTTTTTGAGTCCCATCTCCCAAAAGCCAACCTTCACCTTCAGATAACCTTTCCAGCATCTTAAAAAACATCTCAATTATTCATAGCTCCCATCTCTATTTATGCAAGAGCCCTGTTGGTGTGCACATGCACTTGCTATTCTTTGAAAGCTCGGGTTAGTGAAGTTCTGAGGGCTTTCTAACACCATGTATGTTGGCAGTGGCCTTGGTACGTGAGGACTTCCTGTGATTCAGCTCCCTGAGGAGAGTCTTCCTCATTTCCCTGTAAACACAACCCGTTTTCCTGCTGACAGAGTCATGACCCCCCCCCCCAGGGTGGTGTGCTACAGGATATAGATAGAAAAACGGAGGCAGGCCGCAGCCCGTAGCCTAGTGCAGGAAAGAGTGAATGGATCGCTGTGTTTGCTGCTGATTGTAGCATTATAGTCCTGCACCTTTTTCTTCTCAGCCCCTCTGTCCCCCCCCCCCCCACACTTTAACAACACATTTGGGAGCTATCAACGTGCCGACGGCACACAGCTTCACACCAGCCAGATAGAGGTCTACGTGCATCGGGGAAATAGAAGCCTAATCCCCGTTAAAAGCAGCTATTTAAATTTCTGGACTTTTTATGCTGTACACTTGCTGTGTTGGGATTACAGAGGGAGAGTGGGAAACGGATGAAAACAGGGAAATAGAAGGATTTTTGAATTGAAAGACAAGTAAAAAAGTCTGCAAAACGGAGCTTAAATGTTTCCCCAATTAAAATATTGACGCAAAGGGGAAAAAATGACTTTCATCTCCCATGTATATAAGTAGGGTTTTAAGCATCGCTGTCATGCAATACATAGTTGGTTATATATCAGATTTTCTCCATAGAGTCTCACATGTACATTGTCATGGTGCAGGTGGTTCCCAATGAGACATGGAGTTCTGAACTTCGACCTTCTTGGTCCACAGTCCTGTGACAGCATTGGCGTGGAGGACATTTCTTCCTCTACAGGAGAAGAGGTAAGAGCATTTCTATCCCATCATCATTTTTCAGACACATCCTCAATCAATGACCCCACTGTTATGTAAGCATGTGTTTAACTAAGCATGTGTGGGCGCTTACACAGAGTGTGACACCTCAGCAGTGTTTGACAGGACAAGGTCAGCCAACACCAGCCGTCCTGGTTTGTTACAACACTACTTGTTTGCGAGGGCGCTGTTCAGTGTGTGTCAGTGTGAGTTGACTCAGCATTATCTCAGCAGCTGAGACTCAAGCTACCTTGCTGCGGCTGTAATGTGAGCCGACACACAACATCCCTGAGCAGTGCTCTGACAACACCAGCCATGAAAGAAAGATGGCTGAAGAGTTTGATGCAACCTCAAACACTTCAGCATCCCCTGTTCTGGTTTGTCTAAACAGTCAGAAAATTAACTGTGAATTGAACACACTTGACTTTAACTTAAGTTTTAGACATTTAAAGACGTGTTAACTAATTAACTGGTCCTCATTTATATAACACAGTCCCATTAGTCTGATAATACATTTTAATCATTGTTTGAGTATCTCCCCTTAAAATAGGTAGTGATAACCCTTCCTTTTTCCTGTTGAAAAGAACCAATGACATGGCAAATTCTTAGTGCAACTAGTTCATAATTCAAAACACAATTTGTTATGGGGAGGCCTTCACTTGTGCAACTGATTCAAGTACTGACAAAATAAAGTATTCTAGCACCACCTAGTGGTGATTAGTTGAAATACACTTTAGTCAGAAATTCATCACAGAACCTCTCACGTGTTTAGTGTTTACTGTTTTCTGAAATGATCTTAAAGCTAAAACTAAATATGTACCTTCTCAGTCCCCATAATAACTGTGTAACACAGAAGTATTCCTTTCAGAACAACTTGGAAACTAACAGCCTTACCAATCATGCATTTACCTGCAGATGAACTCTCATTTTGGCAGTCCACAGGTGGCTTCAGAGTCTCATGTCTGACCTCCCCGTGCTCTACCCCAGGCATCTCACTGTCTGTCTCACCCAGCCTATCTGTCGTTTGGACCTCAGAACAATGGCGCTGCTCTGTCTCCATCTTATCTTCATTGCTTGTGGCAATTCCCTCCCTGTGCATTTCCACACTGACCTCCATCACATCTATTCTTTCTGTGTTTCTCTCCAGGTTATCAGAGGTGGTGCCCCCCAGGACTAATTTGTGGGGCTCACACAGCATCAGTGGGTTTTCTGTGCAGTGTTTCTGTGCTGTTGCAGTTCCTGCCTGGGGCTTTTTAGCTTGGCAGTGGCTCACATTGTGTTCTCCCCCATCTAAATCTACTGAAATCTTTTTGGGGCTGCTAGGGTGAAATCCCAGTGACACCTCTTTGTCCTCCCCGTCAGCTGGATGTTCAGCTTCAGTGATTTCAGGTGTATTAACGCTAAGCTCAAAGTCATTATCTTCCTTCTGCCAGGACGTTGCATCGTCAGAATAACAATGGAGCCTTTTGTCCGTGTGACTTGCAAACACTAAGTTCAAATGCATCTCTACGGTAGCATTCTCATTGGTTCCAGAGGGTAGAAGGCCTTCCTTTTCATTGGCTGATACTTTCTTATTTGGCAGGGATGGTTCTATGTGTCTTGTCTCTTCACATGTTACTTCTTCCTGCATTTCATGTCCTACGTCTGACATTTGCATCATATTTTCCAAATCCACTACTTCCATGACCTCTTCAGTGGGGGGGGGTAGAGGGAGTCTCCACTCTGCTCGGCTGTCCAAAGATACAGTGTGTTCTAGCTTCTTTCTGAGGACTTGCCAGCTGTGTGCATTGTAGTTTTCCCCTTTTGTTTCTTCATGTATTTTAAAGCAGGAAGAAACCTTATGAAAAGCTGGCTCTCTTTTCTGGCTATTAGGGGGCTCGGTTGTGGCAAACAAAGCCTCATCAGGATCCTCCTTTTCGGGAGAAAGATTTTGGATGAAAGGCAGCCTGATTTCTTTGGCAGCACTATGAAAGAAAAGTACAAAATGCATAATTCATTCTTTTCACTCCCAAAATCAGCAACAGAGGAGCATTAAGGAGCGCTTAACTTTGGGATTCTCTTAACCTCTGATCAAAGCGTGTTATATGCACACATACATCAACTTTCATAAGTTTGACACTAACCACATTTTCCTGGCTATACTTACTTCCTCCATGCTGTAGCTTGATGGTCACCAGGTCTCTCTGGAGTTTGGAGGGACAGGGTGTACGGGCCTCTATGGGAGAGGGATGCTGCCGTCTCCTCACGCTGAGGGAATGACAGAGCCTGACTGGATAGGCCAGCGGGAGGTTCAGAGGTTTTTCTGTGGTAATGAATCTGCGAGTGCCGATAATAGGCTTCAGGCCGAGACGTCTGCCTTTGGAAGGAGGAATCCCAGCAGGGGGCGGAACAGGAGGGGGGCAGGGAGTCTGTCGTCTGCGAGTACTGATAACAGGCCGAGGACTGAGAGCTCTGTCTCTGATTGGAGGTTTCATGGTATGGAGTGGAAGTGGGGGACCCATGGGGCCTAGAGCAAGGACTGAATCATAACCATTGCATTAAGTACTTTAAGGATTAAATATATTATCCAATCGCAATTCATTTTTAAACATTACCTATTGCAGAACAGTCCCACATGATTTACTTTCCTTTGTATGGTTCAAAATCCTTTTTTACCCTTTTTATACTAATAAACTGCTGGTCTCGTTGCAGACTGGGTGCAGGTGCTTTTCAACAATCGGCTCAGCATCATTACAATTTAAAATAAGAAATGACTTAAATATATACTCTCACTTAAGTGCTTTTTTGGAATATATGCGTAGCTTCTCGTTAACCGACGTACCCGTCTGTGCTTGTCTCTCTGCTGTCTTCCTGACTCGTGCTCCAGCTGCTCCCCTGGCTGTTGCTATAGCTCGCCACTATTACATGCACAACAAAAGGAGAATACTATAAACTTTCTGGGGTATCAATATATTTAGCATTAAATAATAGATATACAATCTATACTTGACTTGCCTGACCTGTGAAAAAGAGGCTAAAATTGGGAAACAGAAATCTTTACATGTTTTTGACATATCGTACTGCCACAATCTTAAGTAAGATATTGTACACTGAAGCCCTGACTGACCCTGCCTGTGATGGGAGGAGCTCTGGTTGCGTCTGGCTGTGTGTAGACTCTGGGCCCTCAGAACAGCCAGGATCTTCTGGGCGTCCAAAGACAGAGGCCCCGAGTACAACCTGTTGCTAGACAGCTCCATCTCCTGTCAGAATGCCTGCTACTCCTTTCTTCCGCCTGACGATATCTGACTCTTACGAAGGGGAGAGTTATACATCAGTTACAAACAGCCCTGCTATGAACTAGCATCTCAAGAACACAGCTTACCCTCCAGACCAGGAATAACCTTAAAAAATAATAATTCCTCTATAAAGATAACATACTTTATTTATGGCAAAAATAGCAGTTTTAGAACACAAGACGACAAGACATATGATTATTTTACATAAAAACAAGTTGAAAGAAACACATTCAAATGCATCCCATTATAAGCAGCATTGCTCATATTTATCTAAACATTTCCCAAGTTGGGTTTTGTCCCAAAAATAAAGACTCAAAGGACTGATCTTCGTTTCTTCCACAAACCAAGTGAAGGTGTATATTTTGCAGGTGAACAGAGTATCTTCAAGCGTTATAACACAGCTAGACTCGTTCAGCACAGGAACTGCACTAAGAGGTAGAGGTGGATATAACGCTCCTTATTCATTCTGCCCTGCTTTACTGTTGCCCTCTCTTCGTAGCCATTTTGTCCTCCAGTTCTTCCACTACTTTCTGCAGCAGTCGGGGATCCAAGTGGAAGTAGATGTACAACTCCCTCTCTCGCCTGAGGAGGGCATTGCGCTCCAGCTGAGAGCGCTTGGCTTTAGTCTCCCCAATGATTTCTTGCATTAAATGCTGCAAATTCTGCAGCTGAGACTCGGCTTCCACAAGCTTCACCGTCAGCTCCTGTAGGGACAAAGCAGAAGGATGAGATATAAAGACATAAATAGCAACAGGTTAGGTTAGCACCTATTTGAATCTATAAAACATAAGGAATTATTCAAATAAAGTAAATTATTGAGATATGTCTTTATGCTAAAACTCACAGATGACCAAAATATTGCATCAATATAAAGTATCATGCAACAGTCCACCGCCCGAGAGCCACTTATCACTCAGTGCTTTCATACCCAACGTGGTTTTATGTGAAGTGAAAAGGAATAAACATATTGTGCAACCAGCTTCCCTCACCAAAAGTGATGAGTAATTTAAAATTCTGCTGACTCAACTCAAGGATTTCTTTTTGAAATGTTCGCTTTACCAAGATGGCAGAAGATAAAAAGGAAAGACACCCACCTGTGCGTTGGGACAGAGAAGCTCCTGATCAGCTGTGGCCCTAGGACGTACCTGCGGCCCTAAGAGCAGCTGCTGGAGCTCTGTGTACATGGCCCTGTGGAGCGCCTCACAGTCGCCATAGAGACGAGCTGCCGTGTAGTACTGCTCACGCCCGGCGCCAGCTAGAGCGTCTCGGGTCACTTGGAGGTTGCCCGTGAGGTCACGAGCAGAGTGGTCCAATGCGTCATATGTCCGAAAAGGCTCAGATCGACCGTGCTCTGAATCATGGTCAAGGACCTGGAGCAACCTGAGGAGAGAAATTCACACAACACTGAATTATATTCCAAAGCGAATCATTTAAAGAAAAACAACAAAAGAATATCACAGGCACAATGCTGTTGGTGTGTGAATATTCCCATTCAAATAACATCCACTAAAGTACATTAGCAATAAAAAACACTTACATAAAGTTTTTCCTGCTTTTCTTTTGCCTTTTTAGTTAAGACAGGAGGGATTAAAAAAATACTACATAATTCTAAAAGACCTACAAATAAAATGCTGTTTACATCATCAGTTCTAAAACAGCACATAACAGCTGGATTCTTCTTACCTGCTGAAGGCTGCATCCTTGCAGCTGATGATGGGGTTGGGCCGGGGATTAATAGCCAGGTCAGGGTGGGCAAGGGACTCAGTTCTGAGGGTTGCCGCTTCACCTTCCCTTACAAATCTGCTGTTTATTTCTCCGAGCTGCTTAAGACACGTCCTCCACCTCCTCAACTCCATCTCCTGACCCAGGAGCACCAGGTCAAAGGAGGCCTTCTGGCGGAGCAGATAGTCTCGTACCTAGGAGGGCAAATGTACATGTAGTTTTCCTAGGGATGTTATTTCTTGTTTAAACATTGACTTAGTATGACAGGTAGATGTTACGGTGGTTTCAGGTCTTGATTATAAAAATTAATATCCCTGATTATTGACAGGGATCACATTTTACTCTGTGTTTTATAATGTGTTCAGTTGCAGGTCTTCAGTTAATTTAATTCTGTGTGTATAGTTTTTGTATGCAAAAGCTGCTATATAAATAAAGTGATTATTTTTAGATTATCATTCTTTGATCAGTAAAAAAGTCACTCTTAAAGGGTTACTCAAGCACCTTGTTTTTCATTCAAATTATTTACAACAAGACCATTTTATTCTCAGTGGCAGGAGCAAAGCTGATTGGTCACTATCCCTGCCCCCTGAGAAATACATGTGATTACAGAAAAACTGACCTGATCCTGTCTGGATGTGTAGTAGTCCTGCCGGGCTAGTTGCAGAGCCAGGTCTCCCCTCACTACCGGAACATTAAGCAGCCTCGCTGACTCTCTGAGGGCAGCAGGTACTGGTCCTTGGAGCAGAGCCTCCAACTCTGCCTCTACCGCCTGCAGCTCCTTCCTGGACACTACCTCGCGGACATGCAGGGAGGAGGAACTGGAAATACTCTGGCAGAGTGAGGACATGGATATAAAAGAGAACTTGAGACAGAAAGCAGGTACAGCAAATACCAAACACTGTGAGAACTGTGAAAGTGTTTGCAGAAGGAAATAAAACACAAAATAACAGCTAACCTTGGTATGAGAGGACTTCTCAGAAAGCCAGTCCAGCCCAGCCTCGACGCTCTTCTCTTCTGCCGTGGCCTGCATCAGTTGGTGCTGGGCCACAACATGAGCCCACTGAAGTCTGGCCATCTCTGTCCTCCTGCGCTCCACCACTCGCTCCTCCATCTCCTTCCCCTTGTGCTCATTCTCTTTGTCTTCTCCATCTTCACAAGAACTGAGGTCAAGAACCTGGAAGCGCTCAGAGCAAGAAGTCTCAACAATGTCAGAGATGCCCTGAAAGAATTGCTTCCGAGTAAAGGCAGCTAGTGTTTTAGTGTTGAGCTCCTCCTGGTGTAGGTAGGGATCTAGGGGCAGTTGGGAGAGGAGGACAGTGGGGCTCTTGGAAGTGTTTGATGAGGCCTTTAATTCCCCTTTATCTTTTTGCGTTGCCTCTGGCTGAACTGGAAGATATGACGCAAGCTTTGTAACCTCATCGGTTAGGTTTTGTAGTAGGGCATTCGTGTCGGCATTCTCAGCTCCAATGGCAGCACTGGCCTCCTTTAGTTTACAGGCAGCACGCTCCAGCTCTGCAGAAAGACGTAGGTCAACATCTGCACGGGAGGTGCAAACGAGCTGCAGCCGGTTGTACCGCCGTTGCTTCAGCTCTTTCTCTTTACGCAGTGCCTGGAGCTCTGCCTCCAAATCCTCTGTAGCCAGATCCCCCTCACATGCAAACACGGACGATGATGATGAAGAAGATGGGCCTAAGATGTTTGCACTACTCCCATCCGAAGGTCCAATGGTTTTAAGGACTTCGCCCAAGGCTGCATCATCCAAAAATGGCTTGCCAGACTTCTGCAGCTCCTGGATAGCATGTGCCTCCTCTGTGGTGAGAACATTGCTCTGGTTGAGGGTCCGACAGACAAAGCGCAAGAAGTGAAGGTTCTCCGGGGCGCAGTCAAACAGCCAGTCGAAGTCAGAAGCCTTCAGTGATGACGCAGCAGGATAACCTAGACGGCCCACAGCCTCCACAAACTGGCTACCATTTAACATGTTGGATTACAGATCTATGGCGCCCCTTTTTATTGTACTAGTCAGTCAAACAGCAGCAAGATGTGGATTGTGGAGGATTAGGAAGACCAATAGGAAGAGAGTTAAAGAAAAGCATGTTCATGATCGTACTGTGTATTTAAACCCTTGAATCATTTCCAAACATGCAGCATTCTGACCAAGTGAAACATTGAGAGTACAGATAAATAGTGGCATTTTAAATCAATAATATCACCCGAAATAGTAGTGTAAAACCTCACAATTCAACAACACCACAAAATATTGTCCAATTCTTAAATAAAACTGAAATTACAATTTTCATTGAAAAAAAGATTCAAGATAGATGTATTGCTGAAGAAGTCTGGATTAATATTAGTTTAAATATTTCTACTACCACAGTCCAACAGTGACAGTCCCTTGTTAACAACGAACGTTATATTTTAAAAACGTTTTATCGCAAATCTTCAGCACAAGAAACGTTTCAGTACCATTACCACTGACTCTAAATATGTGTCCAAAAATAAGCTGCAGTCGACCGTAAAGGAAAGCTTCATACGTTTCTAACAACATTAAACAGTTGTAAGTCTCTTCTTAAAAAAAAATGTGTGTATTTGTTAAAACAGAGATGTTTTAAAGCTGAAAATAGGAAATATTCGCCTCTCATCTGGTGAGAGAATCATAGGCACATCCGTCACAACAGTTAGCTTAGCATAAGTAGCTAAACAGTGTCAGCACTTTAGCCAGTAAATGCCTAGAAAGTAGGTATAGCTAACATGCTAACTACCATGTTAATTGGCACATTGGTTGAGCGCAGTATATTAATAAAGTAATCTTTACAATAAAAGTCTAATTTGTCTAACAACAACTTACAATTTTATTCAGAAATCCCTCTTAGTTAGCATCCCGTTGAATCCTCGCGCCACACATCCAAACTGACTGCACGTACACACGCAAGGACAACGTAACGTTCTGCGTCACACGTTAGAGGTTGTGTCAAACATCCAACCAATCAGCCTAAAGGATGAAGCACATCTCCCGCCTCCTCTCCTCTAACGCTTTCACAAAACCGCCGCTGCTTGCCTTGTTCCTTTCCTCTGTGTGAGTTCACTTCTTCTTCTGCGATTACTTCGTTGAGAGTTACTTTTGGTGAGTGAAATAAAATAACGTTGATAGGACTGTGTAATAACCATAGACGGTATATTTATATATGTATCTATCTAAATCCTCAAACTATCTTGATTACATGCTAATATGGGTACTTCAGTAAGTAAATATAGAGCAGACTGCAAGCTCACTGCTGGAAGTTAATTTCTCACTTATGAGCTTGTAATGTTATATTATTTATACATTATTTTCTGGGTGTTAGTGTTATCTTACTGCCTGCTCATTTGTTTGATCACATACTTACTTTACTTATGCCTTCTTCCAACCGTATTAAAAACAGAATCATTGTTTTCAGGGAGGATGTAATTCCAAGAAAATGTCAGGTCAAGAATGTGGTTGAGTAAAAGGAGAGCATGATTGGATATGCTTCTTCCTGGTTTTTTTAAATAATGGTTCATAAATCTGTCTTCATAAATAACACACAACATGTACACACCCAGGATAACATGACTTTGCAATTTGTGCTGCCGTAATAACAATAAAACAAGATTTGATCGGTTCTGAATAACTGTGACTGTCTGCATCTGTTCTATCCCTCACAGCTGACCCAAACAAAGAATCATGGTCCAAGCTAAGACTTGGATCCTGATCAAGCACTTTGACGGCTTCCCGAAGGACAGCGACTTTGAGCTCAAGGTGGAGGAGCTCCCTGCGCCAAAAGATGGAGGTAAGTTATTGTTTCTTAACCCAAACAAATTCAAACTCTGTTTCCGTTTCATGTCAAACATTAAAACAGTTCAAATGAGTCAGTATGAACTTGGTGGAGTCACATACAGAATTGGAAAACATCTGTTCATTATTACACTTGTTTTTCATCAATGTCTCTTTTTGCTTCAGAGGTGCTTTTGGAAGCAGTGTTTCTCAGTGTGGACCCATACATGAGGTGAGTGGATAATAAGAGAGAAAGAAATAACTTTGTAAGCAGCACTCTCTTTAACAAATCATCCATTAATCCATAAATGCAACTATACCGAATCTAATAATGTGATGTTTTTCCAGGCCGTTCAGTAGGGTTCGCATGAATGAAGGCGATGTGATGATTGGAACTCAAGTGGCCAAGTAAAGAACACATACACACACACACACACACACACACACACACACACACACACACACACACACACACACACACACACACACACACACACACACACACACACACATACACAAAGAGGAATGTCTTTAATCTATCTAGATGTACTGTGCATGCCCCGATGTTAATCGAAACAGAACCTACACCTGCTAATAATTACTGAAGCCTTTGATTTACGGAGACTAAAAAGCGAAAGCGGATAAATAAATGTTCATGGCTAAGCCTTATACACACAATCTGTTACCGTGGAAATGTTTTTGTGCTGATAAACATGCAGAATAAACTACTCGGTGACCGAACTTTCCAAACAACATCAAAATGATCTGTTTTACACGCATGTGGTACGCATTTTCGTAACCAAAGTGTGTAAAAAAACATCTGACAGATGGTTTGATGTCATGACATTGTGTAGGATACCACGACACAGTATACGTATTTGTCATTTTTAAAGTATTTGATCTTGTGTCATCCATATGGCTTTAGGCAACTTTGTTAGTGTTCAAACTTCAAAAAAGCCCAGTGACACACTCTTAATTGACACAAGCTTTCTTTCTTTCTTCTTCTTTTTCTGTAGAGTGGTTCAAAGTAATAACTCAGCATTTCCTGTGGGAAGCCATGTTGTTGGTCGTTGTGGCTGGAGAAGCCACACAGTCTGTGACGGGACGAACCTCATTCCCATCATGCCAGAGTGGCCGCAAGACGTCTCCTTGTCTCTGGCTCTGGGTGCCATCGGCATGCCAGGGTAAGAAATTGATAGATTTCACATCTCGCAGGCATTTATGACAGTTTTATGGACATCTGGACGGCTGTCGGAGTATAAAAAACTGGTTCACACAAAACACAATGCCTACTTTTAAAAGTGATTTAGTAGCTGAAAGGGAAAGGTTGTTTTGGACTTCTCTTATCTGTGAACAAAGACCTGACCATCCCTGAGTAAATGTTACATTAGACTGCTTATCTGGGAAAGTATTGCCATTTCTCTGGTAATGTTTAAGATAGAGTGAGAGACTCTCAGTTTAGCAGAACAGCTGCATGTTGTCTGTCTTCAATAAAGTAAATGTGTCAGGCTCCAGATGTTTTGTCCTGCTGGTGAGATGAAGTCATCTTATAAGCACTGATGACCTTGGCGTGGAAACTAAGAGTTTACACTGCGAAGGTCAAACAGGCTTTTCTGTGACGCTGAAGCGTAAACATTTCGTCACTGTTTTCAGATTTGTGTTAGTTTTACTCTTCCTTGTCATTTCAAGATTGACGGCTCTGTACGGGATAGAGGAAGTTCTGGGACTCCAGAAGGGCGAAACCCTGCTGGTGAATGCTGCAGCGGGGGCCGTGGGCTCCGTGGTGGGCCAGATTGCTAAAATCAAGGGCTGTAAGGTGGTGGGTTCAGCAGGGTCTGATGCCAAGGTGGCTTTCCTCAAAGAACTGGGCTTTGACGAGGCCTTCAACTACAAGACTGTTGGCTCCATGGAGGAGGCACTGAAGAAAGCTTCACCAGACGGATATGACTGCTTCTTCGAAAACGTAAGCAGTCGTGGTGTGCTTCATATTTATGCCCTGCTGTCTCTGTTTGTCACATTTTACAGCTCACTTTAGCAATGTTGCTTAAGTGTTTAAATGGTAGTCTTTGCTTTAGGTTGGAGGACCTTCCTCAAGTGTTGCCTTGCAGCAGATGAAGAACTTTGGAAGAATTGCTGTGTGTGGAGCTATTTCCACGTACAATGACTCCACCCCCCAAACAGGTTGGTACTTCCCTGCTCATTTCTCCTTTAATTTTCTTAAGGAAGAGAAAGGCAGTTCAAACTGTGCTTGAACAAAAACTGCACATACATGAATCAGGGTTTGTACTTTGTATCAGGTTCTGGAAGTCCTTACATTTTAACATGGTGTTCTCGAAGTCTGTGAAATGGCTTGACGTTTTAATAGAAGAGACCTTTAAGACATTAAGAAACATGTCAGTTTGTTGTGTTTTCCTTTCATTTGTCATCCCTTCTGTAGAACACTGTAACATATTAGTTTAGGTGTTTGTTTTTTTTAGCACCGTAACACCTGAAAAGCTTGATTTAAAAAGTGCATATTTTCACTTTGGAAAGTCTTGGAACCTTATCAGATGAATTAGTTTACCCTTTAGTTTATTAGTTTATATAGGGGCTTGGACCGGGAATCGTAGGGTCTCCGGTTCAAGTCCCCGAACAGACTTGAAATATGGAAAGTGGACTGCTACTTGGAGAGGTCCCAGTTCACCTCCTGGGCCCTGCTGTGGTGCCCTTAAGCAAGGCACCGGACACCTCCAATCCCCCCTCCCCATTGCTCCCCAGGCGCTGCACAATAGCTGCCGACTGCTCCTAGTACTAGGATGGGTTAAATGCAGAGGACCAATTTCACTGTGTGTGCTCTGCTGTGTGCATGTATGTGACTAATAAAGAGGGTTTCATCCTCCGATTCTATCACTAGGGGGCGATATTGCGCTACTGAAATTTGAGAGATGTGTAAAGAGAGTCTTGATCAAATTGTTTTTTTTTCTTTAATCATTTTTGTCTCTCTCTTAGGTCCATTCCCCCACCTGACCATGATCGTTAAGCAGCTAAAGATGGAGGGCTTCATGCAGAACAGGTGGGAGCACAAGCAACCCGAGTCCCTCAAGAGGCTGATCGGATGGTTGAAAGAGGTTAGTGTCTGAAAACAAGTTATGATATTAGATCTAATTCAGAATTGTTCATGTGTGTCTTTGTTATTAGGGTTGCCTGTGTATCTGCTTCAGTGTCATTTATGTAATCTATTTATTTATTCTGCATCCACAGGGCAAACTGCAGTCTCGGGAGCACATCACAAAGGGCTTTGAAAAGATGCCAGCTGCTTTCATGGGCATACTGCGGGGAGAAAACGTCGGCAAGGCTATCGTCGCAGTCTGATGTGGAGCAAAGAAGAAGAATTATTATATTTACTGAAACATGACTAAAGGATTCATACATGAAGGATTTATCGAGCCTACTAAAAAATGTGATAAATAGCATGTGAGTTAAGACTGAAAACATACGTCCTTTAAAGTTCCAACACTAGGTATTTTCATTAATATTAAGAAACATTATGTTGGTTATACATGTTGTGCTGATTCTGATTTAAAGAATAAAGACAAAATAAAACAAAAGGAAAAGTTACTTTAAAGATTCCGGATACTGCCATGGAACCTACAGAGTTCATTAGAATGTAACAGTGGAAACACAGACACACTAAAGATAAAAGATGACATTGTTTTTCAACAGGATAAGAGATGTAGTACCTGCGCCAAGTCCACCAAGAGTATTTCTTTGAACACTGAGAGACAATCACATAGGTTTTAGCCTATGTGGCAGGAAACAAAGAGATAGCAGAAAGACAGACAGATATGGGACAAAGGTTTTCCATTAAATAAATAGCAGGGTTTAAAACAATTGATTAGTTCATTTATTTTAAGATTCTACGACTGCATTGAGCATGTCTTTCTTATATGCCCCTACACAGTAACACACTAGCCGTGATTAATAATAACACATTTTCAAAGTTTTGACAATTAGCTCTGTTTTTGAGTGTACTCGGACAAGACTTGTAGATCTGCTGCTGCGTTAGTACGTTATTGTAGTGCTTTTATACCAATCTATGTTGTATTTAGTGAGAGCTTGTGTAAAGGTAATACAAATTAGATGAGGGTGTTTTGGGCTTTATTTTGCAGACTAGTACCTATCCAGTGTAATTCTAGTCCAAATGTATGCATGTCCTGCACTTGAAGACTGAGAAGAATAGAATAAAAGCAGTTGAAGACGTGATCTCCTTTCAATCCTAAAATGAGTGCATTGTACATAATAGAGCAGACTTTGTTAGCCCTCAGCTGCCAAGTGCAGCTTTTTATTTGATCAGGAAATACGTCGTATTTTTAGACCCTAATTAGAATTTCATAAGCTTGTGATGGTAATGAGAGCCACAGCTCCATGGTAACATGCATGGGCTGCTGTTGGTCCGGTAGAAAAGCACAACGTTTCCTCAACTCGGTGTAATATTTGGAGTTGTATACCTACAGGATTATGGGTTTTTGCCTTAGAATGCACCAGGACCCTATGGGCCAATTCCAAAATTGCACTTAGCAAAAATGTGCTTTATGCCGAGTTGAATTCTCCAGCTACTACACATTCTATTGTGATGCTTAAAAATGTAATTTCCAACAAAAGTAAAATATTAACAAGGACTGACTTTTTCAACACCACTTCGAAATTTGGAAAGTGAACCACTTGATGTCTCTCAGACAATCATGTATAACAGCACATGATTTGGATTTAACAAAGTTACTGATCTTTATTGTTTAAGGATTTTTTTTGTTTCGTGAACATTCACCACATTAAAAGCTTTGTATGCCATGTCTCTTTACTGGTTAGACTCAATGCATCTTTTTTCCCTTACTCATCAGTCTGGTCCAGACATTAATGCTATTGTTTATACTTCTACAATGAAGTGGTGAACATGTACTTTTAAGAAGATATCCTAAAAAAAAAAGCACTTTTCCAAAACATTTTATTGTAATGTTGCCTATAGGCCTATATGTACTAAACGTATTTTCTAACAAAATTAGAAAATATATTTAATAACAGTGTTGTTCACCACATGTTGGGAAAGGGCAGAAGAAAAATAATCTATAGAGATTACGGAAATTCACGTACAGACACTGAAATTGCGCTGCTCTGACTTCAGTCGTTTACGGTAAAAGAATTTGTCAAGTCATTGTGACTTGAATTACTGTAACACCACTTTTTCTGCAATTAATAAAACCATTATAATACACAGGAGATACATGTTACGTATAATCAATACTGTATTATTACTAATTAATACAATAGTAAACGGGTACTGTGGTTTACAGCGTACTCTGTAGCCTATGTTTTGTCTAAAGTCAGCTTTATCTCTAAATTGACTGTTCATCCAAAGGATTACAAAACACCCTTTAAGAGTTTTACATTGACCTGGAGACAAAATGTTACATTCTTCTATTCAATCAATGATTCAATCACAAACAAGCTGATACTGTTAACACCCAACAGCCAGAGCCAACAGCGCATGACATTTGGGCATAAAGAAACCACAATGGAAAACGTTACGTCGCTGGCAACTTCAAAATAAGAGTCTTTCTTATAAACAGTTCTGCAAAACCAATACAAATTTAAAACATTGAGTATTTTTTTATTTCATGCTACTTCATTATTATACTCCACTACAATTTGGAAGCCAATATATAATTTGTTACTACATTTGTTTGACAAAATGTGTTATTTAGAGATTCAGATTATGAATTAAAACTAAATATGAATACAAAATGACTGTAGTTTGTATACATTTACTTACTTTATTCTTCACTACATTTGTTGACAAAATGAATGACCCGATGTGACAATGATGACTACTTTTATTTTTATAGTACTTCCGCCGTGTTGTGGACTTTAGTCGTGCAGCTTGACGCAGTGACATAAAACCGCGGCGTGTCTTCTGGAGTAAGGGATTCCCAAACCGTTGCTTGATCATCTCGAACGCGCTACAGCTATCATGGGGGTTATCATAATTGAGAATCTGGTAAGTTCGTTTTGCTCTGCAGCTTTTAATATCGACATTTGAATATTTAAGTCACATTGTATAATAAATACATAGTGGATTCATTTGAGCTCATTCCTCGGTACTGTGCCTTTTTCTCTTCTCCCGTTGCACATTCTCCACATTCGTTTTTTTTAATAGGTTATTTTTAAAGAACGATTCGTTGGTTAAAAAAAACTCGCCTTAATAATGCTTTAATGGAGTTGGATGTACGGTAATGGCAACAACGTAACCGGATGAATCAGCGTGAATAACGTAAACCGCCACCATGTGTGCTTCTGTTACTCTGCACCATGGATGTATAAAGAGAACGCTGGGGACTTTTACCAATAAGTACGCCGGGACAATGAAGCAACATTTCGTAGTGGCCAATGAGCGGTACTACATTTTCTCCTGCCTGTGCATGACGTCATTGGGCCCGGAATACCTTTTCCCATTGATTTAATTTGCCGTCTGTAATTCTGAGGATAGTTTTTTTTTTTACTTAAACAACCACCGATTAAGGACACTTTTACAGCCCTTTTTTCAACCATTATGATGTAAAAGTTTTGAAAGGCGCGAAAAGCCTCATTTCAGAGTTATTTTCCCTCTCCATAACTGGGTCGAGAGCTTGAGATCCGGAGGTGGAATTTAAGTGAAACTCAACTGCGCATGCTCTATGGGCCCACATACGGGTACTTTTCGCTCTTTTTGGCTTCATGCGTCACTTAACAACCCTCATGGGAATGGACGGTTTGTCCAGTCTCGTTATACATATTTTCAGAAACAAGCGGTTATGCCCGTAGCAAGTATCTGACTGAGTGGTTGTTTAAGAGACGTTGGATGTGATCATTTTAAGTGTTTTATTTGGGGGTGGAGATGCTAAAACTGTAACAACTTGTAGCTACCGTATATACTGTTTCACGTTGTATGGCGGGGCGTCCACACAGCAGGCCGTTCATGGAGTGGGTTGGGATGGGTGGGTTATGCTAATGTCCTTTACACATACTTTATTTCCGGGGTCGCACAGGTGACAAAAACTCGTTGAGCAACCTGCCAGTTTTCATAGTGTTAGCCTTTATAAAAAACTA
This sequence comes from Eleginops maclovinus, assembly GCF_036324505.1. Classification (NCBI taxonomy): domain Eukaryota; kingdom Metazoa; phylum Chordata; class Actinopteri; order Perciformes; family Eleginopidae; genus Eleginops; species Eleginops maclovinus. The sequence goes on from NC_086359.1 coordinate 9,575,388, forward strand.
AAGGTTTTTATAAAGCTCTGATATCGTAGTTAAAGTAATTGTTCGGTTCCTTTTAAAGGGAAGAGTCTTACTATATTAACTGTGTGGCGGGAATATTGTGATTATTTTAACTGATATTGTAATTGGGGATATAAAAGAAGGCTATCAGAATGGTGTTTTTGCCAAAAATATAACGATAATAAAAATAAAGTATTATTAAGAAACGATTTAGCATTAAGAAGAAGAAAATAGAGATATTTATACCACGTATAAATATACAAAATAACATAAAAATACTTAGGGCAATGAATATGTGACTATGTATGAAAATATACAGTTTATTATATTTTAATATTTGTCTATACTTTTTTTGCCTGTAGGAAACGCATATGTGTTATGCTATCACACACAGGAAGTGGCAGCTTTCTAATGGAATGTTGAGTTTTGCAGTAACAGCATATAACGCTGACCATGAGACTAATAGCCAGCAGAAAGTGAAAGTGCACATCAATAGTGCACAAAGTAGTTTCCAAACTGCACCAAGGCATGAATCCATTACGGTTTGATCAAACCAAGTTTCAAATCTGTGTTTCTTTTCCGTAGGAGCATTTCAATGCTGAACTGAAGAAGGCTGGAGACAAGCTGGTGGTGGTGGACTTCACAGCCACCTGGTGTGGGCCCTGCAAAATGATTGGCCCAGAATTCCATGTAAGTAGATCATTTTGACACCCAAGTCCTGTACAAGCCATAGTTTTAATTATTTTAGAGGGCTTACACAAGGAGAACCAAAGTAATAAACTCTATGACGTTTTTTTTCCATATGCTGTATTGGTCACTTGCCTAAGTCCGTAGACAAATGATTATGAGGTTTATATTTAGATACAGCCCTTGCCCGAGGGACGCATGTCGCTCTAGGACAGCATCTCTTGTTGCTCTGGGCAACATTTTTTCAAGCTGTTTCCAACCTTAAGTAGGGATATGCCTGCTTCACTAGGCAGCATATGGGTGGCTGAACTAAAGATAACCATGATTTAAAAGAAATGAATCATTTATTCTCTCACAATCACATTGAATTGTTTATTAATGCTCATTGTTTGACACTTTCAGAATCAGTCAACTCTTGCTGAGAATGCGAACGTGGTTTTCCTGCAGGTGGACGTGGATGATGCTGATGTAAGCTTCTTTATTTTCAATTGAGATTTCAGTCTAAAGCACCATTAAGTTTATTACAGCTGCCGCTAGTACAGTGATCCACAACAAAGCAGCACGAGCGATCAAACAGGGCAGCTAGTAAACACCGTTCCTGGTTCATCAGGGTATTATAGAAGTTGAACAATATCCAGTATGTTAACCACATCTGTAACAGGAATTATAAAGAAAGGTCTGGTCTTGTGGGTGAGAGAAGGATTATCCAAATTGTTCTTTGACTGGTTGTGTTTGGGGGGGGGTTACCATGTCATTAATACTCCAAGCAATGTGGGCTATTCTTGAAATCCTATTCACCGGGCCATGTGGAACCACAGCTGGCTCATGTGACTGATGTTTTTCTGTCTCGACCAAAATGAAATGATAATTGTTGATAATTGCTTTTTAAGATGGTCAGTAACAATCACTCAGCCTTCTACACTAACAGCATCCCTAAAGATGCAGAACCGTTTTGGCAGTATGATCGTTGTGGCTTAATTTTTATTGGCGCAAAACCAAACAATTACCATAACAAGTGTTTATGTTCCCTTAGCTCAATCCATCTAACTGTCCTGGTTTTTGTTATTTTCAGGAAGTGAGTTCGTTTTGCAAGATCGGCTGCATGCCCACATTCCAATATTACAAGAATGGAACAAAGGTAAGCGTTAGAAACTACAGCAAGTATTGACATATTATCACTTTTGTCAAATCAAAATAAGTGTTAGTGTAAACATTCTTTATTGGTATAAATGCTCTTTCTTCATTAGATAGTCGCTAACTTTGTATGTGCTAGTCAGTTAATCTGAGCGTTGATCCGGAAAAGGCAGGTTTTAAATGGCCGGTACAAGAGATTTCAGCCTTTTTCTCCATGTAATGAAACATTTGATGAAGTAATGAAGGTATCATTGTGTTTTGAATCAAACAGTCTTTAATCCTCATGTCTGTACCATCTTTCAGGTGGACGAGTTCTCTGGTGCCAACAAAGATTCAATGCTCCAGAAACTGAAAGCTTTGAGGACATAGACCTCCACCGAGCAATCCACACACACATCTTCATTGTATAAAAACCACAGAAACCAATAATTGCCCTCTGTACATGTTAGAGAAATTCCAGTTTCACGTAATGTAAGACATCCATTACGTCTTCTATTCCTCACGGTATAGGACATAATAATTTATTCCACTCATCATGCCTTGTTGACTGTAGTACTGTTGATTAAGTGTACGTAATATCTGAAGTCTATTTGAAACATGATGACAACTTTTAATTCTATTTTATATGAGATTGGCTTGGCTCCTGACTAACTCTGGAACTTTCTTTATATGTTGTGTTAAAGGTGGATTTAATAAATAAATAAATGATAAGTTAAAGGATTTTTTAAACTAGTTTTCTGATTCATATTTAAATGCATCAAACACTATTTTTTCCTTTTAATAATAAAGAATTGGATTCATGTTAAGGTATTTTATGCTCTGAGCATACGTTTATTGATTTATTAATAGATTTGGCTCCCTGAGCTAGCCACATTTTGTTGGTTTACTATCTGTTCTCAAATACATAACAGACATTTCCAAATTCTGGAATGACCCACATGTCAGCTAAACATAACTGATTGCCTAAGACTGTCCAAATCCAACAGTTTTACAGTAGCATAGTGGCTAAACTAGCGTCAATATAGCAAACATTAGCAGGTGTAGCATAGCGTCTGTAAAAGAGCCTCAACGAGCAATGCAAAATGCTGTGAATGGCTCCATTTAAAAAAAAAAAAATTAAAAAAAAGCAACGTTCATATTTCGCCTTTTGATTAATATGGTGTTGAACGTTCAAAACAAGAAAAAAAAGACTTATTCTGTAAGTGTCTGCCATTTTTCGTGGGCCAGCAGAGGTCAATGTTACCTCAGTCAACAGCGTTTAAAAACTGTTTGGCTAAGATGGGAAAAAACTTATTTTACAAAAATGTTGACTTTTTCCAACCCAGTTGAAATGTAATCACACCCAATACCGCTTGAAAAAAACATTGACTCATCAGAGCGTCACCCTTGGCATTTTCATCCCACAAAAATATAAATTGGACAGCAGGCAGTCATTTCAGAGGGCATATTTTTCTAAGTAGGTTAATGAAAAATACACCCACGAACAAAGGTGGGAGAAGTACTCAGATCTTGTACCTGAGTAAAAGTCGATATACAAGAGTGTAGGAGTACTCTGTTGCAGTAAAAGTCCTGCATTCAAAATGTTACTCAAGTAAGAGTACAAAAGTATTAGCATCAAAATATACTTAAAGTACCAAAAGTAAAAGTACTCATTATTCAGATCGGTCCATTTCAGAATAATATATCTGATATGTTTTATAATTATTGATCATTAAACTGTTCTCAAAGCTGGTAAAGGTGCAGCTAGTGTTAATGACTGTGTATACTGCAGGGTAGCTGCTGAATTGACTCCAGGTTTAACTGAACTCTGATTGAAGTGTTGATTATATTTCACAACATTAATCCAAATCTGTAAAGTAACTAAAGATATTGAATGGATGTAGTGGAGTAAAAGCACTCTATTTACCTTAAAGTACAAAGTCTCTCCAAAGTGTACTTGAGTGCAGTACCTGAGGACGTTTACTTTGTAACTTTACACCTCTGTCCATGACGCAGTCGCGCAGAGCTACGTTGATGCAGAAGTGGGCGTGGTTTGAAGAACCTCAAACGCGTCAAGTTATTGGAGTTCCCAGACTTTAGTCTTCGGCTCATCAGATCAAAGCACACTCACTCTACAGCCATCATGGGGATTCAAAACATCAGCACTTTGGTACGTTTTGTATTGTTTTTCAGCTTTTATTGTTAAGTTTTGTTAAACAGCTGCTGATTCCTGATTGAGCAACATTCCCACTAAGTTCTTAATTCTTCAACTTCCGCATGTTTCCAGCTTCAAAAAACATTCTAATATTCAGCTATTTTAGGACATATTATATTTTACAAAACGTTTAAAAATATTCAGCTTTTCTAAAACATGCAACTCTTTTACCCTTTTGCCGTTTTAGATTGTATAGTGGGTGTCTATGGGACTGGTTCTTCAGGGCTAGTGTGCGTGACGTCACTTAAAGTGTAGAGAGTCTTTAGAATCGTCTGAAAAATATTCCCAAACTTCCCTCATTACCATAATATGCACACATTTCACAATTATTTGAGCGCGCCATCATGGTGAAATTTGTCAGATCTTTTAGAAAAGAAGTGATCATTTTGAAATAATAGTCTGAAATTCAAAAAAGTCGAAATTTGGAAAAAGATCAGAAGTTTGAAAAGAAAATCAAAAGGAAAAAAAATTGGGAGACAAAAAGTGTTCATTTTTAAAAGAATATGATTGGGGCCACATGAAGAAGGAGTCAGCACCATTTGAAAATAGTGGGACTTTTTTAAAAGTCTAAAATTAGAAAAAAAAGGCAGATTTCTTTTAGGAAAAAGTGATCATTTTTAGAAGAAATAATCAAATGTGTAAAAGTCAACATTTTCAGCAATACAGTTATTGAATGTTGAGTTTGCAGTTGCCATTGACAACTCAATTTGAGTTGTTAGTCCTATATTTCAAATATGTTTTCATTTTCTGTAGGAGGAGTTCACTAAGGCCCTGAAGGAGGCTGGAGACAAGCTGGTGGTGGTGGACTTCACAGCCAGCTGGTGTGGCCCCTGCAAAAATATTAGCCCATTATTTAAGGTAAGATGGTGGTTTTGGCACTTGCATCTTGTACAAGCCATAGTCTGATTATTTTAGAAAGATAGACAGTGAATTGAACTGAATGGAGAGAACAGTAATCCTTTCTAAAGTCTAGTAAAGTCAGAAATGTTACGTGGCTATGTCTGTGGATTAAGTATTAAGACACAGTGGTTGCAGCTTTAGTGGAAAGCGTTTTTTTAGTATGTTATTTTAATTTTAAGGAAGCCCCTCCCTGAATTATGCATGCCCCCCCCAGGGCAGCTCGGGCAACATTCTTTAAGTAGGGAAGAGTCTGCCAAACAGGATATTTTGATGGCTGCACATAGCGTTATAGAACCAAGATGTGAAGGAACAGTGTGCATCAATTCCTTCTTCTCTGCTGATCACATTGCAGCAGCTTTTCTGTCTCCATTAATGCTCATTGGGCGACTCTCTTTCAGGAGCAGGCGGATCTTCCTGTGAACGCTAACGTGGTTTTCTTGGTGGTGGATGTGGATAAAGCTGCGGTAAGTGCAATCATTTCAGACATGTTTAAGCCTGAAGAACCAGTAGGTGATACCTCACCTGTCGGGTGCTTCACACATATGGCTTGCCTGTTATTTTCAACCAGGGCGTAGCAGTGAGTTGTCGATCCATCCTTCTGACACTTTGAATTTTGCTTTTTTCAGGATGTTGCTGAAAAATGCGGCATCACTGCCATGCCCACATTCTTTTATTACAAGAATGGAACAAAGGTAAGCAAGAGAAGATACAGCAAATATTGAGGTTAACGTTTGTCTTTTAAAGTTTTAATGTTAGCATAAGCAAACGGTTTCCATCCTAGTGATCTATATTTGAATTCAAGCTGTCTCTGATCATTCTGTCTGTGCTGCATTAAGGTGGATGACCTCACTGGTGCCGACCCATTACAACTGGTTAGCAAACTGAGCGCTTTGAGGACGTAGATCTCCAGCGAGCAGTCCACACACACACTTCCTCATTGTATAAAAAACACAGTAGCCATGGCAACATGACAAACATGATTGGCTTTGCTACTGTGTTTCTTTGTAAGTGGTGTTCAAGGTGGATTTAATAAATAAAGAAATGAGTTACAGGAACTTTGCACTTTTCTGATTATCATGACTTGAACAAGAAGCACATGTGATGGTATTTTAAGCTTTAATAAAAATGTGAGAATAGTTTACACATACATTGGACAATCACATCAATAGTTTTTACACATCGTACAAGTATATAGCAGCATATGTTTAATACTGTTGAGTCTCTATATGAAAAAATACAGCTTTATTTTACAAAATGGTTCTTGCTTCGCCTTTGCAGAGAGATGAGAATGAATGTGACTCGGTTTACTTTACAAGGACTCCCTTCATTGGACGATTCACATGTGATAGTATCCTGATTTCCTTTTCCTGCAAAGAGAAGCAGAGCGGTTTTTATTTGCTTTAAACATTTAGAACTGTTGTTAATTGGCCTGAAGGCACTCCGGTTAGTTTTCACACACAACGTTAAACTTTCTGATTGGTTAATCACCTGGAGCAGTCGTGCCCGCTCCACCCTGGACTGCAGTGACATCTGTTGGGCCTGATGCACCTGCCGCCATTCAGACAAGGCGATGAACACACAGCTGTGGACACACACACTCATAAGTCACAGCACAACAAGTAGCACTTATGCTCCCAGTATGTGGGCAGGTTCACTCACATCCGCCTAAACATGTGAAACATGGCTGACTCACCACTGTGACAGCGTGTGCCCGTCCACCCAGAGGGACACTCGCACTGGTAGGGGGCCACGCAGCGGCCACCATTCAGGCACGGCAGGATGCAGATAGCTGTCATTAGAGAGGGGAGGATGTCATTTAAGGACTCCTCTCTGTGGACGAGCAGTTTACACTTTCATTTCAATGTACAAACATATTCCCTCTCCTGTCAGTAGTTTCAAACCTTTTGTCTGGGCCGACAGAAACCTTTCAATTTACTGGAAATATTATAAGCCAAACATTCTCACTTTGTAAAGCTGGAATGATCTGGATTTAACTCTAGTTGTGTTAATCATATTGCCATATCAGTCAAAAGTAATAGCAACTCATTGTATATCTTGGGATCATTCACAGCAGGATTCCTCTGTATTTGCCTGATTGTGTGTTTTGATTTGAGCTCATTCCCACACCTTTACCACGTGTTGAGTGAGCAAGCAAGAGGCTAATCACTGTCCTACAGCGTTGTTGTTAAAACCTCCCCTCAGCCCGTGATCTCTGGTCTGTCGAAACCTGCTTAGCAAGACGGTTGGATTCCGTGTTAGTCTGAGTCGAGACAAACAGTTGAATGGTGAGTAAACACTTACGCTCCTCACAGAGGCGGCCCATCCAGCCCTCGGGGCAGGAGCAGGTGTTTGGCCGCTGACACACACCTCCGTTCTGGCAGTGCAACCAACACACCGCTGGAACACACACACAGTGTATGTCTTTACACAATAAAGAGGCATTTGTTTACTTCACGTACAGTAGACAACCTCCTTCAAGTGTCTGCATAACAAAGGAGATATTCAGTCCCTTTCTGGGAATGAGAGGAAATAATTGTTTCTACATCCTCATGCACGCATTAGAACAGCAGCAGCGTTAACAGTGCAGGAACTCAGCAGCTGGTTGGGAAAGGAGAGCCTGGATCCAGCCCTTCTTTTCATATTTGTAAAACATGCGTGAGGCCATTTCATACATGTCAATCTGCAGCTTCTTTCTCCAGCTGATGAACACGGACGGAGGTGTGTGATCTCTATGGATGTGTACCATTAGTTCCTTCCTTTATACTTTTCCAAGGATGAAGCTAATTCCCCTCCACCTGCCGCCCCACACATTTCAGGGATATTTGGTCCGTCTTGTTCTGCTTGTGGATCCTCTTTGAGAAGAAGCGTCTATGTGTTTTTTATTCTCATTTTAAATCTGATCTAGGTCATCTGAGCCTATTGCCAGTCTAGAGATGTGTCTGTTTTACTTCCTGTTTATTGTTTTCTCACTAAGCAGATGAGACACGGTTTATCCTTTCTTTACTGGGCTGGATCCAGACTATAGATATGAATCATATATGAATCTCTCAGTCACATGTGAGAGTGCTGTGTCCAGCCTTCAAAGGGAGTTTTAAGTTGGTGTTGTATGAGGCATTGTCTAAAGCCAGTTTAGAGAAGTAGACAGGAGAATCAGCACCAAAGCAAGGCTGTGTGGTGGTGCGGACGGAGGCAGCAACAAAACATAATTTCTAGCAACTTAAAGAAAGGCCGTCCTAGACAAAATCAATGTAAGTTTAAGTGTCAAATATACAGAGAATTTTTCACTGCTCTTATCAGCTCTACATTTTATAATTAGGATGGAGAACTTAGGTGCTTTTATCTCCATCTCTTCTCCGAGCCGACCTTCCACCCAGCTCTTCCATCCGAAGCCACCGGACTCGTTAAAACAAAACTATATTTCAGGTTTTTTCAATAGAGTCTGGTAGCTTGTAAATGGTGCCAGTGCCACTCAATATCTAATGTCTGTTTCTCCAAAGGATGGGCGTGATCCCCATCTACTACCTCAGAAGAACCTCATACAACCCCACCTCAAAACCTCCCAACTACCCCTTTGACTGGGAAGGAGGAAAGGCATACTGTTCTCATGCAAGTGGCGTCAGTAGCCATTAGGGGACAGAGAGAGCATATCCTTCAGAAAATCCTAGAAGTTTAGGATGAGCAGGAGCGGTCCATATGAGGATTAAAAAGAAGGGAAGCAGCACGGCCGTGTGTTGCAGAAGTGGACAGAGAGAGGAAGCAGGAAGTGTCCCGGAGGCGCTCTCTCTCTACCTCTGCATGTGGGAGGCGGCGTCCAGGTGCCGTTCTCCAGACACCTGCTCCTCCCGACGCCCTCCATGGCGTAGCCACCAAAACACGAGTACACTGCCACGTCCCCGAACTGGAACACCGCCCCCCGCACCACCCCATGGGCCACGTGGAGTGGGGGGCCACAGGACACCCCTGCACAACAGCCCAGAAGGGACGACCCACGAGTTACTCACTGCACGCTTTCTGTCCTCTCTGTCTGGAGGTAAAGATGATCGCTTCCTCTACTGAAAGACCCTAACAGCTGATAAGATCAGTCTTCAGTTTGAGCGAAGAGGCCATTTGAAGTAAACAGGGAGTGGACAAAATAAAAGAAACACCTTAGAGTGCTGAACAAAAGCAGCTTATTCTTTCTCTGGAGACAGTCAGAAGAGGAAATAAAAACTGATGCCTCCCAAAGTTCCTCTTTCATGAAGAAAACTTTCCTCCATCATTATCTTTTCGTCGCCTTGTCACAGAATCTTCAATCAAACAGATATTTGCTCTGAACCTTAGTCGGTGTCTGCAAGATGAGCCTCCAGAAATAGGGACAGGTCTTACTTAATGTATTATAAGGTGTTGCTGTTATTTTGTCTACCCCTTTCAAATCTGTAAAACACTAATGAGGAAATTGTGTCCATTGAAGGAAATCGAGCGGTGTTTTCTATACCCCTCATTACCTGTGAAGACAATGAATTTCATGCAAAGCATCCGGGTGTGTCTGACACTTCAGTGATCCACCTTTCATCATACATGCATACAGGACAACAAACAGCACGCAAACACAAACAACGAGCCATAGCAACAGACGCAGCATTGTGATGCATATTCAGGGCGTAAGAAAGATCAGAGGATTATGGGACAAAGGTTGCCATAGCAGCCACCGAGGAGCCTGTCATTAGCCCAGCGTAGAGGAGACCGTCACGGTGTTTGATGCACTGCTGTTTGTTTCCATTAGAGCTCAGAGACAGAAATCAGAGCCATGATGCTTCCACAGGCAGCCGGCAGCATGCAGGTGGAGACGAACACAAGGGGAGCATGCAGACGTGTGCAAATATAAAACACACAACTTCTATTCGATTAACTCAGGAATTACGATGCGGTTTGCTAGTTGGAGTACATATCGTTATCCTCATGACATTTCATTGATTTCACGGTGCATGTTTAAATCACATGATCTCAATCTCAGACTGAGTAAGGAAAAGCAAAACAATACACATTTAAAGTACAATAAAGTGCAAATCAAGTAATAAAATAGCTTTCAAAGATATATTAAATATGAGTAAAACAGAATTCAATGTAGAAAATATGCAATGGATATTCAGCAATCTAATATCTGTCAGTATTTATGTTTCACAAATAGAATTGAAATGAAACAAATAACGTTTTATTTGCATTTTTCCCAAAGAGGACATGCACAACGGTTCCCCTTCAAACGAGATACGTACTCTCACACACGGCGCTGATGGGGCTCCAGGTCTGGTCCGGCCTGCAGGTGACGGTGCCGCTGCCTCTGACCTGCTGACCTTTGGGACAGGGGACGCGCACCGACTGTCCCACGTGAAACTCCTGCGGGGCCCCGTCCCTGCTGTCCCCCCTCCAGCCTGGAGGAACCGGGCAAGACTTGGCTGCAAGGAACAGGTATGAAATGATCGATGAATCAATGTTCGTCCGATTGACACACGGGACGCGGTTGCATGACGTGCTGTAGGATTTCTATATGTTTCTGAGGTGATGTAACATATCAACGAACATACAAAGAGATGTATACAATGGGCCTAACACATATTTAAATGCAACAATACTTTGGATTATACACAACATTATTTATAAATTAACTTCTTCGGTGGATTTGAATAATACATTTCCACACATCCTTATGTAAGAGTCTAGAAATATGTCTTATTGACCATTTTGTCACTGGCTTTGTTGTGAAACAGATAGGGAAACTCAATGCTGTGAGTGTTTGCTCGCATTGTGAGATCTAAGTGTGGTAATCGTTTGCTAAGTTTGTGTAAGCTAACTGATGCAACAGTGATTGCGTTGTCAAGCTGTTAAGTCAAACAACAGGAAACCAGAGTGGGGTGCAGGAAGACAGTCATTAAGTCCTATCGAATCAGTCGCTTTGCATGAGTGTTTCTCACGTTGGCAGGTGGGGAACGTGGTGCTCCAGGCGTTGCCCCCCATACACACCACCAGAGAGTCTCCCACCAGACTGTAGCCCTGATCACACAGGACCTCCACAGCGCGCCCTGAGTTCAGGCTGTGCTCCAGCACTTTGCCGTGCAGCACCTCCCTCGGGCTGTCGCAGCCGTTGGCCACTGACAGGAGAGAAGAGTGTGGAGACGTAAATCATGACACAGGAAGAGAAACGGTACTCTAGTAAACTCGGGACGTAGGTAGAGCTGTCAAAAAACTACTTTTTGTTTATTTGTTTTGCTGTGTATATTGGATTTCAGTTCAGTCGTTAAGTTCACTCAAAATCACAAATAAATATGTAGAAGTTGAAGAAAAGTTGAAAGAGTGTATAAGGTAGTTTCTGTATTGTTAATACATACATTAAATGGTGGGTTGGAGTTGAAATTCATGTTTAAAATAGTGGGAAACGAGGGAGCTGTTTGTCACAATATTAAAATGTGTACTAAGTAATTAGATCCTCGAAGATGACTTTCATTGGACGCCAAAACAACACTTCACTTTTGATTTATTGCTCAGAGGCCGGCCTTCATACCTTCACATGTGGGCGACGGCAGGCTCCACGTGCCGTTGGCCAGACAGGTGAGAGCCTTTTGGCCGACCAGCTGCAGGCCGGCTCCACACACATAGCTGGCATTGTGCAGGTGAGTGTCGCCTGTCGTCTGGACCTGAGCATGTTGTACTGTGGGGGGGGGCCCACAGGACTGTGCTGAGGAGATAATAGACAAGCATAAACCTGTCAAAGGTGTGTACTTAAAAACAGGTTTAAGAACATTCTGAGGAAGTCTGCTCACACAGTCTTTGTTAAGATCAATATTTCCTGAAGTATGTAGGTTTTTAGGAATGCTTGCAGGACTTCAGGTGTTGCCTTGAGACACAACTCATGAAACATTACTAAAAATATATGCATTTTTGTGCACATCTGCAATGTTTGTGTGTGTGTGGGGGGGGGGGGGGGGGGGAGAGTCCTGTCTTTGTAGGTGTCAATACTCTTGAGGTGTGACTTTTTAGCAATAGGATTAAATATTTGACATTCTTCAAGACACTTCCTTGTCGTGCCGTGTTAACAAACCTACCAACACACACTGGCTGGGTGCCACTCCATGTTCTGTCTCCCTGGCAGGTCCGGATCGAGTCTCCCTGTGAAAAGAGGAACACGATGTAAAGAAACAGGAACTGAAGGAGACCTAAACACAGCAAAGTGTGGAAATATCGATCCCCGGAGAAGCAAGAAACATGACCCATGATCCTGAAACAATGAAGCTTCTTTTATTTGACAAAGCTGCTATTACAGTCAGCAGTTTGAGTAACAAGCACTCATTGAGGGGAGCATTCAATAGCAGAAGCGAGATGGATGTGAGCGCACAACAAATAGTGACTCAGCTCCTTCTGTTTTCCCTGTAACCGCACACTCCATAGATTGCTGAGGAGAAGTCATGTGACTTTCTGTAATCTGATTTTCGCCTCAGCTCAGTCTGGTGATTAAATTCCCATTAAAGGAGAGGAAGAGTAAGGCCCTTGTTTTATTACAGGGGATGACTCGGCACAAAGCAACCATTTAACTCTATACAAATCACAAGTTTTTAGGAGTTAAAAACATTTTGAAAATATACTTTAAGGTTTTAAAGTTTCACAGGAAAGAAAAATCTTTTTCTGTTCATTTCCATAGTTGTGTTTTTTCTTTGCTTTGTGATGCTTTTTCCACTCCCCTAAACCTGGCCTGATGAGCAGTACCTTCATGTCAAAGCCAGGCAGGCACGAGTACATGACGAAGTCTCCGTAGTTGTAGCTGTCCCCCTCTGTGATGCCCTGGAGAAGAGGGGGGGGTTTCTCACAAAACACCAGCTCGCAGGACACTGAGGAGATGCTCGGAGCCCAGCTTCCACCCAGCTGATCACACAATACAGACACGAGAGGAGAGGGAAGCACTTCATTATTTTCTAATTGACAGAGGAAACGAGCAGAGACAGAGTTGTGCAAAGCTTGTAATTCAAGCAAACTGATATCTGCCTTTCTCGAGAGAAAAAGCTTTTTAGAAAATGAGGAACTTCTTTTCATGCACATCAAGTGCCAGAAGGATCTTGTTAATGATTATTCAACCAGGAAGTCATTTTGAGATCAGAGATCTAATAGCTGACCAACATGTTTCCTTACCAGACACTCAGCTGATGCTGCCCCCTGCAAGTGGAGCCCAGCAGGGCAGGAGAGGGCGATGGTGCCCCCCACCGGAGTGAGCTCCTTCCCAGTGATTATCAGATGGGGGATGGAGAAGTTGGCGGGCAGCGGGCAGGGGGCGGGGCTGCACCGGACGCTGTGTTTGGACCAGGTGCCGTCGCTCTGGCAGGACAGCGAAGCGGTCTGCGAGGACAACGTGAAGCCGTCCTCACAGCTGGAGGGGGGGAGAATGAAGACAGGGAAAGAAAATAGTAGAAAGAGATTTGGAAAAACGTGTTAACACAAACAGAGCTTTGCACGGTGGGGGCTGCCGTTAGAGTAATCATCCCGGTGTCTACCTGTATGTGACCTGGTTTGGGAAGGTGAAGGCGCCTCCCTCCACCTGAGCGTGGGCTACAGCTGGAGGTGTTCCGCAGCTCATCGGCTCACAGCTGATTCTGGGTTGCCCCCACCTGCCGTCCCTTCCACAGGAGAGGTGTGGAAAGCCCTTCGGCTGGTAGCCGGGGCGACACCGGTATATGACAGTGTCTGTGAAGGTGTTGCTGCCGCCCTGCAGTACAGCGTTGGGCACTGTCGGCGGGGCAACATTGCACCTCCCCCGGCCACACACAGGCACGCCGGGGCTCCACACCCCCCCCTTCTCACACACCGCCAGAGGGGGACCCAGCAGCTTGTAGCCTTCGTCGCACTGAAAGAGCACTCGGTCTCCGCAGGCACGGTCCTGACCCTGAACCACCCCGGATTTCAATGTGGGGGGGGCACAGACGCAGGGCCGACACTGGGGCACCTTGCCCACCCAGGACCCCCGAGCGGAGCACCGCAGGATGGGGTCCCCGGACACCTCGTAGCCATCGAAGCAGACGTACTCCACCACGTCGTCGTAGTGGAAGCTGGAGCCGTTCAGGAAGCCGTGGCTGATGTCCTCTGGTGGATCACAGCTGATGACGTCGCAGCGAGGGGGGGGTTTGTCCCAGAGTCCATCTGACTGACAAATGTGTGCCGGATCTCCGTTAAGTGTGTATCCCTCATCGCATTCATAAGTTACCTTGCTGTCTACGCCGTAATCTGAGCCCAGCACCCGCCCGTTGGGGATTGGTGAGGGTTTGCTGCAGCGGGCGGGTACACAGGTCGGGGACTCGTGGCTCCAGGAGCCGTCAGCTTGACAGACACTGACTGATTTACCTTTCAGGATGAACCCGGGCCGACAGCTCAGCTCTATCTCTTGGTTATAGCTGTACTGCTCTCCTCTGAAGGTAATATCTCTGGGGACTGTAGGAGGACCACAGGACACTGGCTCACAGCGAGGCTTCTCTCCCTTCCACCTCCCATCCGACCCACAGGCCATCGTGTCAATACCCTTTAGAACGAACCCAGCACTGCACTCGTACTTTAAGACTTCGGGATACACAAAAGCTCCCTGCGCTGAGCCACTGGCAATAGCTCCGGGGTCACCGCAGGAGACCGGCCGACAAACCGGGGCGTCATGAGTCCACAGCCGAGCAGACACACACTGCCTCACAGCCTCCCCCTCCAGCTCATACCCTTCCTCACAGCTGTACCTGACCATGCTGCCGAAGGACGAGTCGGTCACATTCACCCAACCGTGCTCCGGACTCTGTGGTTTCTCGCACTCTGCCGGGGTACAGGAAGGAGCCGTGCCGTTCCAACCTCCGTCCTCCAGACACACCAGCCTGGTGGGGGTTGTTAGGTCATATCCTTTGTGGCAAAGGTACTCGATAAACGTCCCGTGGAGGAAGCTCAGGTCCATGGGTGAGGCTGATGTGTCTCTAGAAGAAGCATCAGAGGGTCCTGACACCCTGATATACTGCCCAAAGTCAATGTGAGGAGGCAGGCCGCAGTCGGAGGGCACGCAGAGCGGGACAGAGGACGACCAGCCAGACTCCTCACAGGTCAGGTGGTCCTGGCCCACAAGCTGGAAGCCGGGGAAGCAGCTGTAGAAAATAGTGACGCCAAAACTGTGATCCTGCCCCTCTACGAATCCATTCTCAATAGGTTGGGGGGGGTTGCACGCTATCTGCACACAAGCAGGGGGCTCGATGTCCCACTCCCCACTGGACAGGCACGTCACCGTCTCCGGGCCTTGGAGGCGGTAACCACGGCGACAGGAGTACATGGCACTGTGACCAAACTGTAGCTTGGTATAGACTACCTTTCCGTTGACTATCTGTTTGGGGACTGAGCATTCGATTGGGCGGCAGGAGGGCACGCCTCCTAACCATAGCCCCTTCTCCCCGCAGAGGACAGTGGAGTTCCCCGCCAGATGGTACCCAGTCTTGCAGCTGTACAGCGCCTTGCTGAGGTACATCAGACCCTGGACGTCAACAATGCCGTTAGAAATCTCCAGCGGCTGAGGGCACTCCACTGGGATGCACTCTGGGTAAGGACTGCTCCACTGGCCACTGGCTAGGCAGGAAACTGAGCCTTCCTTCCTCAGAGTGAAGCCGTCCATGCAGGTGTAGCTCACCACGGAACCAAAAGGGAGCGGGGGGGAGGGGGAGGAAGGGCCACCGAACGACACTTCGGGCGGGGAACCGCAGAACACCTGCTTACACAGGGGAAACGTCTCATTCCACTCCTGGGACGGGGTGCAGCGGAGGATCCGGGCTCCCTCCAGGACGTAGCCATCCTCGCAGGACAACTCCACCGTCCCTGACTCAGGGTCCAGGCCCTTCAGGACCAGGTGGTTCTCCTCCAGTGGCGGCTCGGGACACTGAACCGGCGAGCAGCGAGGACGCCTGGACTTGTCCCACCTGCCGTACTTCAGACAGGTCCATGTGGCGTCCCCGGCCAGCTCGTAACCCTCGTCACACACGTACTGCACTTTCCGGCCCACCTGGAAATCGGACCCCTGGTAATGTCCGTGAACGATGCTGGGGGGAGGGTCACAGGTCAGGAGGATACAGGCGGGGAGGTCGTTGTTGGACCACTGGCGGTTTGCCTGGCAGATTCTCTCTGGGCGACCAATCAGTCTGAATCCTGCATTACAGGCGTACGTCACCTTGCTGTTGAAGGTGACTCGACCTCTGACCTTTGGGGTCATAGACAAAGGGAGGTATTATTAAACATTTGAATATTATTCCCTATAAGAAAGGAATCATTTTAAAGGGATAAAGAGAAATTTAGTGGTAAAACTTTAATTAAGGACTGTATTGTTTTATTGATTCCTTTCTTAATTTTTTTTGGTTGTCAATAAATTAATAAAAAATACTAGGACAAAATGAAAAAGCCAAAGTTCTGACTTATCTATTATCTTATCTGAGCATAAAAGAAGTATGTGTCTCACCTGAATATATCCATTCTTAAGTGTAGGATGGGGGGGGCAGGTGACAGGTACACAGGAAGGCAGAGCCCCCCCCCACTCTCCATCGGCCTTGCAGGTCCTCCTCTTCTCCCCTCGGATCATGAAGCCTTTGTCGCAGCTGTACGCCACCACCGCTCCAAAGTTGTTGGTCCCGATCACATAGCCCCGGTCGATGCTCTCGGGCTTGGAGCACCTCACCGGGACGCAACCGATATCGAACGGGGAGGGCTCCCACTGCCCCCCCATCATACACCTCAGCGTGGCCGTGGTGTTGAGCATGAAGCCCTCTTCACATTTGTAGCTCACCTCGGTGTTGCTGGCGTATTTGGGTTTATTGACTGAATCTAGAATAGAGTGGGGGAGATCCGCCGGACGCAGGCAGAAGTTTGCGATACAGCGGGGGGCCTGCATGCCATCGGGGGGGGCCCAAACACCCTGAGCGTTACACACCATCCTGGAGTTGTTGCCGGCGGTGTACCCGTCGGTGCAGTAGTAGTTGGCGGTGTCTCCGAACAGCTGGTGGCTCTCGTAGGGCTCGGCGTGGGCAATGGCGGGCGGGGGGCCACAGGAGCGGGGGACGCACTGGGCGGAGCTGTCACTCCAATCCCCGCTCGCCAAGCATTCTCTGGTCTCCGGGCCAATCAGAGTGTAGCTGTGGAGGAAAGATCAGGAAATAGCGAAGGAGGTGAGATTTGAACATTTCATGTGATTATGGTAATATTTGAATTTAGCTGTAAAATCTGCAAACAGAGGAACAAATAAATACTACGGTGAAGGAGTTCCTCAAAATGACTCTACTTTATTCCATGACTGTCAGCAACATTAACTGAGAAGACTTGAAGCACATTTACCCTTCTTTGCAGACATAGTGCACCTTGTTTCCCAGCTCAAAGTTCTCTCCTACAGTCACAGCGTCTTTCAGGGTGGGGG